>NC_090444.1:441611987-441925201 GCF_031143425.1 Pleurodeles waltl
GTCTTGGGTCTGGCGTAGGTTGGTGGGGACGGAGTTCCAGGTCTTGGCGGCGAGGTAAGAGAAGGTCTTTCGCTGGATGCGGGGGACGGCAGCTAGGGCGAGGTTAGAGGATCGGAGCTGGCGGGTGGGGGTGTAGAAGCTGAGCCTGCTGTTGAGGTAGGCAGGTCCGGTGTTGTGGAGGGCCTTGTGTGCATGGGTGAGTAGCTTGAAGGTGATCCTCTTGTCTACGGGGAGCCAGTAGAGGTCTCTCAGGTGGTGGGAGATGTGGTTGCCGCGGGGTACGTTGAGGATCAGTCATGCGGAGGCATTTTGGATGCGCTGGAGGTGTCGTAGGTGTTTGGCAGGGATGCCTGTGTAAAGTGCGTTGCCGTAGTCCAGCTTGCTGCTGACGAGGGCCTGTGTCACGGTTCTTCTGGTTTCGGTCGGGATCCACTTGCAGATCCTGCGGAGCATGCAGAGGGTGTTGTAGCAGGATGAAGAGACTGCGTTGACCTGTTTGGACATGGAGAGGGAGGAGTCGAGGATGAAGCCTAGGTTGCGTGCATGGTTGGTGGGAGTGGGGGGGGGTTCCCAGTGTGGTCGGCCACCATGAGTTGTCCCAGGCTGAGGGGGAGGGTCTGAGGATGAGGACTTCCGTCTTGTCTGAATTCAGCTTCAGCCGGCTGTTTCTCATCCATTCGGCGATGGCCTTCATGCCCTCGTGGAGGTTGGTTTTGGCGGTGTGCGGGTCTTTGGTGTGGAAGAGGATGAGCTGTGTGTCATCGGCGTAGGAGATGATGTTGAGGTCGTATTGGCGGGCCATTTGTGCGAGGGAGGCCATGTAGATATTGAACAGTGTCGGGCTGAAGGAGGAGCCCTGGGGAACGCCGCAGATGATGTCGGTGGCTTTGGATCGGAAGTGGTGAGGCGTACACTTTGGGTTCGGCCATGGAGGAAGGACGCGATCCAGTCGAGGGCTTTGTCTTGTATTCCGGCTTCGAGGAGGCGGGCTATCAGGGTGCGGTGGCAGACTGTGTTGAAGGCGGCAGATAGGTCCAGGAGGATGAGGGCTGATGTTTCTCCGTTGTCCAGTTGGCGTCTGATGTCGTCTGTGGCGGCTAGGAGGGCGGTCTCGGTGCTGTGGTTCCGTCTGAACCCTGACTGGGTGGGGTCCAGGATGTTGTTGTCTTCGAGGTGGTGGGTCACTTGCGTATTGGCGATTTTTTCGATTACCTTTCCCGGGAATGGGAGCAGGGAGATGGGACAGAAGTTTTTGAGATCTTGAGTGTCAGCTTTGGCCTTTTTCAGGAGGGCGTGGATTTCGGCATGCTTCCAGCTTTCCTGGAAAGTTGCTGTTTCGAAGGAGATGTTGATGACTTTCCGTAGTTGGGGGGTGATGGTTGCGTCAGCTTTGTTGTATATGTGGTGAGGGCATGGGTCCGATGGAAATCCTGAGTGGATGGAGTTCATGATCTTGAGTGTCTCTGTGTCGTTGACGTTGGTCCAGGAGGTCAGGTGGTTGGTGCGGGTGGTGCTAGCGGGGATGGGGTCTGGCGTGGTTGTGGTGGAGAAGCTGTTGTGGATGTCGTGATTTTCTGGAGGAAGTAGTTGGACAGGGAGTTGCAGAGTGCTTGTGATGGTGGGATGTCTTTGACGTTGGTGCTTGGGTTGGAGAGTTCTTTCACAATGTTGAAGAGCTCTTTGCTGTCGTGTGCGTTGTTATCCAGGCGGTCTTTGAAGGAGGATCTCTTGGTTGTTCTGATGAGTTGGTGGTGCCTGCGGGAGGCGTCCTTGAGGGCTGTGTGGCTGTCTGGGGTGCGTTCGTGGAGCCATTTCTTTTTTAGTTTCTGGCAGTCGCGTTTGGAAGCTTGGAGCTTGTCGGTGAACCAGGTGGCTTTTTTGCAGGTTTGGTTGTTGGGAGGGTTCTTGAGTGGCGCTAGGGAGTTGGCGCAGTTGGCAGTGTCCTAATGGACCACATCAGTGGGACATTCTGTTGTTTCCTGCCCACCCTCTTGCAGATATGGACATATTATTGCTCCCGCCTGGCAGGAGTAGAAACAAAAGCTGTTCCTACCGGTGGGAGAAAACCACTGCACCTAACTCCTGCGGGCACCTGGGATGCGCCATTTGACAAATCTTCACAAAACTTTGAAGAAAAACTTCATCTACCTTTGCTATTTTTTGGAAAGTTTTATGCTAATCCATCATGCCGGGTGAAAAAGGGGGGGGGGTCCCAAACATTGATTGCCCATATTAATTGCCAGAGGATAGGAAACTGTGGGTTTAATAGACCTGTCCTTACAGCTGGATAACCAAATGTGAAAAGGGATGAAAAAGAAGAAGCATGAAGCATGACGTTATAAGATCTTCCTGTGGTTGAACCCATGCACGTAAAAAGGGTAGAGGGAGCTCTTAACTAAGAGGAAAGGGAGAAAAGGTATAAGATAAACCTTTGCTATTCCTTTGTCAGGATCTGTTTCAGGAAACACTGTATTCGCGGGGCAGCAAACAAGCAGATCTGTAATTAAACTGGAAGCCTGCATTTGTACTCTCTCCTACACTATTCAGTACTCAGGGAGTGACACAATCCACATATCTAGAAGAAGGTCCGGCATGCAAAGCATGCTTTCAATGGGCCAGAGATGAGACTGGGCAGAAAGCCCTAGGCAACCGCGGACATATGGTGGATACTGCCCTTGTGATAGGCAAAATGGCGGTCACTGTTCCTTATCACTCTGTAAACAAAGGCAGGGACGGAAGAGCACAACGGGGCAACTCCCTGGGGGGTCATGGGTGCAAAAGATTAGGCAGCACCTACCGAGATGGCAACCATGGCTGATTGGGTAAGGGCAGGTATCAGCATTCAAAGGAACCAGAGTGGTACCGGCAGGGTGAGAATAAAAGTGATGGGTTCACCTTGGGTAGCAAGATGCTGACCCACCTGGAGGCACACTTCACTTCACATAGCTACAAACAAACCTTTATTCAATGGGCAACTGAAAATCCTTCTCTGTGCAAGACCTTCTGGACTGTGCAGTTGCATGCAAGCCCACAGACCCAGAAGAACCGAGGAACAGGAACTCCAATTCATGCTGAAAGAAAAGACCATGGCGGTCATTACGACCTCGGCGGTCTTTGTGCAAGACCGCCGAGGTACTGCCATGCTGAAGACCGCCAGTGGTGGTGGTCTTCCACGCCGCGTATTATGATCACTGGCAGGCCGCCGTCCTTTTTCGTACGGAAAGCCGCCAGCAGCCATACTGGCGGACGGCGGGAAAGCTCAACCTCCACTGCCACGTCAACAGAACACCGCCCACTGAATCACGTCCTAAGGATTCGGTGTGGCGGTGTTCTGGTGACGGTGTTCTGGTGGCGGAGCTGCCCCCATGGATCCCGTCCCCTTCCGGAGGATCAACGGACAAGGTAAGTTGATCGTCCGTTAGGGAAGGGGGTGGGGGGGTGTTGTGTGCGTGCATAGGGGTGTGCGTGTGAGAGTGTAGAGGGGGTGAGTGAGTGAGTGTATGCGTGCGGGGGGGTGCTGTATGTATGTGAAATGTGTGCGGTCGGACGGTGTGCATGTCTGTATGTGTGCGGGTATGTGTTGTCGGGGTGTATGTGTGCGTGTAGGGGTGTGTATATGTGCATGTTGGGGGTGTGTGCGTGTAGAGGTGTGTATATGTGCATGTTCAGGGTTGGGGTGGAGGGTGTGGGGGGGATTCGTGGGGTTTGCGGGGTGGGGGAGACCCCTATCAGTGCCAGGGAAGGAAGTCCCTGGCACTGATAGTGCCTACCGCCATGGATCTCATGGCGGTTCCCAACCACCCGAGATCCATGGTGGTATGCAGGGTCCTGATACCGTCGGCGGTCTAGTGACGACTGCCGGGCTGGAGACCGCAATCTCCAGCCCAGCGGTCTTCACCGCCATGGCGGTCGGAATGGTGAAGTGGCGGATGACCGCAGCGGTAACAGCCGTGTTCATAATTCAATTTTTTTTTCCGCTGGCCTGTTTGCGGTCTTACCGCTGCTTTACCACCGACCGCCAGGGTCGTAATGACCCCCCAAATCTATTAATTCGATTGATGGTTTGATTCTGTTCATGGGCCCATAACCAACTTGCAGAGCTGCTTTTATTGATTTGCAGAATCCATTAGAATAGTTGCTCTGGTATTCTAAATCATTCTTAGATGAATCAACAGAGTTCCTCTTTCAACTGGCAGCCTGGAACAGTAGAGCTTTCCTATTCATTGCTGTATTCACAACTGATGGTTTGAGGAAGACACGTTGATGTTTTTTTACTGTTGTCCTATTCCAAATCCAAATTAGAAAATGCAAGAAGACAACTATCAATGAAATACCAGGTGAGTTCTGGAAAGAGCTCCATTGACTCTATTAGGTGTGAACCTCCACTCATTCATCTGCCATCCAGAAAGCAACCTTGAAACAGAATGGAGAAATCAAGTATTTGATAAGTTCTCCTGTTGCTACTGTGGCGCACAGGAAGATTCATGGTAAGATCTGAAGGATGTAGCTAAAATTATGTGCAAAACAGCTGTAAACAGCTTGTACTGAACTTCTTTAAGTACAGCACCATTACTGTTCTTATACTACCAGTTGTAGAATAGGATCTAAAATCCCAGTCCTGTATTCGTAATAACACTTGCCATACTTACATCGGTTTAACACTGTTGTCCAGGTCTCAAATTACTGATGCTAGAATGTTGTCAGTTCCTATGTCTTCCTCAACAGAGCCTTAATCATGCAATACCCTAAAACAGTTGTAAACCAGACATAAATGCATTAGCAAACATAGGCAGAAGGCCTGCTTTTCAATATGTCTTGTTTAGACAACAGTGCAATACAGACTTGTTAATTGTATCTCAATAAACATACTTGCCAAATCTACTTACCGCCTCACTGTTTTCTGTGCTCATCCTCCAACCAGAAATATAGACCAGTCAGAGCATCATCTCCTGACAACTTGCCACAAGAATGGGTCCTTCACTTTGACGCCAGACAGGGTGGGCTCAGAGGTGCTGCCTCACGGAATGGAACAGAACTTGTTCAAGCTCATCAACCAGAGGGTGTCTGAAGACTGAGGTTCTAGATAGACCCTGTCAACAAACCTTGGGGATGAAGGCCCTTCTCTGATGGTTTCTCATTTCCCGCTAGCCATGCCCTCAAAGGAAGAGTGACTAATGAGACACTAGGCTTGGCGTGAAGAAGTGGGAAGTCCACCCTTCTCAGAGCACCAGTCACCTCCGTCCATAATATGGGTGAGTAAAATGTGCAGCTGCAGGACAGGTTGCTGTCAACTCAGGGGTTCTCATCCCAACAATGCTAGCAGCGGTTAAGTGGATTTCCATGCATTTATTATGAATTTGCTAACATTTTATCGCATCAAGAAAAGTGACGATGCCCATGTCAGTAACTGCAAGTTGGGCCTCCTAGGACAAGCAAAAGGTTTGTGGTAACCTCGCAACTTTTATTGCGGAAAAATATATGCAGAACTGTTTCTATAAGTTATGTCCTATTTAATGCTAAATTTGCAGCAGTATATCAATTACCGGTTGTAGGTATACCATCACTGTACTCTGCTCTCATTGTGAAGTATCTAACATACTCAAAATGAACCCTTTCTGTGCAGAAATTGTGGGGCGTGGGTGCAGCTGTGTACACAGCAATAAATAAATTACTGTTTCCACAATACATATCTGGGGTGTTAAGAAAGGCTCGGGCCCATAGGAGAGGATAAATTGATATAATTCGGTTATTCAAGGCAGCTATTTTGAGCTTGCTTATTTTGAAGAAATGCTGCATACTGTACGCTGCCTGCTGGCTGTCGCTTGTAGAATCTGCGATGACTTCAGACGCTCTGGAACAAAGTGTACATGATGATGCCAGTTACAAGAACACTATGAACAGCCAACTCTTCATCTGAAGCAGGAAGCTGTCACACAATGGAGCTCAAGTTTCTACATGCTGCGGAGACTTCTTGTAAAACAAAAAAGAGTCTTCATTATCAGCTCCAATCTAAAACAGAAACACGTGTTGCGAGAATATCCTTCAGGGATTGTTGTCAATTTGCGCTTTATCTGATGTCTGGTAGTCATCGCTTTTCTTACGGTCTTCCACTTCTAGATTGCCTGGTGAGTGAGACCTCTGTGCAAGGGGATGTCCATCTAGATTGCTCAGGACAAAGTATGGCCAGAGTGGCCTGACGGCCTGTGTCCTGAAGTTAGGTTTTGCTTTGAGTTCCCGGAATAATACTGGATTTTCCCACTTTCTGAGGAACTCCCCCCAAAAATAAATAAATATATATAGATATATACCTATAAACAACAGCCTTTCAGGGTTAGAGTGGCGCATAAATTATGCAAAACAAAAGAAAGAACTCTGGCTAGTTCCCAAGTTTAGGTGAAGAGCAGCTCCAGTAAGGAGCACCCTGCAACCCCAGCAGCACTCTAGATTTGCTCACTTCTAGCAAAGTTTTTAAGCATATTGGTTTGGCACAGTGCCATCCATGCCAAGCTAGAAAGTGGCAATGTCTTTTGCCATTTGTACAGCAAAGGTTTAAAGCATAGGATTGGCCAAGTGCCATCCTTGCCGAGCTGTAAAATTACAAAAGCTTTTCACCACTCTAGGCACAGTACTACAACTCTGGATTGGTAAAATACCATCCAAGCCAACCTGGAATGAGCAAAAGCAACCACTGGCACGTGTTTCGATGTGATTACAGCTCTTCTAAGAGGTTTAGCTTTGTCCAGACACAAGGGAGCACTCAGTATAAGCCAAAACAGGCATATCTCTTGAGTGCACACCCTTCTCCCCTAAACTGTCTGTGGGTACCATTAACTCTCTGAAAACCCACTCTTCAGGATACTGTTATTGTGTATTTTTAAGCCTAGGGGGTTCTTTCATACAGAGTGAAAGTGATGATCAGTGTGGAGTAGTTTACACGAGTGAGTGCTATAATTGGTAGAGTAAGTGATCTGTGTACACTCTCCTCTTGGTCCTCTTTGATAGCAGGGCTACACTTAGCCTGGGTGTCCGTAAGGTATGTTGATACACATTCCTGAATTCGGCCTGAGCCAGAACAGTCTTAGTGTTTGAAGAAGTCATGCGTGGGATTTCCTGTTGTGAGGTACTACTTGGGTTTTAAAAAAATGCATCAACCTTGATGCGACAATTCTGTATTTAAAATTATTTATTGCAAGCCGATGGTTCAAGTTGTGATGGCCATTGTGCCTAAACTTTACAACAGCATATCATGAGGCTGTATAATCCATTTAAGCTGCATATTCTACTTACTCGCAGCTGAGTTACCTTACTACAATGTGAAATTTTACTTTGCAAACCATCCTGATTTAGGAAAAGGCCACTACATGCATCATATGAATTTGATTTTCCCAGCACTACGCCTAGAAACCTGCAACTGGCACAGCAGTTCGAGCGAATCCCTGAATGTTTTTTTTTGTAATCCAAAAAAAGCGTGAAAGTATGCTGAAGCAGGAAAGGAACCAACAAACTTACTACACTTTTTTATGAATCAGAACTCAAATATTATATAGAGCATTCACCGATGGGATCTCTTCAAGATGCCTCTCTTTAATCCCATTGCTATTTAGTTTTCCATTTGTCCAAGTCAATTTTGTGGGGATGGACCCCTCATCTACTCCCTAGCATTCTGCTTTTTAGCAAGCAGAAGCTCAAATTCCACAAAACTCCTAGAAGGCCTGGGATTATCAGCATTGTATTTAAGCAAGCACAACAGAGGGAAAGGTCTGAACTCAAAGACCGCAAACTCCTTTGGAACCTCCATGGCCCAATACCAGTATTCATGAATTAAAAGGTATTACCATTTGAGATGTAGGAAACCAACGATTATGGCTCTGCCTCAATTGCATGAGTGTGTATGTTAAAATACTTTTGTGCAAACCTCCTAGACTCTGCAGTAAATGAAAATGAATAACTTTGTATGTATTATTGATGCAAACAACCACTGATAGAACCTGAGTTCTCAATAGCCCCCCCACCCATCTAAATCTTCCTTTCAAAGCAGCTACCAACTTGCAAACATGGGACACTTTTACTAGCAATCTAATTCACTAATGGAGCCACTATTTATTTTGGTGCTTGGGCCAATTTTATGTCCCTGGTTGATCCTGGCATCAATGCCAGCCTATCCTCACCCTCAAAGTTAATATCACACGCTGTAAATTTGGTGGCCCTTGGTGGCTTTGGAACGGATAGACTTACTTCTGTTAGTTTGTCCTAATCCTTAAAGAATACAAATTATCGAGTGCAGAGTTATCACCCCAGTCTTTTAAATGGTTTGTTGCACGAAAAAGAGAAAAGACCATCTTGCGCGGTTGTACTAAATCAAGAGATGTGGAGAAAAGGGAACCCAGTTTCCAGTCGTACAGGGTACCTCACAACCACAGTTGTACGTCAACAGACCCGATTTAGGCAGGAGAATCCCGATTTGTGTGCCCAAAACGGCGTTAGTATAGCTGATTCCCGCCTAAAACTGCTTTTGCTCCCACCGGGCTGGCTTTAGGGCGATGCGAGCAGTGCGCATAGTGCTGACCTGAGGTTGGGGGCGCAGTTTTTAGCAATAACTTATGAAATTTGCGATTTAAAAGCACCTTGTGACAAGTTCCTTATGCCTCCAGTCTTCAGGAAGCAATTCAAATGTCAAGATATCTCTTGTGATTAATGTTCCTGCTAGGGAGAGAGATGGGAGTTTTGTCTAGTGTAGCTTTATCTTGCCATAAAGTAGCCTAGAGGGTTACTATGCCTGCTGCAAAGAACATAACTATATTTTATGTGCTTTTCCAGCGCTTCAAAACAAATGAACTATCTGAAAGGGGGCTATGCAGAGACGAGGGGCACATTTGCCGGGTGGTAGTGAGGGAATCCGAGGATGTGGTCATGGGGAGGTGGGGGCACAAAAAAAGACTGTTGCACAGGAAGCCACCAGCCCTGAAGCCGGCCCTGTGCTCCCATGTAAATCAACGGGGGAAGGACATTTCCAGGGACGAGATGTGCAGAATTAAAATGGCGGGCCGTTTCCCACGTTAAGGAAAAGAAAAGCACGTTTGGTTAATGATAATCAACTTAGTAAAAATACATTAATTGAAATACCTCAACAGATTGGGTGTATAATGAGTAACTAAAAGGACTGATTTGAATTAACCCATCTCTTTTCCAAATATTTTAAATTAAAAATTATCATGCAAGACAATGTGGCAACACTGGCAGCAAATCAGTTTTATTAAAAGGACATGCTGTATTTAAATCTCTGTTTCATGTATTTTTGTAATGACTGACAATTCATACAGTATCCCTTAATTTGTTTTTCTCCCTAACAACTGCCGCAGATGGAAAACATGGACATTTTAGTTTTTATTCGTCTTCATTAAATCCTGGAAAAGAGCTTCTGAACTCAGCGCCTGTTCCGCTCGGTGTCTTGGCCCACCTCCTTCTCTCTTTCTTTCCCAGTTTACTTTCCTAAATACCAGTAAGATTTGTCCTCTTAAAGCGTTGACGCATATCGAAGGAAGGGCAGATCTCCTCCAAAAATGAAGCTGGAGTCCTCATGCTGGACATAATCATAACAAGAACTGGCAAAGTCAATAGGTCTTGTCTAAGAGAGGTATTGGCTTTGGCAAAGTTTTTGAAGCCCTGTTGTACAGCACAACAGATGCTTTGTGGTGTGGCTAAAACATATTTTAAAAAGCGCTATAACCCAGCCATGGCAATGTGTTTTATTTTTTAAAAGTACATTACCGCTGCATGCTTCATATTCCTTTTTTATTATTATTTTTAGCCATGCTCTACAGCAGACATGCTGCTACGCAGCAGGGCTACAGGTCATTGCCAAGCCAGCAATGCCCTTGCTGTACTGTCGAACAAGAGGCAATGGCAGAGCCAATAGTCTCTTTGCCAATTCTTGTTAGGTCTCTGCACAAAACCCCCGTGATTTTGAGCAAATAAGTTAATCTTTCCGTCAGTGAAAAATAAAAGAGTGTGACATTTAGCAAAAAATCCTATCACATAAAGAAAGCAATTGCACCCATGTCCATTTCTTAGGAAGCAGATTACATCTGTTGTCACAATTAAAACAGATAACATCTGTTGTCATAATAAACATCCATTTCAAAGGGAAATAGTGGCATAGTAAAAAACAGCTATATAATAGGCAAGAGGTTCAACAAGGGCGAAAGGGAAGAAGAACAAATTATTATATCAATCACAGTGCGATCAGCGGAAGGGCAGCAATAAAGGTGAAGTAATCAGTACTTGGCCCATGCTCCAGCTAAAAGCAGGGGAAGTGAAGACAGCATGTGCTGGCCAATTATAAGGCACCAAATAAGTGACAGTGAAGCAAACGAATGTTAAGCAATGGGCAGGCTGCAAGCCCCTTGTAGTATACAATATCTCTCACAGGCAAGAGCACATGTGCTGTCACAGGCGAGACCTAAAAGGTCTGTATTCCACTATAGAAAATGAGCTGCCTAAAGAGCAACTGGCCAGGAGGTGGTGATTATTCTACGTTTTGTTAATAGTAATGGAAGATCAAATCCGGTGATTACTAACAGCAGCATAATCAATGCAACTCAACAAAAACTACCATAAATTTCACTAGAAGACGAATCGCCTAACAACACATTGATAAATCTTATACTAAAGCATACCAAAAGTGTGTTTTGACTTCTTCTCCCGTTAAAAACCCACAATGTGATTCCTAATGGAAAACAGAGAAAATACACTTAGACATTGGTCACAATGTAAAGAGCGAAGCAAACAAAGAAAGCACAAACACAAAATAAACTATCATTGCAAGTAAGACTGCTTATGACCACATATGTTACATCACTCATGACATGTTAAATGAGATTGTTGATGACATCACTGATAACATATTAACTAACATAACTGATGACATCACTGATACCATAAATGATGAAATCATCCATGGTGCTGCTCCTCAAATTACTCTATAAACTGCTATATAATTGTAAGTAGAATTGGACCACAATCATATAAAGTGTAGATTGACTGAATGTACATATGTGCATGTTCAAAATAGAAATAGTGTAGTCTTAGAGATGTGTGATTCAATATGATAAAAGTTATAATGTGCACACTTTAGCTATCAGTGAATGTTTAAGTGCAACCAGTACTTTGTTTACAAAATATAGTGACTGAGAGCAAGAAGTGTGAGTTGCTGATGTACATTTCAAATAGAATGTGGTTTAAACCAGAGATATGTTACCAAAAATATGTGAGAAACACTAAAGTTTCTCTTTAGAATACATTATTAACCTGTGGATTTTTGTGTATATACCGATGTTTAAGAATTGTCATCTTCTGCCATAGACAGCTTTTATATAAACTAGAGATTTGTAAGGTGCATATAGGTATTTCTAATAATATAGTGATTTATTTTTACATTATGCATAGTTAAAGAATGTATAAAGTTTCAGTGACTCGCTTACATACAGTTTAATTTGCAGTATAATGGTACGTGTTGTTGTAATGAGAAACATCTTTGTATTCATTTCAGGAATATTTAGAAGGGTACTTTTTACAAAGTAAGAAGGATTGTACAGAAGATTTGGTTGTGCCTGCTTCATGATTGGTTATTTCCTGCCCTAAAATAACTATAACATTCACCTGCCTCTTATTCATTGCAAAATGTAGAGCCTTAAAACATAATTCACATGGTCCACCACCACCCTTTAAGCCATACACCTTCAACCCTAAACAGAAGCTAATTAAATAAACAACATACCACTCTACACAACTTTGCATCTCCCTGTATATCACACAACAAAACCACTCTACACAAACAACACATTCCTTCGACTCACTCTCAACCACCATCTCCGCCACCTGCACAGCAGACCCAACAAAATGCCTTCTAAGCTTGCTGGATGAGGATTACGAGATAGACAAACTACACTATTGCTACACTGATACAGTTAATACCAACACTAATAATACACCTGCTACTAGTTCAAATAATACTATTAACTATTCTAGAAAACAAAGTCACACCACCACCAAAACACAATCCCAAGACTGCCTACTAATAAATGTTTTTTTCACTCTCTAAAAACAAACACCACATCCATAATCTACTCACTGACACACAACCTGATTTACTTTTCATAACTGAATCATGGTTGGGAGACATAGCTCCAGTATTACATGAAGCTGTTCCTCCATGCTATAAACCCCCTCACACAGAATCACATAGGCAACCAAGGAGATGGACTAGATGCTCTATTCAAGGAAACAATAAATCTCACCAAAGCTGATGACATTTCTATACATGGCTGTGAAGCTCTCATCACCAGATGCAAACCTACACCAACTTCTTCCTTCTTTACAGACCACCACCTAGAGTAATGCAAAATTCTGAGACACATTTATCGACACATTTTCAAACCTTATGACACTTCATTCCAACCTATGCATCCTTGGTGATCTAAAGATATGGTTCGACAACCCCAATATTCCCTAACCAAGAACTATCATCACTGGCCTAGACACACTGAACCTACATCAGATCATCCACAAACCCACACACATCGTTGGATACATGTTAGATGTCATTTTGCACATCCAGAATTAGGTAACTAAGTTAACTTTCAAAGGATTACTCCAGTCACATGGTCAAACCAGCATCTGATCACCATACCTAATCCCACCTTGCATGCAACCACATATCGACTGTGGAACAAACTC
Source organism: Pleurodeles waltl (assembly GCF_031143425.1). NCBI lineage: Eukaryota > Metazoa > Chordata > Amphibia > Caudata > Salamandridae > Pleurodeles > Pleurodeles waltl. Next base: position 441,624,723 of record NC_090444.1, read on the forward strand.
AAATTTGAATACTTAGAAACATAACTAACAACCAACACAGATAAAGACACAATAAATTCAGTTCAAAAACTCCATAGGTGGCTTCAGGAAGCTTTTGGTATTGCAATACCACTAGGAAGAACAAAGTAGGGCAAAAGGAACCAAGCACCTTGGACAAACGCAGAGCTAAAAAGGATAAAACAATAAATTGCAAAGCATCAATACACCTGGCTCAAAACAAATAACAATCACTGCAAACGCCACCTAAGCAAACTTAACATTATATACAAGTCAACAAACAAAAAAGCTAAACTAGGGTATTATTCAAACAGAATTCAAAATGCTAAACGCACAGATAAAGAATTTTATAAAATTCTCAATGAAGTTTGTGAACCTAAATGCACAGAAGGAACTCATTCCATTTCTCAAGAATTTACTGACAAACTAGCAAATCATTACCCGACCAAAGGAGACATGGTGGACTCCTATTTAAAACAAAAGAAAACCAACATCACCAACTTATTTCCATCAATCCCCCTCAAGGGTAGGCTAACCTAGACTCAACATTCCTTCAAACAAATATCAGAAAGTGAATGTATGGCTCTTGTAAAAACGAGTAGGACAGGTTGCTGCCCTGCTGACCCTTGTCTACCACAAATCTTCAAGAATATTCTTTTAACTACCTATGCTGCTACACAAGTCAGAACAATCCTCAATAATTATGTAACTGCAGGAATCTTTCCAGAAGATTTAAAAAAGCCATACATTAGCCAATTAATAAAGGAAACAAACCCGGACCCGCATAGCCCAAACAACTATAGACCAATTGCAAATGGACCTTTCCTGAGAAACTGAAAGAAAGAGCAGCATTCACTCAGATGTCGCAATTCATTGAAGATAACTCCATGCTTTCCAACTTCTAAACGGGTTTCCATCAAGGAAGAGGCACAGAATCTGCCCTCATCGCCATCTGTGATGACCTTAAAAACACAGCAGACTGGAACAGGGTCACTGCACTACTTTTTTTTAACCTTTCAGCTGCCTTCGACACAGTTCATCATGACACTCTTATCCAAAGACTCTCTGAGGTAACTGCTCTTGAATAGATCACATGCTATCTTCAAACTAGAACAAATTTCATCCATACTCCACCTTTCACATCTAAATTGTACCTCACAAAGGCAGGGGTTCCTCAATGCTCTATCAACTCATCATGCTTTTCAACAACTACATAAAGTCATTACTGGCAACACTCAATGAATTTCAGCTCACTTGCTATAACTACACAGATGACACACAAACACTTCTTATACTGGAAAGCCCTAGGGACATTGCAAACTCAGATATCTTCAGTTGCCAAATTGAATGAGTCCAAAACTTAAATATTTACAAGTGTTGATTGGAAAACTTATGACCCACTCTGTGCCTAGCCCTGATGACCTGGGACCACCTCCTAAAGTATCCAAGGAAATAAGAAACCTTTAAATTACTATGGACTCCAAATTATCAACGAATGCCCAAGTGGATAAGTTAGCAAGATCGAGCTTCGCCACTATGACTCTCTGTGACGCATCTTCCTCCACCCAGGATATTCACACAAGGTCCAAGCCACCATCGCTCTTGTACGGTCTAAACTTGATTACGGCGATGGCCTCTACCACGGATCATCTTTATCAACTATGAAAAGACTACAAAGACTCCAGCACTCTAATGCCAGACTACTGCTACGTGTAAAGCCACAAGCCCACTCCCCCTGCCTTGAGGGCCCTGCACAAGTTAGCGGTTGCCAGAAGATCCACCTTCAAGCTGCTTTGTATCACTCACAATGCAATACATGAAATAGGATCACTTTACATCAGGAATAAAATCACCAAATACATACAATAGAGGAACCTCAGTTCCAGATGTGCAGTGAGACTTAAAACCGCAGCATCCAAGAAAAAAAAACATGGGTGACATCTTTCTCTGTTTAAGCAGTCAAACTATGGAATTCATTACCCCCGAACATAAGATCCACTGACAATAATCTTATCTTCAGAAGACTACTAAAGAGTTGGTTCTCTCCTACATGACCACCATTCTCAAAACACAAATGTACTGCATATGCTTGTGCATGTAAACATGTATAATTTGATTATATGTATGTATTTAGATATGTGCAGTTTTTGTACAAATAGATATACTACTTATGATTTAAAGATATATAAATATTCTTACAGGCCTATTTAATAAATATATATATTACCTATGGGTAAAATGTATATATATATAATTTTATGCTTAATATGTATATGTCACTCCATAATTTACTTATAACTAATTCTATTATCTACTTATGGGTCTCTGTTTTATTTATTTTATCTATCACAATATGTAAATATGATCATAACAATTGTATCCAGAAGTGTTTTGGTACTGAAACATTAGAGAAAAATATAAAATACAAATAAATAAATAAATAAATACATAAAAAAATAAATATTAAAACACTTAAATAACAATACATAAATAATTAATCTTTAGGTACCACAACACTTGAAAGTGTGAGTTTCTATTTATCCATACATGTACACATGGGACTTTATATAATACAACTTTATACCTCTGTATTATTTTTCATTCACATGTATACCTTTCTAGGTACTTATTTATCTATATCTGTATTACTTTACTACTACTGTAAAAAAACAAAAAACACCTTCAATTATCTCCAACTCACTACTCTGTCTCATCCTGTACCTCTTTTGATATATCCTCTACCTCCACTCTTTGACTCATCCCAAAGTTTTTTGTGCTTCTCTGATCTCCCTAATAACCGTTTCTAGACTCTGCCCTCCTCTATGCCTCCTTTGACTCATCCCAAACCTCTTTTTACTACTATTATCTCCTAAATAACACTTTCTAGAATATTTCCTCCTCTACCCCTCCTTTCTCCTATTCAATCCAACTAGCAGACTAACATGTTCACAGCTCAAATAAACAACTTTCATTTCCCTATACTAATCCTCCATTAATCCACTTTGGGTTTGGGTGTAGCTTGCTACTCCCCAAAAATCACTTCAATATCTCTTGAGGGGAAGTAAGCACTATATAAATACAACTATAATCCCAATAATTCACGCCCTTATGATATACTGCTAATTACCTCCCATATTACATGGGTCATGTCATTCTGTGACATCTTTGATAACAGCATTGCAACATTTGAAATGACTTCATTGATGACAACAGTGTACCTGGCGAGGGTGCGAGCTATAGTTAATTTGAGGCATGAGTTATAGTTACTTGAGATAACCATAACTGGTGAATTTCTGTGTTTTTTTGTTTAAAATGGTATGTTTTAACCAACATTATTTTTTCCCGGCCACATTTCTTACGAGGACTACACTGCCCATGGTGAAACTGACCTATAGATGCTGTGGGGTGCCGCTATATAAGGATACATGCTCTCCTGCAGCATCGAACATTCTTTTGCTCTGTGGCTGTATTTCATACAAGGACTACACTGCACAAGGTGCAAAGAGCCCATTGTTACTGTAAGCAGATGATATAAAAGGAGATGTGCTTTCTTACAGCGCTGAACTTTCTTTTACTCAGTTGCCACATTTCTTACGAAGACTACCCTGCCCATGGTGCAGCAGGTCCATAGTTGCTGCTGGGAGGCACTGTATAAGGAGATGCGCTCCCCTGCAGTGCTGAATGTGCCTGGGCCAGGACCGGGCCAAGATGAGCCCATCTGACCCGTTCCGAGCCTGATCTAGGCTGGGCTGGGCCACCCCACTAATGTCAAGCCCCTATCATTGAAAGTGGAACTCCTTGACAATATGTTCTAATCCTCTTCTTGTCAATTTCACCTGAGTAACTTGCAGTTATTTTAGCTCATTTTGACAATAACCTATCCATGGGTAAAGGAAAACAATGCATGGAAGTACTGGTAAGGAGTGTGTCGCTTCCAGTTCTAGTTCTATCATAAACTATCTCTTAGAGGAGATGGCCTCAAATAATGAATAGATTGGGAATGTAGAGGAAAGACTCAAAGCAACACATGAACAGTTGCTAAGTTTCTGACAACGACAGGGATGCCAAGGGGGGTTCAAGTGAGTTCTGTTATGGAAATGCCTACTTCACTAAATAATGACAATCCATGTGTTTCAAATGCCCCTTTGTCTCTGATGACACACTGTTCCTCACCTATTGTACAACCTCAACTTGCTAAAAAGAAAAAGATCTAGGTAAACATCTCCAGGCAAACTGAGACAAGAAAAGCAGTGGCTGATATTGAACCTCAGACACAAAGTCTGAGCTCCGAGATAAGAGGCTCAGAGAACCACATGAAGTCAGCCCAGGAGGGTTTAAATAGCAAACTAGTGCTGCTTGAATCAGCCAGAACAAATTTGTTGGAGCTCTTAAACAGACATATTAATAGTATAAGTATAATAAACAATCAAAGCCCAGTAAATGTTAATAATGGGTGTGTGAACAGGAAGACACTCTAAACTCCCGCTAGGGATAAACCTGAGAGATCAAAGAAGAGTAGTGCTCAACCAAAGAATTTGATCCAGCAACATTACTTCTCAAGATGAAATTCCCTGAGAGAGATGATGCCATGGGTCTCTAATTTCAATGAAAAACTACCAGAAGTGAACCATGGAGAAGGGATCCTTGTATATGGAGTGCAGTACTACTCCCCACAAGATGCCCTGCATCTTCCACCAGAAGCCCCACCCTATGTCTTGATACTGAAGGGAGTTCTCACTTTGAATTCAAAATCAAGGGAGCCCTGGCAGAAGCTTAGAAACAAAGTAGTCCACTGGTTGTCAAAAAGGGTTTACAATGTAAATCAGTTGCATAATGAGACTTGATGGTGGCCCCCTGCAAGAGCATGAAGAGGCCCCTCCTTTTTACTCACTCAAGAGCTTTCAGGCCAGGTTGCTGTGCTGAGGGGCCTTTGTTACGCCACTGATGTGGATCAGTTGTACAATGAAATCTCAACCGTGAGGAGAGTCAAATAGATAGGTAGCACCAGGAAATCCAATGAGGGGCACTGTGTTGTCTTGAATTGCTGACATCCTCAAATGGTTAAACATGTATACTTTCAACCCTATCAAACAAGCTATTTGATGGTGTTTGTCTGGGAGGCAATGTTAAAGCTGTACCCCTTGGATAATTTTACAAACCCAAACAATTTTCAGTGCCACATATCAGCTTTAAGGGAAGGGCCACCCATTGTCTTCAAGAACAAAGATATGGTGTGGCCACAAATAATCGGTTTGCCCCTCTTGGGTCCCTTGAGGTAACAGATAAACTTTCAATTTTAGACAAGGGAATGCCTAATGCTTCCCAGAAGGAAGAAACATTTGACAATCTACACTGGTCAACAATATGTAGTAGACACTGACAGGCTGACTGTTAACTCCTGGGGCACTCTTGATGCTATAGCAATATTGTGGAATGGCTCAGGCTAGGCATACCAGCTCTCAAGAGAGGACTGTTGTAATTATACTAAACTAGCCAAGGTTTAGCGCCTTCACAGACATGACTGGTAGGCAAAATTGGTGTTGATGGTTTCTGCTCTTTCTTCACATCTACAACCCTGTCCATCATGGGGAGGGGTAAAGTCAGCCTGCTCGTTTTAGTATTGAGCACATTAATACTGGCTTATACGTACAATACTTTATCTGCTAAGGTGCACTTTGGGCCATCAGGGGAATTAACACAGCCCTTTAAAATAAGTAGAGGAGTGAGTGAGGGCCGCATGCTTGCTCCTTTCCTTTTCTCCATATGTATAAAGGCATTATATGGAGTAATGAATATGGGGTTTTGTAATAATATTCTGCTAAAAAGACAAGAGAATGCATTTTTAAGACAAATCCTAGCTGTCCCACAATTGAGTTTCGAGTCAATTATCCAACAGGAGGTAAGCTCTCACATTGAGGGTATAGCCAATGCAAAATGTATGCTGCTATGGCATTCTGAAGCTACTCACACAAAACCAAAGAAATTGCAGCCCTAGGTAACTATAACTTGTGTCCTTGCCATGCACTGCTAATTACCCCAGATATTACAGTACTCATGACAACTTTTATAACGTCAATAGAAATATCAATGAAACATTAGAAGTTAAACTATTGAAGAAAAAACTGTGCATGGTGGGGGCACAAGTTATAGTTACCTTAGGCCGCGAGTTATATTTATCTGAAATAACTCTAACTATAACTGCTGAATTTGTCTGGTTTTGCACGAGTAAATTCAGAACTTAATTATAATGTCCCTGTAACCTTTGTTTTTTAAGTGAATTTCTAAGGTGTTTTTAATTTCTATTTCCTAACTATAACATCTCTCTAACATTTGTTTTATATATATATGTATATATATATATATATATATATATATATATACATATCTATATGTATATATATATATATATATGTGTATATATATATATATATATATGTGTGTGTGTATATATATATATATGTATGTGTATATATATATATATTTGTATATATATATATATATATATATACATCCAAACAAACAACTGCTCCTCCTGGAGCCAGTACCCATGGGGGGGTGGCGCGTCTCGCAAGCAGAGCAACCTGGCAAATAATTCCACATGTCCCAATACTTCAACAATAACAGGCTCTCAAACTGGTGCAAAAACAACCTTTACTACGAGTAGTAAAAGTTGTTTTTGCACTGGCTTGAGAGCGCATCATTATTGAAGTATTCGGCCGTGTGGAATATATATATATATATATATATATATATATATATATATATATATTCAATGAAAAAACAAAGGTTACAGGGACATTATAGTTAGGTTCTGAATTTACTCATACAAAACTTACCAGTTATAGTTATTTCAAGTACTATAAGGTAGCTAAAGCTTGTGCCCCCGCCATGCACATTTTTTATATCAAAAATGTTATTGCAAATATTACATTGATATTATCAATGATGTTATCAAAGATGCCATAATTTGTGGGGTAATTAGCAGTGCATGGCAAGGGTGCAAGTTATAGTTACCATAGGGCACAAGTTAGTTACTTGAAATAACTATAACGATAACTGGTGAATTTCTAAGGTTTTGTATGAGTAAATTCAGAACCTTTTTTTTTATTCTGTTTCCTAACTATAACGTCCCTGTAATCTTTGGTTTTCTCAGTGAAGTTCTATTTCTTTAATGTAAAATAATTTTCATTAGTAAACCCTAATCCAACCACTATCGTGCATGGCCTTTGGCCGTGTGTGACGGTGCTTGGCCACAGGGCCTGGCCTGCGGCCAGACCCTGCGGCCAAACCCCCTAACCACCCAATCCCGAGAGACAGAGAGAAAGTGAGAGATTGAGAGAGAGAGAATGCGATTTAGGCTTTGATGAATGATATACTTAGAATGAGATATTTCTGGACGAATTGAAAAGAAAAATGTTTTGTCAATTAAATAGATTGAGATTACCTTTCAGTATGTAACCTAAATATTTATAGTTGAAAAACACTAAAGCTTGACATGACCACAGATTCACCTAGACTAGAACCTTTAACCTTTAGTGTGCATGTTTGAGACCTTAACCACTAGGCCTGAGGTGACTCCTTAATGTGCAGTGTCCAGACTTAGCTATGACATTCAACCCACAGATTTTAAGGGGAAAAAGACTTCAATGTCCCATCACTAGGAATGTTTACCAGCAAAAACACTAGAACATAAACAGACACACTGCAAAGCAATACTAGTATTTGAACCTTCACCCTACTGAGTGACAGCACAAGACCTTGACCAGTAGGCCTGAAGTGACTCTATCTTGCTCTGCATCCAACTGTAACTATAACATTGTTAACAAACATCTTGCTAGTCTGACTCTTTGAAGTCATTGTATGGAGAGACCATTGCAATAACAATCTCTCTCTCTCTCTTTCATCCCATGATGGGATGAAGACAGGGAGAGAGAGAGATAGAGAGAGAGAGAGGGAGAGAGAGAGAGAGAGAGAGTGAGAGAGTGAAAGAACCGCTGGGGGAGCCTCAAGGCCCCTGTGGTCCTAGCTGGCTCTCCACAACCTGTGGGAGCCGGCATTGCTCCCACAAGCAGGGAGCTGCTTAAAATAGCAGCTCCCTGCTTGCAGGAGGGATGTTTTCATCTGTTTCCCTGCAGGCATATTTGCTTGCAGGGAAATATATGAAAATTTCACTTTCTGCAAGCAGGAGCTGGTTGACAGCTCTCACTTATAGAAAATGAAGTGTTTTCTTTGACTTGGCTGTCTTCCGCACACAATGGTAACTAATCCCAGGGGAGGTGGCGGTACCCAGGGCTTGTTATTATTCAGAAATGCTTCGCGCCTCTAGATATCTATATTTCTCTAATATCACTAAAACGACTTAACAGATTTACACCAAATAACAAAATACACCCTTTCGGGACCAAGAGCTACCTTTCTACCAAATTTGGTGTGATTCCGTCCAGCGGTCCGGGCTTTAGTCCTGTCTAAAATTCCTATGGGAATTAGAATGGAAAACAGTCTTTTTTTTACTCCCCGCCTTTTTTTTTACATGAAACATGGTCCTAACTATAACTACCTACTGAAGACCGCCAGTTGGAAATTAACATATATATACATATATATATTTCTATAAATTCCACCAGTGAAGCCGCTGCTCCTCAAAAACAGCGGGTGCAGTGACTCATGGTATACATATTTCAAAGCCCCGGAAATCCTCACACTCACAGAGGAATGTTGTCATCCAATCGTTATTCGCCATACAACAGAAAAAGCTTTCACAGACGTGTTCGGGTAGTTGGCCGTTGTCAATTTCAAAGCCGCCAATGTCACTTCCTCATTTGAATACCCAGTTGAATTCCTTTTGCAGCAAGTTCACTGAGTAGACAGCAACAACAACGTTGCTCTGGCTTCCACATTGCATGATGCCTGCTCTCACCACAGATATTACAATGCCATTCTCAGTATTTTTCATCAATGGAGGTGCCCTATCTTCTAATTCCTGTAGCATTCTCAATGCCTGTAAATCCTCCCTTTTCAGGATATCAGTTGGCTCAGAGGACTGGGTTCCAGTGTTCAAGTTATTTTGAAGATGCAGTAAATTTACTTTTTTATGCTTTAATATTCTTATAAATTGATACAAGTCAATGCATGACTGTGTATAATTGAGTCTCGATGAGGGGCAAAATGTTAGGCCCAGGTGTAAAACCTCCACTTCTATATCTGTCAAGACTCTATTCGTAAGGTTCACCACCGTAAGGTTAGTTTCACTCACTTGCGTAACCCCCCCAATCTGCTTCTAGTTGCCTTTTGTGGTAGAGACTTATTTGCGCCCTTTCCTCCCACTTTGTGTTCTTCTGGTGTGGGATATGGAGTACGAGCATGTTGGAGGGTGTTTTTTAGAGTCTTTCTTTTTAGTTGGTATTCTTGAAGAAAAGTATGCCTGTGCTGGTGCTTGGCTGTGCTTGGCTGTGCTGTTACCCCAGTGCCTTCACCTGCAGAAAAGTTTGTCTCCACTTCTGACTGCAACACATCCCTTGCACTGATGACCTTCAAATTTTGGAGTTGTTTTCTAGGTATATCAAAAAAAAATTGGTGAAGGTCAATACATGACCTGACTCATAGTTGCGTTCATCCCTCACAAATGTGTTCTGTTTGCACTGTTTGATTTTATTTTCATATGACACCAGCCTTGTTCTCGTTTGTTGATGCAGCATTTCTGTTGTTGTTTTGCCTGGATCCTGTGTAATGGCTTCTTCGATCCTCTTGATTTCGTCCAATAGCTTGACTCTATCACTGATGGCGTACTTGACCAATATTTTCACCATGTCGATCGCTAAGGCTGTGCTGAACTCTGCCCATTCCTGTATAAGCTGCGGATCAGAGTTTTCACATGAGGGGGACCATATAAATCCTTAGGCCCCATGGAATCAGGCCCACATCCAAATACTTTGGTAAGGAAGTGGCTTCCCACTACTCCTTAATTTATTTTTCATTGCTTTTTTACCAATGAATAGAACAGTCCTTGTAGATTGTTCAGTGGGTTGACACTGCTCGCATGTTCTCCCACTCTGTTCCGCCACCATCATGCACTAGCCTTCAGTCAGGACTTGTACCTATCCTTACACAAACACCCAACATACTTCTCATCCCTTTATTTTTTAATTTTGATATGTCTTAGGTGATGTAACATGTGAAGTTATAAGCAGTGTATAATAGACGTTTAAGTTGTAGCTTTTTGTACTAAACCATAACTGGTGTATTTCAGTGTGTTTTGGCTTTTTAACATTAGCTCATGTCTCTTTCTATCTCCTAACTATAACTACACTTTAACCTTTGTTTTTTGCAGGGAATTTTAGAAAGTTAGTTAAGATCTAGGGACCTAACGTAACTACAAAGTCCACTTTGACCTTTGTTTTTTTCAGAGAATTTCTGGATTATATTTTATTACATTCTTAAATGATACCAAGAGCCAACCCTTCTCAAGCAGCCAACCAATGCTGCACACTGCCTTCCACCATGTGCACGGGGTGTTTTCAACACCTGAGTTCAACCCAACTTCATGTGGCCGACCCCACCTAGCATGGACATTGGTCATGCATGCCCAACCAGCATTGTGTTCTCTGTTTAATCTTTTTAAAACAATTTTTTGGGTACTGCAGTACTCTTGCGGCACAGTCCTGCAAGCCTCTACTCCATAATACTGTTGTACCATGCAAGATTACCAGAGGAAGTTTGCATGGTACAACAGTACCATGGGGATGGTAGCTTCTCCTCTGGGACTACTGTGGTATCTCATGGGAGGGCTGTGCTGGATTCCGTAGGAGAGCTGTCATACTTGCGAACCGAAATTATTTTAAACAATTTTAATCATTGGATTGGGTCCCTGTGGTTCTCCTCACAGGTGCCTCGGGGTCAGAAGTACTCTATCCAGTCCCCTCATGCCCTTTTTAAAAAGTTTTCAGGACAGGGGGACCAAGTCCCTGAGTCCTGTAATAGATGTTGCATTGTTTTATTGAGATATTGTGGCTGGCCAATCAGATCGTGTGATACTGCAGTACGGTCCAATATCCCGTGGTACTGCATTCACCAACGGGAGCAAAATCCTCACCTAATGGGATTCGAGTCTTTTTTTAATACTTCGTACCCCAGGACTATTGCAGAGCATCTGCGATACATAACCCTCCAAATATCATTAACTTTGCAGTAGGTTAACATCTTTACAACCACCCCAGCACCTAATTAAAAGCAAATTTCGCAAAAACTACTGAAGAGACTTATACCAAATAACGAAAAGCTTCCTTTCTGCCAAATTTGATGCAATTCCTTTTGGCCCTTTTTTCCTGTATCAGTGAGCAAGGTTTTCTAAGGGAATTAACATGGGAAATCAATGTTTTAGGACTTCCCCCTTTTCTTGACTTCCGCTTCATGGATCAGCACAAATCTTTCCAAGAAGAAACTGAAATCAGTGAACCTTTTTTGTAAAGTTTTGTGAAGATTTGACAAGTGCCAAAGCTATTAAGGAAAGAAAAAATGCTTATCACTAAAGAATTCACCAAACATGATTTTCAGTCGAAGTTCAAGAACTTTATGTTCAGGATGTGGGACATTTAGGGCCTCATTATGACCCTGGCGGGCGGCGGAGGCCGCCCGCCAGGATCCCGCCCTCCATTATACCGCTCCGCGGTCAGAAGACCGCGGAGGGTATTTTGAGTTTTTCCCTGGGCTGGCGGGCGGTCTCCAAAAGACCGCCCGCCAGCCCAGGGAAAAACTCCCTTCCCACGAGGATGCCGGCTCGTAATCGAGCCGGCGGAGTGGGAAGGTGCGACGGGTGCAGTGGCACCCGTCGCGTATTTCAGTGTCTGCAAGGCAGACACTGAAATACTTTGCGGGGCCCTCTTACGGGGGCCCCTGCCGTGCCCATGCCATGGGCATGGGCACGGCAGGGGCCCCCAGGGGCCCCGCGACCCCCCCCCTACCGCCATCCTGTTCATGGCGGCTTTCCCGCCATGAACAGGATGGCGGTAGGGGGGGTCAGAATCCCCTCGGCGGCGCAGCGAGCTGCGCCGCCTTGGAGGATTCTAAGGTCAGTGGAAAACCGGCGGGAGACCGCCGGTTTTCCCGTTCTGACCGCGGCCAAAGCGCCGCGGTCAGAATGACCAAGGGAGCACCGCCGGCCTGTCGGCGGTGCTCCCGCCCCCGTTGGCCCTGGCGGTAGAGAACCGCCAGGGTCAGAATGAGGGCCTTAATGTATTATAAGGTATTTAATTGTGTACAATATAATTTCGTTCAATAGAAAATTCATATTTCTGTCCTGACCAAACAGTATTTCACTTGTGAACAGTAGAATCCCAGTCTGCACAACTTAATTGTTCGTTTGCTAACATCACAATACTTAGTGAACAGTTCATAACAATTGAACTCTATGCTTGGTTCAGGCCTTGGGGGTTTTCAACCTTAAGGATATGGAGTTGCTGAGTCGCCAGTAGGTAATAAACATAGAAAGCATAGTGTTAAATGCCCTGAAAGTGATGCAGGTTAGTTTGAAATTGATTATAGCCTCAAAATGCTTTTAGGATCAGGGCAGTGTGATCCTATTTTTCAGAGTCTTTGGGGAATTGGACCACGGAATGAAACCCTGCTTTTAAAGGAGCAAGGATAGACCTACTAAAGTAAATTTGAAATGCAACTGTGGCGAAGTCATGGCAAGAGATATAGGGCTTCAAGTGAAGTTTGCGGTTGGGTGATTTTGTAATATGTTTGACATGTAAGATGGCAGCCTAAGCTTAGCTAGAGATTTGCATGACAGAAGAGGTTTGAGAAAAGTTGTCAAATTGTAGCTACTATACAATGTAGTGTGAAATTTGCCACAGCCTTTATAAGGCCGGTGTAGATAATTTGTTTTGCTGGGGTTCGGTAAGAAGACGTCCTATGACATCCATGATTGGTTCCTTATGTGTCAAAACATTAAGTGGATGTTCTTGATGTTAAAAGTTCTTAGATATAATCTGGTGTTATCTGCATTCTGCTGAACAGAGACCTCTGATACCTTCATGGGACTTCCAGTGCTTCCTGAACAGGTTGATGAAAATGAGTGAAAGAATGTTTTTTTGGGGAATGCATCTGGCCACCAACCCTGAATCATGTTTGCAATTCGTACTACGTGTAGCCTGTTACCCAGAAAAGCATTCAACGACCCAAGATCATTGCCAGAAAGGGGCCACGCAGAGATTGAGGTTCTGAAGTAATCTTCGGTGGTCAGTCATACCGAAAATTGCAAAGGGGTTCAAAAGCATTTAAAGTCATATATCCCTATTATCCAATGAATGCTGATCACCATTGATTTTGAGTATGTGGGTTTCAATGTTGCATACAATGATGAAACTTGATTGGGAAGGGTTAGGAGGTTTTCCGTGTCAATGTAATTTATCTTAATGTTTACCTCTTTTGCCCATTTGCGTTTAATATAAACATCACTCATGGGGAATTTCATTTACCACACTAGTAAACATTGTGGACTGTAGGTTATTGGGGTAAGGGTTTGGGAAAAGCATTCAATAAAAGAATTGTAAGCAGCATCCGTCAGACTCCCATAGTGATGCGTCATTACATCAAGCAGAGTCGCTTGTGACCATTCCAGGTATTACTCAAATGATTTAAATCTATGGTCAATAAAGAGATCTTCCAGCACATGCAATTTATTATGTTAAATACCATGTTGGGATTATCAACCAGATGAAACTACTGGGAGTAAAGCCTCTCATTACAAATCAGCCTAGTGAGCCTATCCCAAGCTCGTATACTGCGTCTATTTTTCAACTGGGTCTATTAGGTGGCTATAGCAGGTCTGTGTTAAGAGGAACTGTTTCCACTAAACCTGCCTTCACAGAACCATGCGGTGCTTGTGTGTGGCTAGCAAGCCAGTAATGAACAAACTGTGCCTGTGCACCTAGGTAGTACATTTCAAAATTAGGCACTGCAAAGCTCCCTCTTTCAGAGGGTAGTTGAAGTTTATGCCAAGTAATCCAGGTTTGGAGTCCACTCAGCGCCATGTTTTTAATTGCCCAGAAAACCCCTTAGTGAAGGGAATCAGTATATTTTTGAAATAAATAAAGAATTTTAGGCAGCACAACTATCATATTAACAACAATTCTGCTGGCAACCCACATAGGGAGTTTTATCTATTTTTTAACTGATGCGGTCAGGGACACCATATATTTCCCATGGTTTACTCTAGTTACAGCGTCTATATCCCAGTGATACTGGATTCCTATGTTCGGTTTCTGAGGACAGTAAGTATTCAGATTCAAAAGCCAGTGTCCTTTAGTCAGAGCTATGAATGCTGTAGTTGCCCAATTCACTCTTAGCTCTGACCACCTACAGAAGGTAAAATCTTGGAAGTGATTGAATTTAAAATGTATCAGTCTTTAATCAGTGACAGAATGGCATCTCTATACATTGAAAAGAATGTATTACGAGGGCCGAAGTTTACACCTCGGCAGTAGTGGAATTCTTCAAGCATGCTGACCATGGCAACCATGGCAAAAGAATGGGTGACAGTGGGCACCCCTGCCACGCACCCCTGCCTGGTGCGGCTGTTTGGTCTGTCAGTGGACCATTTATCCTCATCCTAGCTCATGGCTTACTGAAAAGCAACTTAATCCATTGTACCGTGGCTCCACCCATGCCCTTGCGTTCAATAACTGTGTGTAAAAAGGACCATTCAATTGAATAAAAAGCTTCTGCTGCATCTAGAAAGGCCGCCACAGCTGGTATGTTACGATCAATCTGGCGGGTCACAGCAAAGCGAGACTGTAGATCTGCCTGGGATAAAACCTGACTGGTCCAGACTGACCAGGCATGGAAGGAGCGGGCGAATCCTACTCGCCAATAATTCTGCCAGAATCTTAGTATCCACATTGATTAATGAGAGTGGTCTGTAGGAATCACATTGAGTGGAAGGCTTACCAGGTTTAATGAGCATAATGACTACTGCTTTCCTAAGGATGGGAGACAGAACATCCTGTTGGACAGCTTCTTTGTATACATCTTGCAAATGAGGGGTTAGCTCTTTAGCATAGGTGTTATAGAAATCAGCTGATAAGCCATCACTGCCGGGAGCTGAGCCATTTTTCTTTGTCATTATTACTTTTAAAAACCCTTCAGCAGAAACAGAGGTGCAGAGAGGTTCACATTGTTTACACTCAAGCCACACCAGCATCCTTCTTTCAAGATACTTGTTAACCTTAATTTATCATAATGTCCTTTTGTGTGTGGGTCCAGGTAGCATTCCCTGAGCTCCTTCGTCTCATAGTGTGTGCACTGTTAGCCAAGTCAATTTGAAGGCTATCAGTTGCCGCCCACGCAAGGCGGATCATGCCCGCATCAAGGCCTAGCGCCTTTACCTTGCTTCCTAGCCGCTGCGTATTTCAAAAGGAATTTGACTTCTAAGTCTGCAGCCTCGCACAATTCGACCCTCTTAGTGGTAAGCCCTGCAGGATCAAATGACTCAGGTGTCTCCTCCACTGACTCCTTTACCAGACCAATTTCGGCTTCGAGTTTAGCTAATATGCCTCACAACGCATGATCGTCTAGTCCAAACGTATTTTTTTATAGTTTCCAAATATGCTCTCTGAACACTAAATCCAAAAGGACACTCAGTTGCAGCCTCATAGTCTGCCCATATCCGACCGAACAGACAGCCCGGCTATCAGGCGGACTGGTGAGTGGTCTGACAGTGTGTGGGCCAGGAGTTCTATTTGATGGGTCCACCCACTTAGATCTGTTGTACCCAACCAGAAGTGTATTCGAGACATCGTCCCATGCACTGTGGACAAATGGGTGTATGCATGTGACTCTGGCTATCTAGTGTGTAATAGGTCTATCATCCCAAACTAGTCTATAATGTATTTCACCACAGTGAGAAATTGCTTATTTCTAATTGGGTCAGAACTTGATTTAGACCATAAGGGTTCTCGGGCAGTTTAGAGATATTCTGAATTTGTTTTTGGAAGAAAGAGAATTATACTTCACTATAGTCAATCTCATATTTATTTTATTGCTGATTGCACCTATGAAAGGTGTTGTGGAGGGTTTTTGGATTCATTTTACCATTCAAGTTTCCTTTTGTTGAGCATTAACCCTCTATCTCAGGTTTGAAGTATGCATGTATGTATGTATGTATGTATGTATATAGATGTTATTTCTATGGTGCAAAACTAGCCAAGAGGCAGTGGAGCACTGTTCCTTTGTTTAAAACAAGCATAAAGTCACAGAAGAAGGAGAAGAACACAGGTTGTGGATGGTTAAGGCATCAGAATATAGTGTTTGTAAGAGGCAAGTCTTCAACGCATTCCTATATTGGAGCAGTGCTGGGACAGTCCTTATGGATCCAGGGATGTTGTTTAAGTGTGTGTGCTGGACACTCAGCTTGCATTCCTGGTTCTCTAAATTCAGCTTTACTTACCGGCTTATCTCACTCGCTGATGATTGATGCATGGCACCTCTAGAGATTAGGCAGGAGATTCTCCTTTAAAACAAAGGGATGGTGTACATTTCTGTCCATTTCCTGCTTGAAGGCAGCATTGTGTATTTTGGCTAGACTAGAATCAAACTCATTGCCTAGCACAGATGGCATGCTCCATACGGGTGTTCCTTGTCCACCCTGTGTGAGGCAGCAAGTGCCCCCCTCCCGATTGGAGCATTCTCTCATGGCACGGTGGTCATTTAAAGGTTTTCAGTGTCCCTTACTGGTACGTGTTTCATGGCAGTGACGGGCAGTGAAAAATGACTATGAGTTCACCCTCTCTAAATAGAGCAGGCAAAAACATAGCCAATCCTCAGAAGGACCTTACTATGTCATGAAATCGGTGGTATATGTAAGTGGCAGAGACAGAGTGGTCTCTGCTGTTTACACCTGAAAGTCTGTCCCCCTCTAAATGAGATGGGAGACCTTCAGTTTGGCGGAAACGGTCTTCTAATGCTGTTGCAATGGAGTACTCTTTCCACCTACTAATATGATGTGGTACACTGTTCCGAAATTGAAAGAGAAGGAAAGAGAAAGGACCCTTTCTCTTTCCTTCTCTTTCAATTTCGGAACAGTGTACCACATCATATTAGTACGTTGTTGGGAGGGTGTACACTGGACCGCCCAATCCTCCTCTCTTACCCCCCTCTTTTTTCGAAGTACTCTTTCCACCAACATCTAAAACAGGCCCTAAGAGGCTGATTTAAATCTTGGCGGAAGAGTAATTACCAATGCTTTACTCCTCCCATGGCGAGGGTACCCCATCTGCTGTATTTACAGATGTTCGCTGCCCCTGTTGCCATATTTTGCATTTCTAGGAACCAGCCTCACAGTGGTTCCTGGAAATTAATTTTAAGTTTGATGGGCAGCTCTGTTAAGTGGTGGAGACAGTGTAGTCTCGACAATCTATACAATGAAGGTCTGCCTGGCTCTAATTGAGATGGGAGGACCTTCAGGTTGGCAGAAAGGGTGCTCTGACGACATTGTGACTGAGTACCCTTTCTGCCAACATCTAAATAAGGCCCTAATGGAGGATGTAGCAACTACCCTTGCCAGTACTTTACTCCTGGCATCGTGAGGATACCCCACTTGCCATATTTAGAGATGTTGCTGCCCCAGTGGACATCTTTTGTATCTCTTACCATCACAGCGATTCCTGGAAATGCATTGTAAATTTGATAGACGGCTCAGTCATCATGATAGGGTCAGCTGTCAAACCTACAACCTTTTTTCAAAAATAAAAGCCCAAAGTGGGCTTTTCTTTTTGAAAATAAAAAAAATGCCCCCCTCACCATGGGGGTCATTTAAAAGTTTTCACTGCCCCTTACAACCCCATTTTTCATAGTAGTGAGGAGCACTGAAAATAGGCCAAGTGTCCACTCACTCTAAATAAGGCGGGTGGACACATTGCCAAACCTCTGACAACCCTTACTCCGACGGGCTGTAGAGATGTATGTTGCAATGGAGTACCCATTCTGCCAACATCAAAATTAAGCCCTAAGTCACCAGAAGGTCACCTGGAAAAAGGAGGCAAAGCTCAATTCAGTAAGTTAACCTCTGAAAACACATGACAGCTGGACAAGTGGAATGCAATACCAGGTAAATGTAATACAGTTTGTAGAGCAAGCAGACAAATAAATACCAATCCAAATTAATGTAAAACATGATTGTTGACAGAAGTATGACACGATTACATTGGAGGATAAAAGAAATGCATAGAGTGCTTCCCTGTGATATGAGAAAGTATGCAGGGAAATAAGGTCTCATGTTTGGGCACGAATGTGCAGTGCTCCTACAAGTGATTTGTACCTGTCACATTTTGTTCTATAATGAGGGAGAGATGAGTCATCGCATGTGTAGGTGCTTAGGCCTGGTTGAGTCACAGTGCCTGCAGGTGCTTGATTGCATGTAGACATTCAAGGAAGTGTTGAACTGAGAGATGATATAGCTGTTTACCTGAAATGAAATGCTTTACGTTTGTGAAAACGTGAACTCTGGATAACTTAGGGAATTTAGTCCTCAGATTCCATTTTGTCTGTAACATTTCATCTTAGGTTCTTATTTTCATGTCTCCTGAGAATAACATTTGATTGTGTTTAACAAGCAAGAAAAGTTACCTTTACAGGCTCTTCTGGATTAAAGTATATTAATACAAGGCTGCGCCTGGCTGTCCCAGGGAACATTGCCTATAGGATGTAACCACTTTTATTTCATGTGCAGCAGTTGTTGGCGAGAAGCAATTTGTTGTAGATTTATGAAAGATATGCCGAATGTATTTAGTTGTAAATGTTACTCTTTGCAAAGTTTTGATTAGGTTAGGCTACGTGAACAATGCACAACTATAGTAAATGTATTGAACCCATTGTTCAGAACCCTAAAAAACAGAGTGGGTTTTTGGTGTGTCAGGAGACCCTTTCCCACTTATCTTCAGAGGCAAATCCATGCCGGATTGCTCCCTTATTTTCTATGCTTTGTATTTTGATGATTTGCACTTTACTGAGTACTTAATTTATTATGCAATTTAACTGAGCCTTGAACTCTGATTTGATTACTAATTTATTTTGATTATGTGGGATTGATTCCTGTAAGACTTAACATTTCTAAAATAAAACCTTTAAGGTTAAGACTTCCTATTCTGTCATTCGTCCCTGTCAGCTGAAATTGGCATTTAAAATGCTGCAATTGAGACAGGTCCAACAGGGAGCGCCAGTACCTGTATCATGATCACACCTCTCCCGGTCCATTGGGCACACATAGGGTGAGAACTATGGTCAGAGAGAAGTATGAATCTTCTTCAGAGTTAGAGGTTTTTTATTTGGTTTGGTCAGTATGAGTGAAAAGGTTTAGAGGTGAGCTGACAAAATGGCAACTTTGTGATGTCCTGTCAGACCTCGTTCGGTTGATAACAGGGCAGACAGGTGCTTCAGGGCCGTAACTGTGGTGGTTGGCATTGTTTGCCACTGGTGTTCTGGGGTCCACCCTATGATGGGTATGCAGACTGGGTCAAGTACAAACCTTCCACACTTGGCACTCAAGCAGTTACTAATTTGTTAAAAAAAAGTACAAGGGGCCCACAGTTTTGCCAAGAGGGACGTGGCGGGCACAATGGAAGGACGCAGTGCTGTATACAGAGGCTGCGTAGTCTTGTTTCCATATCATGCTTCTTTACCCACCACCCTACATTCCCTGCATCTTTACCTCTTGCAGCTTCTTTTTCATAATTGCTTTCTCCATTTGTCATTGTTTTATACTTTACCCTTCTTCTTTTCATTTTTTGACTTTTTCTCTCTCTTATTCTGGATCAAAGTTTGTTGAGGAAAAATAAATGGCTGTACCCCAAAATGAGTGCTGGTGGGCCCCACTTTCTACCACCGGCTCAAATTAAACACTTCTTTCAGGGCAGCAAGGGTGAGCAGTCAAAAACTCCACATGGAGCTAGTGAGTGGGACAAGAGCTCAGAAGACAACAGCCAGCCAACACACAGCAATGTACTGTCCAGGCCATTGATTCTCTTTTAGTTAAAAGCAAGTACTTTAATCTTATTTGAAATAAATACTATACAGGTCAATGGAGGGCAGGTGAAGTATTGTAATCTATAAGATCTTCAGTGAAGCGCCACCTCCCTTCTGGTTTCCTCTTCCTGCTATAGAAGTTTCCTAATGTCTACAATCCCCAGTATGTGGAATGGGTATAGGGGTATAGGTATTAATTAGGCACAGGTGCAGTTCACTCTGGAGTACCCCACTGGCGAGATGCATAAATCAGTTCAATAGCTTACTCTGACTGAAATTCATCAGGGCAAAACTCTTTAAATTCACATGGACGATTTCTCTGCACGCTTAATCTCTGTTTACAGCTTGGCCCTGCTTTTATATGCTCAGTGGAGATGCAACCTTGGTGGCATTGATGCCCTTTTTCTACATACCCACTCTTACAGAGGCAGCTTCGTTGATGCGGTGGCCATTGCTTCAGTGTGTGTGTGTCTTTGGCATTTGTAGTCTCTAGGCCAAACAGGACTGTTTCAGAAGCATCATTGAGGAATCTTTAGCTCCAACATCGGACAGTGGCTGCATCAGTCTCATGGGCACACAGCGGGATGCTGATTTACACATTGACACTTTGCACTTCGAAGTATTTGTACAGTTTGCAATGAAAACATCTCCAGAGACTAGGGGGCACGTCACAACATGGGTCACTCCTGGCTTCATCTTGACAGTCTTGGTGCACTTCACAATGAGAAATGCTCTGGAGACAAGAAGAACTCTCACAACATGGGTCATTCCTGGCTTTACTCATTCACTCAATCAGCTCCTTCTGGGTGTTACTCACACTGAAAGCATTCTGTGCTTCTCGACCAGGACAGCATCCCTCCTGAAGGCTAGGCACACTCCTTGCTACTCTCAGGAGGCCGATAAGCTTCTAGGTGCTAGGCAGATCCTCTGCTTTTTCAGCAAGAAATGCACATTTCTCACCTCTGGAAGATTGGTTTCACACAGACACCAGCCCTAGTCACCAAGAAAATCTTTGAGTACTTTGTGGAGCAGTTCCTTCCTTGCTCTTGAAGAACTTGAAACTGGAACAAAGTGAGATGGTTTTGGTCCTACTTTTATTCTCATTTTCCAGACAGATGGTGTTGATCCACTGTCTTAACGTTTCATAGCCAGCTTGGGTTGTTTCTTCTTCAAATGCCATTATCTGTCTGTTACACACAGACTATGAGCAACATAGTTGTTCCCACAGCAGACAGCAATGAAGCTGTCTTTAAGCAGGAGTATCCAAAAGGAGGACACAAAAAAGAGTGGTTCCTCTGCATCTGGCTGTCGTCAACCCTTCTGTAGTAGTAATAAGGGGCAAAAGAGCAGACCCTGCATGGAAATGTTCTCCCCTTAAACAATAGATACCGCCGTCCAACCCCTTAGCTGTACCATATACCAAATGGTAGTGCTCAGGAAGAACTAATCAGCGGCCCTCTACTAATAAGTTCCTCATTGAATTTCTAGAGGCAGCCATGTCACCGTTCTCCCTCGCTTCAGTGTTGGGTTTCCAGCTTCCACCCTCAGGAATGCAGCTAAAACACTTCTGCTGTCTGGGAAAGATGTATCCACCCTTCATCTTGTGCCTGGCTACAAAAGGCCCAATCCAAAATTGATCCGACTGGCTACAGTTCTCATACTTTCATTCTACACAGAGCCTTGCTATCACACACGTGCTACACATCTACATCATGTACATGTACATAAACTTGGCCCACACAGAATGTCAGTGCAAAGATCTACAGCTCACATAAAAGCAGAACTTTACAGAGAGAGAGGCCCTTTGACACATTGGAACTTGGTACGCTGCCACTACAGCTTTCAGTGACTACCACAAGACATGGAAGGTATTCCTTTGTTCATGAGGGCACACTTGGTCTACTCCTTCAGGTTACAGGACAGGTCCTGTCTTTGCGTCACCATGGACAGACCTAGTTTTCTGGGCACACACTAGAATAGTATGATGGCAGAGCCAAACAAAAGTCAGGATACCAGTTTGACAAGCATTCAGGCACTCGAGGCAGGGGTTGATGCCTATTTACCATGCGGGTGCCATTCTTGTCTCAAAAGGTAACACCACTGCACTCTTGACATGGGTGATGTTAAAAGAGGATCTCCATACTGAAGTCCATACATGGACAGAGGTCTCATAAATATTTGGAGAGGAACATCATGGACCCACACCGGGACAGTCTGGCAGAAGGCTTAGTCTGAGCCACTATGGTGCAGATTTCCCAGGGCCACCCTCTTCCCTTGACTGTCATCAAGATGCAAAGAGTTGCAGAGAACAAACATGGTTTTATGGCTAGCGTAAACCCAAAAACTCCAGAATAGCACTAAGTGGATGACTTTGGGTAGGTCACCAATTATTATAACCACCAACCCTGTTGTCTAGGAATAGGTAAGTTGGGATTTTGCTCAATTGTTCAGTGGGGGTGCTTGACCCCACACTTTTTCCTCAGAAAACCACCTGCTTGATGTTTCCTAGTGAGGGATACCAGTATACTGGTCTGTTATGCACGCAGAGTTTTTGTAAATTTTGCACTGCACCTGTGGACTGGAGCAGGGTGAGAAATCAAGTTGATGACCAACTACCGCTTTCTGTCACCTGGTGTCCCCA
Organism: Pleurodeles waltl; assembly: GCF_031143425.1. NCBI lineage: Eukaryota > Metazoa > Chordata > Amphibia > Caudata > Salamandridae > Pleurodeles > Pleurodeles waltl. Next base: position 441,647,377 of record NC_090444.1, read on the forward strand.
GTGCAGGTCATGCAAAGCCAGTAAAAGCAGAATATGTGACAGGCTGGCAACACACTCTTGGGGCCCATCCTAGCTTTACCCTTAAGCATTGTCATCCCAGAAATGCTGCTACTCTGCTCAGATAAGTTTGCTGTAGTCTCCCAGACCCAACAAGAGGAATTTTAAGGCAAGGGCAAAGTGAACAACTGCCAAAGATCCTCTCTATTTTCTCTATGTTAGACCTCTGCCTATCATATTACTCTCTCTAACCATCTCTCCCTCTCCACTTATCTCCACCTCGGATTCTGTCCTCCGTCTCTTTACCCTGTATCATTTTTAGGATTTTTGGGGTCCGAGCAACACATATTTCAACTTTACGTGGCCCTGTTAAAATTTAACATACAATTTAGAATTGTTTGGCATCCTGCAGGCTTGAGTTATCAGAAAGTGAGTAATAAAAATCAACTTTATTCCGGGCAGGGCCCCCCCCACATTTGTTTTGCCTGAGGCCTCCAAAAATCAGAGCAAGAGAGAGATACAGAGAGCTCGAGATAGGGGGGAGGGGAAGCAAAGAAAGGAGACAACAGGAGATAAAGAGAGAAGGTGGAGGAAGAGAGGGTGAAAGGCAGCAGGAGAGCAAAAGGAGGAGGGCACGGAGTGTCTGAGAGGAAATAATTGGACATAGATAAAAGAATGAGAATCGAACAGAGATAGATGGATTGATGGGTAGTGAAAGTGGAAGAAAGATGGAGGAGAAGGTAAAAGAGAATAAAAAGGAAGCATGGTGAAGACATTGGGAATAAGGGAGCGAGCGACCTGGACAAGAGAATCAAGAGAGGGACAGACTGAGCACGAGGATGTCAGGGCAAGGAAAGAAATGATGGGGAAAGGAAGGAGTAGAGGTTGGACCACAAGAGAAAGAGTGTCAGACGCTAGAGGATGGTGAAATATGCAGGACGGGGCGAGTGAGTGGAGGAGGACAAGGTGGGGAACGGAAGCAGAAAGAGATGGTGAAAGAGACTGGTGAGTGCGAGGAGAGAGAGAGAGAGACGGGGAAGAAAATTAAAGATATATGAAAAAAGGAAAGCAGATGAGGAGAGCAGGAGGAGAAAGGGTGAAAACAGGGAGGGAGATAAGTGCCTGAAGACGAGATGGGAACGGAACAAGAGAAGAAGCAAAATGGAACAAAAAGGAGAGGGAAAGGGCAAGATAATGGAGGAGAGTGTGAGGAGGAAAACAGCGCTCAGGGGAGACTGTATATTAAAGTGACGGGGAAAGGGTTTTTAAGTGCCCATTTGCACTGAGCCCCTTTCCTCTGGCATCCTGGCTCTCTGGTCTAGTTTCATCCATCACTCTCTCTCTTACCCCTCTGTGTGCCCTCCCGACTCGAAAACAGCCTCAGTGTGGCTTAAGCGCTATATGTACGATCAACATAACAATGTCCTTTCTTTCCTATTCTCCATACATCCCTCCTTTGCATTTTGACTCCTTTATTTTCAGTCGCCCGCAGCACTTTGAAGGGAGACAGTGAGAACACAGGAGAGGAGACAGGGCAGGGTTAGAGTGAATGAGGCAGCGAGTGGTAGACATTGTGAAAAATTAGAAGAGAGATTAAGAAAGCAAAGGACAGCGAGAGCAAGGAGATGGAGAATAAAAACAGAGAACTAAAAAGAGAGGATGAAGGAAGTCGAAAGGACAAGTGGTAAAAATAAGTTTGCTTAGCAGAGCGGCAAGGGTTAAAGAATAGACAGAGAGAAAGAGATGCAAATGCATAATTAGAAACGAGAGGAATATGTGAAAGAGGTAGACAGGGGAGATGGCAAGAGAAAGGATTGAAAGGGTGTGTGAGTCAAAGATTAATAATAGGTCTCGCCTATGCAAGAGTGTAAGGAAATGCCTCCTTGGCATGGTTGCCCCCTGACTTTTTGCCTTTGCTGATGCTATGTTAACAATTGAAAGAGTGCTGAGGCCTGCTAACCAGGCCCCAGCACCAGTGTTCTTTCCCTAACCTGTACTTTTGTATCCACAATTGGCAGACCCTGGCATCCAGATAAGTCCCTTGTAACTGGTACTTCTAGTACCAAGGGCCCTGATGCCAAGGAAGGTCTCTAAGGGCTGCAGCATGTCTTATGCCACCCTGGAGACCTCTCACTCAGCACAGACACACTGCTTGCCAGCTTGTGTGTGCTAGTGAGGACAAAACGAGTAAGTCGACATGGCACCCCTCAGGGTGCCCTGCCAGCCTCTCACTGCCTATGCAGTATAGGTAAGACACCCCTCTAGCAGGCCTTAAAGCCCTAAGGCAGGGTGCACTATACCATAGGTGAGGGTACCAGTGCATGAGCATGGTACCCCTACAGTGTCTAAACAAAACCTTAGACATTGTAAGTGCAGGGTAGCCATAAGAGTATATGGTCTGGGAGTTTGTCAAACACGAACTCCACAGCACCATAATGGCTACACTGAAAACTGGGAAGTTTGGTATCAAACTTCTCAGCACAATAAATGCACACTGATGCCAGTGTACATTTTATTGCAAAATACACCCCAGAGGGCACCTTAGAGGTGCCCCCTGAAACTTAACCGACTATCTGTGTAGGCTGAATAGTTCCAGCAGCCTGCCACACTAGAGACATGTTGCTGGCCCCATGGGGAGAGTGCCTTTGTCACTCTGAGGCCAGTAACAAAGCCTGCACTGGGTGGAGATGCTAACACCTCCCCCAGGCAGGAGCTGTAACACCTGGCGGTGAGCCTCAAAGGCTCACCCCTTTGTCACCGCACCGCAGGACACTCCAGCTAGTGGAGTTGCCCGCCCCCTCCGGCCCCGGCCCCCACTTTTGGCGGCAAGGCCTGAGAAAATAATGAGAATAACAAGGAGGAGTCACTGGCCAGTCAGGACAGCCCCTAAGGTGTCCTGAGCTGAGGTGACTCTAACTTTTAGAAATCCTCCATCTTGCAGATGGAGGATTCCCCCAATAGGGTTAGGATTGTGACCCCCTCCCCTTGGGAGGAGGCACAAAGAGGGTGTACCCACCCTCAGGGCTAGTAGCCATTGGCTACTAACCCCCCAGACCTAAACACGCCCTTAAATTTAGTATTTAAGGGCTACCCTGAACCCTAGAAAATTAGATTCCTGCAACAACAAGAAGAAGGACTGCCCAGCTGAAAACCCCTGCAGAGGAAGACCAGAAGACAACAACTGCCTTGGCTCCAGAAACTCACCGGCCTGTCCCCTGCCTTCCAAAGAACTCTGCTCCAGCGACGCCTTCCAAAGGGACCAGCGACCTCTGAATCCTCTGAGGACTGCCCTGCTTCGACGACGACAAGAAACTCCCAAGGACAGCGGACCTGCTCCAAAAAGACTGCAACTTTGTTTCAAGAAGCAGCTTTAAAGAACCCTGCAATCTCCCCGCAAGAAGCGTGAGACTTGCAACACTGCACCCGGCTACCCCGACTCGGCTGGTGGAGAACCAACACCTCAGGGAGGACCCCCGGACTACTCTACGACTGTGAGTACCAAAACCTGTCCCCCCTGAGCCCCCACAGCGCCGCCTGCAGAGGGAATCCCGAGGCTTCCCCTGACCGCGACTCTCTGAAACCTAAGTCCCGACGCCTGGAAAAGACCCTGCACCCGCAGCCCCCAGGACCTGAAGGACCGGACTTTTACTGCAGAAGTGACCCCCAGGAGTCCCTCTCCCTTGCCCAAGTGGAGGTTTCCCCGAGGAAGCCCCCCCTTGCCTGCCTGCAGCGCTGAAGAGATCCCTTGATCTCTCATTGACTTACATTGCGAACCCGACGCTTGTTCTAACACTGCACCCGGCCGCCCCCGCGCCGCTGAGGGTGAAATTTCTGTGTGGGCTTGTGTCCCCCCCGGTGCCCTACAAAACCCCCCTGGTCTGCCCTCCGAAGACGCGGGTACTTACCTGCAAGCAGACCGGAACCGGGGCACCCCCTTCTCTCCATTGAAGCCTATGCGTTTTGGGCACCACTTTGAACTCTGCACCTGACCGGCCCTGAGCTGCTGGTGTGGTAACTTTGGGGTTGCTCTGAACCCCCAACGGTGGGCTACCTTGGACCAAGAACTGAACCCTGTAAGTGTCTTACTTACCTGGTAAAACTAACAAAAACTTACCTCCCCCAGGAACTGTGAAAATTGCACTGTGTCCACTTTTGAAATAGCTATTTGTGAATAACTTGAAAAGTATACATGCAATTGAAATGATTCAAAGTTCCTAATGTACTTACCTGCAATACCTTTCAAACAAGATATTACATGTTACATTTGAACCTGTGGTTCTTAAAATAAACTAAGAAAATATATTTTTCTATACAAAACCTATTGGCTGGATTTGTCTCTGAGTGTGTGTACCTCATTTATTGTCTATGTGTATGTACAACAAATGCTTAACACTACTCCTTGGATAAGCCTACTGCTCGACCACACTACCACAAAATAGAGCATTAGTATTATCTCTTTTTACCACTATTTTACCTCTAAGGGGAACCCTTGGACTCTGTGCATGCTATTCCTTACTTTGAAATAGCACATACAGAGCCAACTTCCTACATTGGTGGATCAGCGGTGGGGTACAAGACTTTGCATTTGCTGGACTACTCAGCCAATACCTGATCACACGACAAATTCCAAAATTGTCATTAGAAATTGATTTTTGCAATTTGAAAAGTTTTCTAAATTCTTAAAAGACCTGCTAGGGCCTTGTGTTAGATCCTGTTTAGCATTTCTTTTAGAGTTTAAAAGTTTGTAAAAGTTTGAATTAGATTCTAGAACCAGTTTTAGATTCTTAAAAAGTATTCCAACTTTTAGAAGCAAAATGTCTAGCACAGATGTGACTGTGGTGGAACTCGACACCACACCTTACCTCCATCTACAGATGAGAGAGCTAAGGTCACTCTGTAAACTAAAGAAAATAGCAATGGGCCCCAAACCTACCAAAGTACAGCTCCAGGAGCTTTTGGCAGAGTTTGAAAAGGCCAACCCCTCTGAGGATGGCAACTCAGAGGATGAAGATAGTGACTTGGAGGGAAATTCCCCCCCTCCAGTCCTACTTAGGGAGAGCAGGGCTTCTCAAGCCCTGACTCCACAAATAATAGTCAGAGATGCTGGTTCCCTCACAGGAGGGACCAACAACTCTGAAATCACTGAGGATAACTCCAGTGAAGAGGACATCCAGTTAGCCAGGATGGCCAAAAGATTGGCTTTGGAAAGACAGATCCTAGCCATAGAGAGGGAAAGACAAGAGATGGGCCTAGGACCCATCAATGGTGGCAGCAACATAAATAGGGTCAGAGATTCTCCTGACATGTTGAAAATCCCTAAAGGGATTGTAACTAAATATGAAGATGGTGATGACATCACCAAATGGTTCACAGCTTTTGAGAGGGCTTGTGTAACCAGAAAAGTGAACAAATCTCACTGGGGTGCTCTCCTTTGGGAAATGTTCACAGGAAAGTGTAGGGATAGACTCCTCACACTCTCTGGAAAAGATGCAGAATCTTATGACCTCATGAAGGGTACCCTGATTGAGGGCTTTGGATTCTCCACTGAGGAGTATAGGATTAGATTCAGGGGGGCTCAAAAATCCTCGAGCCAGACCTGGGTTGACTTTGTAGACTACTCAGTAAAAACACTAGATGGTTGGATTCAAGGCAGTGGTGTAAGTAATTATGATGGGCTGTACAATTTATTTGTGAAAGAACACCTGTTAAGTAATTGTTTCAATGATAAACTGCATCAGCATCTGGTAGACCTAGGACCAATTTCTCCCCAAGAATTGGGAAAGAAGGCGGACCATTGGGTCAAGACAAGGGTGTCCAAAACTTCCACAGGGGGTGACCAAAAGAAAGGGGTCACAAAACCTCCCCAGGGGAAAGGTGGTGAGACAGCCAAAAATAAAAATAGTAAAGAGTCTTCTACAGGCCCCCAAAAACCTGCACAGGAGGGTGGGCCCAGAGCCTCTTCACAAACCAATCCTGGGTACAAGGGTAAAAACTTTGATCCCAAAAAGGCCTGGTGTCGAAACTGTAGTCAGTCTGGACACCAAACTGGAGACAAGGCCTGTCCCAAGAAAAGTTCCACTCCAAACTCCAATCCAGGTAACACTGGAATGGCTAGTCTCCAAGTGGGATCAACAGTGTGCCCAGAGCAAATCAGGGTCCACACTGAAGCTACTCTAGTCTCTGAGGGTGGGGTGGATTTAGCCACACTAGCTGCCTGGCCGCCTAACATGCAAAAATACAGGCAGCAGCTCTTTATTAATGGGACAAGTGTAGAGGGCCTGAGGGATACAGGTGCCAGTGTCACCATGGTGACAGAGAAACTGGTTTCCCCTGGCCAATACCTGACTGGAAAAACTTATACAGTCACCAACGCTGACAATCAGACTAAAGCACATCCCATGGCAATGGTAACTTTAGAATGGGGAGGGGTCAATGGCCTGAAACAGGTGGTGGTCTCCTCAAACATCCCAGTAGACTGTCTGCTTGGAAATGACCTGGAGTCCTCAGCATGGGCTGAGGTAGAACTAAAAACCCATGCAGCCATGCTGGGTATCCCTGAACTGGTGTGTGTAAAAACAAGAGCACAATGCAAGGCACAGGGTGAAAAAGTAGAGCTGGAGTCTGGAAGAAAGGCCCAGCCTACCAAGAGAAAAGGAAAGTCAGTTGGGAAACCAACTGCAACACAGTCAGAAAAAGAGAACCTCTCTTCTCAGGAAGAAGTTCTGCCCTCTGAGGGAACTGAGCCTTTGGAGCTTGAACCTTATCAGGTTGAGCTCTTAGGCCCAGGGGGACCCTCAAGGGAAGAGCTGTGTAAGGGACAAGAAACCTGTCCCTCTCTTGAAGGCCTTAGGCAGCAAGCTGCTGAAGAGTCCAAGGGCAAGAAAAATGGAACACACAGGGTCTATTGGGAAGATGGACTCCTGTACACTGAGGCCAGAGACCCCAAACCTGGTGCCACTAGGAGAGTGGTAGTGCCTCAGTCGTTCAGAGAGTTTATTCTGACCTTAGCCCATGATATTCCCCTTGCTGGGCATTTGGGGCAAACCAAGTCGTGGGAGAGGTTAGTCAACCACTTCTACTGGCCCAATATGTCCCAGAAGGTTAAGGAGTTTTGCCTCTCCTGCCCCACCTGTCAATCCAATGGTAAGACAGGTGGGCACCCAAAGGCCCCCCTCATTCCACTTCCAGTGGTGGGGGTCCCCTTTGAAAGAGTGGGTGTGGACATAGTTGGTCCACTGGAACCTCCCACAGCCTCAGGAAATATGTACATCCTAGTAGTAGTGGATCATGCTACTAGGTATCCTGAAGCTATTCCCCTTAGGTCGACTACTGCCCCTGCAGTAGCCAAGGCCCTCATTGGTATCTTTACCAGAGTGGGTTTCCCTAAGGAGGTGGTGTCTGACAGAGGTACCAACTTCATGTCAGCATACCTAAAACACATGTGGAATGAGTGTGGAGTGACTTACAAATTCACTACACCATACCATCCACAAACTAATGGCTTAGTTGAGAGATTCAACAAGACATTAAAAGGCATGATCATGGGGCTCCCAGAAAAACTCAAAAGGAGATGGGATGTCCTCTTGCCATGTCTGCTTTTTGCTTACAGAGAGGTGCCACAGAAGGGAGTAGGATTCTCACCCTTTGAACTTCTGTTTGGTCACCCTGTAAGGGGACCACTTGCTCTTGTTAAAGAAGGCTGGGAGAGACCTCTTCATGAGCCTAAACAAGACATAGTGGACTATGTACTTGGCCTTCGCTCTAGAATGGCAGAGTACATGGAAAAGGCAACCAAAAACCTTGAGGCCAGCCAACAGCTCCAGAAGTTTTGGTATGACCAAAAGGCTGCAATGGTTGAGTTCCAACCAGGGCAGAAAGTCTGGGTTCTGGAGCCTGTGGCTCCCAGGGCACTCCAGGACAAATGGAGTGGCCCTTACCCAGTGCTAGAAAGGAAGAGTCAGGTCACCTACCTGGTGGACCTGGGCACAAGCAGGAGCCCCAAGAGGGTGATCCATGTGAACCGCCTTAAGCTCTTCCATGACAGGGCTGATGTAAATCTGTTGATGGTAACAGATGAGGATCAGGAGGCAGAGAGTGAACCTCTCCCTGATCTTCTGTCATCAGACCCAAAAGATGGCTCAGTAGATGGAGTGATCTACTCAGGCACCCTCTCTGGCCAACAGCAAGCTGATTGTAGGAGAGTCCTACAACAGTTTCCTGAACTCTTCTCCCTAACCCCTGGTCAGACACACCTGTGTACCCATGATGTGGACACAGGAGACAGCATGCCTGTCAAAAACAAAATTTTTAGACAGTCTGACCATGTTAAGGAAAGCATCAAGGTGGAAGTCCACAAGATGCTGGAATTGGGAGTAATTGAGCGCTCTGACAGCCCCTGGGCTAGCCCAGTGGTCTTAGTCCCCAAACCTCACACCAAAGATGGAAAGAAAGAGATGAGGTTTTGTGTGGACTACAGAGGGCTCAACTCTGTCACCAAGACAGATGCTCATCCAATTCCTAGAGCTGATGAGCTCATAGACAAATTAGGTGCTGCCAAATTCTTAAGTACCTTTGACTTGACAGCAGGGTACTGGCAAATAAAAATGGCACCTGGAGCAAAAGAGAAAACAGCATTCTCCACACCTGATGGGCATTATCAGTTTACTGTTATGCCCTTTGGTTTAAAGAATGCCCCTGCCACCTTCCAAAGGTTGGTGAATCAAGTCCTTGCTGGTTTGGAGTCCTTTAGCACAGCGTATCTTGATGATATTGCTGTCTTTAGCTCCACCTGGCAGGATCACCTGGTCCACCTGAAGAAGGTTTTGAAGGCTCTGCAATCTGCAGGCCTCTCTATCAAGGCATCCAAATGCCAGATAGGGCAGGGAACTGTGGTTTACTTGGGCCACCTTGTAGGTGGAGGCCAAGTTCAGCCACTCCAACCCAAGATCCAGACTATTCTGGACTGGGTAGCTCCAAAAACCCAGACTCAAGTCAGGGCATTCCTTGGCTTGACTGGGTATTACAGGAGGTTTGTGAAGGGATATGGATCCATTGTGACAGCCCTCACTGAACTCACCTCCAAGAAAATGCCCAAGAAAGTGAACTGGACTGTGGAATGCCAACAGGCCTTTGACACCCTGAAGCAAGCAATGTGCTCAGCACCAGTTCTAAAAGCTCCAGATTATTCTAAGCAGTTCATTGTGCAGACAGATGCCTCTGAACATGGGATAGGGGCAGTTTTGTCCCAAACAAATGATGATGGCCTTGACCAGCCTGTTGCTTTCATTAGCAGGAGGTTACTCCCCAGGGAGCAGCGTTGGAGTGCCATTGAGAGGGAGGCCTTTGCTGTGGTTTGGTCCCTGAAGAAGCTGAGACCATACCTCTTTGGGACTCACTTCCTAGTTCAAACTGACCACAGACCTCTCAAATGGCTGATGCAAATGAAAGGTGAAAATCCTAAACTGTTGAGGTGGTCCATCTCCCTACAGGGAATGGACTTTATAGTGGAACACAGACCTGGGACTGCCCATGCCAATGCAGATGGCCTTTCCAGGTTCTTCCACTTAGAAAATGAAGACTCTCTTGGGAAAGGTTAGTCTCATCCTCTTTCGTTTGGGGGGGGGGTTGTGTAAGGAAATGCCTCCTTGGCATGGTTGCCCCCTGACTTTTTGCCTTTGCTGATGCTATGTTTACAATTGAAAGTGTGCTGAGGCCTGCTAACCAGGCCCCAGCACCAGTGTTCTTTCCCTAACCTGTACTTTTGTATCCACAATTGGCAGACCCTGGCATCCAGATAAGTCCCTTGTAACTGGTACTTCTAGTACCAAGGGCCCTGATGCCAAGGAAGGTCTCTAAGGGCTGCAGCATGTCTTATGCCACCCTGGAGACCTCTCACTCAGCACAGACACACTGCTTGCCAGCTTGTGTGTGCTAGTGAGGACAAAACGAGTAAGTCGACATGGCACCCCTCAGGGTGCCCTGCCAGCCTCTCACTGCCTATGCAGTATAGGTAAGACACCCCTCTAGCAGGCCTTACAGCCCTAAGGCAGGGTGCACTATACCATAGGTGAGGGTACCAGTGCATGAGCATGGTACCCCTACAGTGTCTAAACAAAACCTTAGACATTGTAAGTGCAGGGTAGCCATAAGAGTATATGGTCTGGGAGTTTGTCAAACACGAACTCCACAGCACCATAATGGCTACACTGAAAACTGGGAAGTTTGGTATCAAACTTCTCAGCACAATAAATGCACACTGATGCCAGTGTACATTTTATTGCAAAATACACCCCAGAGGGCACCTTAGAGGTGCCCCCTGAAACTTAACCGACTATCTGTGTAGGCTGACTAGTTCCAGCAGCCTGCCACACTAGAGACATGTTGCTGGCCCCATGGGGAGAGTGCCTTTGTCACTCTGAGGCCAGTAACAAAGCCTGCACTGGGTGGAGATGCTAACACCTCCCCCAGGCAGGAGCTGTAACACCTGGCGGTGAGCCTCAAAGGCTCACCCCTTTGTCACCGCACCGCAGGACACTCCAGCTAGTGGAGTTGCCCACCCCCTCCGGCCCCGGCCCCCACTTTTGGCGGCAAGGCCGGAGAAAATAATGAGAATAACAAGGAGGAGTCACTGGCCAGTCAGGACAGCCCCTAAGGTGTCCTGAGCTGAGGTGACTCTAACTTTTAGAAATCCTCCATCTTGCAGATGGAGGATTCCCCCAATAGGGTTAGGATTGTGACCCCCTCCCCTTGGGAGGAGGCACAAAGAGGGTGTACCCACCCTCAGGGCTAGTAGCCATTGGCTACTAACCCCCCAGACCTAAACACGCCCTTAAATTTAGTATTTAAGGGCTACCCTGAACCCTAGAAAATTAGATTCCTGCAACAACAAGAAGAAGGACTGCCCAGCTGAAAACCCCTGCAGAGGAAGACCAGAAGACAACAACTGCCTTGGCTCCAGAAACTCACCGGCCTGTCCCCTGCCTTCCAAAGAACTCTGCTCCAGCGACGCCTTCCAAAGGGACCAGCGACCTCTGAATCCTCTGAGGACTGCCCTGCTTCGACGACGACAAGAAACTCCCGAGGACAGCGGACCTGCTCCAAAAAGACTGCAACTTTGTTTCAAGAAGCAGCTTTAAAGAACCCTGCAATCTCCCCGCAAGAAGCGTGAGACTTGCAACACTGCACCCGGCGACCCCGACTCGGCTGGTGGAGAACCAACACCTCAGGGAGGACCCCCGGACTACTCTACGACTGTGAGTACCAAAACCTGTCCCCCCTGAGCCCCCACAGCGCCGCCTGCAGAGGGAATCCCGAGGCTTCCCCTGACCGCGACTCTCTGAAACCTAAGTCCCGACGCCTGGAAAAGACCCTGCACCCGCAGCCCCCAGGACCTGAAGGACCGGACTTTCACTGCAGAAGTGACCCCCAGGAGTCCCTCTCCCTTGCCCAAGTGGAGGTTTCCCCGAGGAAGCCCCCCCTTGCCTGCCTGCAGCGCTGAAGAGATCCCTTGATCTCTCATTGACTTACATTGCGAACCCGACTCTTGTTCTAACACTGCACCCGGCCGCCCCCGCGCCGCTGAGGGTGAAATTTCTGTGTGGGCTTGTGTCCCCCCCGGTGCCCTACAAAACCCCCCTGGTCTGCCCTCCGAAGACGCGGGTACTTACCTGCAAGCAGACCGGAACCGGGGCACCCCCTTCTCTCCATTGAAGCCTATGCGTTTTGGGCACCACTTTGAACTCTGCACCTGACCGGCCCTGAGCTGCTGGTGTGGTAACTTTGGGGTTGCTCTGAACCCCCAACGGTGGGCTACCTTGGACCAAGAACTGAACCCTGTAAGTGTCTTACTTACCTGGTAAAACTATCAAAAACTTACCTCCCCCAGGAACTGTGAAAATTGCAGTGTCCACTTTTGAAATAGCTATTTGTGAATAACTTGAAAAGTATACATGCAATTGAAATGATTCAAAGTTCCTAATGTACTTACCTGCAATACCTTTCAAACAAGATATTACATGTTAAATTTGAACCTGTGGTTCTTAAAATAAACTAAGAAAAGATATTTTTCTATACAAAACCTATTGGCTGGATTTGTCTCTGAGTGTGTGTACCTCATTTATTGTCTATGTGTATGTACAACAAATGCTTAACACTACTCCTTGGATAAGCCTACTGCTCGACCACACTACCACAAAATAGAGCATTAGTATTATCTCTTTTTACCACTATTTTACCTCTAAGGGGAACCCTTGGACTCTGTGCATGCTATTCCTTACTTTGAAATAGCACATACAGAGCCAACTTCCTACAAAGAGCTATTGGCTTCCCCAATGTTTTTTTAGCCATGTTGTTCACCAGCGTGGCTGATGTTCAGCATGCTAAAAGTTGGTGGCATAGAGGAGAGTGGTGTGGAGTGTTGTAGAGTGGAATGGTGAAGAGTGGAGTAGAGTGTTGCAGAGTGGAGGAGCAGAGAGAGTTGTGTATAGGAGTGGCATAGTGTGGAGTCTCGTAGAGTGGCATACACTGGAGGGGCATACAGTAGAGTGGAGTGGTGTAGACTACATTGGTGAAGAGTATTGCAGAGTGGTGTATAGTACAGTGGCATTAAATTCAGTGGTGTACAATGCGTCGTCGTAGAATTCAGTGGCATGGATTAGAGTGGTGCATAGTAGAGGGCAGTTGTGTGTAGTGAATTGGTGCAGAGTGGTGTCCCGCAGAGTGAGTGGCATAGAGTGGTGCAGAGTTGACTGACGTAGAGTTGAGTGATGTAGAGGGCAATGACGCAAAGTATACTTGAGTGGTATAGAATGCAGTAGCAGAGAGTGGTGTAGAGTAGAGTAGCATAAAGTGGTGCAGGGTAGAGAATAATGCCATAGAGTGGAGTGGCATAGAGTGCAGTAGCATAGAGTCGTGTAGAGTAGAGTAGCATAAAGTGGTGCAGGGTAGAGTATAATGCCATAGAGTGGAGTGGCATAGAGTGCAGTGGCATAGAGTGGTATAGAGTAGCATAGAGTGGTGCAGGGTAGAGTATAATGCCATAGAGTGGAGTGGCATAGAGTACAGTGGCATAGAGTGGAGAAGGGCAGAGTAGAGAGGCATAGAGTTCAGTGGCTGAGAGTGCAGTGTTGCAGAGAAGAGTTTCAGAGTGCAGTGGTGTAGAGTGGAGTAGAGTGGCACAGAGAGCAGTGATGCAGAGTACAGTGATGCACAGTACAGTGCAGTGGTGTAGACTGCAGTGACATAGGGTGTGGTTGTGTAGAGTGCATTGGAGTAGCATGCAGTGGTGAAGAGTAGAGTGGCGTAGAGTGCAGTGGTATGGAGAGGAGCAGAGTGGAGTAGAGTGGCGTAGTTTGCAGTGGCGTATAGTAGATTGTTTCAGAGAAGACTGAAGTGGCATGAAGTGGAGTGGTGCAGGGTAGAATGCAGTTGCGCACAATAGCATAGAGTGTAATGGCAAAGAGTAAAATGGTGTAGAGTGAGGTGGCATATATTGCAGTGGTGCAGAGTAGATTAGAGTGGTATACAGTGGGTTGGCATAGAGTGCTGAGGCATAGAGTTGAGTGTTACACAGTGAAGTGGATTGGCTCAGTGTGTAATGGCATAGAGAGCAGTGTTGCAGAGTGGTGTAGAGTGCAGTGGCATAGAGTGGAGTTGTGTAGAGTAGACTGGTGTGCATAGACTGAAGTGGCATACAGTGCAGTGGTGTATGGTGGAGTGTGTGGAGACCAATGGCATGGAGTGGTGTAAAGTGGAATGGTGCAGATTAGACTGCAGTGATGTGGAGGTATGCAGGGTAGAGTGGAGTGGCGTAGGGAGGAGTATCCATGGTGTAGTAGCACATTATCATCACAGGCAACACATTTTTAATTGAAATGACTGTTACATTTGCACAGACATACAGATTTACTAATAAAGCTATACAGTGCATGAGATGAAAATGTGTGGAAACTGCATCACAAACACACATCAAAAATAACAAAATATGTGCTTCATTTGTATGTTCATAATTCTTATATACTCTGAAATATTTACACAGTTCATGTAAATGTTGTTGTGTGCTAGGAAAAACTCTTACCTACTCCAAGTATCCAACAAGACTGTTGCATAAATCCTATCACTTTGAAGTCAGAGAAAGAAAAGTAAACAAGCACCCTTAGAAGGCAGCACCTGCCATTTGACCTCGATCTTTGAATGCACAGCAAATAAGATGAGATATGAACAGGTTTTAAAGGCCAATTAGCAGAAAGTGAGTTTGTGGAAGAAGACAGTAACACGGTACAGGCACTGGGAGTGACAAACTGAACCTGGAGAACCTAAAGCAAATAAAGCCAGCAAATGGAAAGCCAGAACGTGTGAGTTGAAAACCATAAGGCCAATGGTAATAAATTAACAGAATGCATTCCTAAGTCAACTTTATGAAAGTCCCCAAGATGTCTCTAGTAAGCTGTGCTGTCTGGTAGGCTGCAACCTAAAAAGGGTGGTAACTTCTTTGGGTGCCAGGGAGGGACAAAATGTATAACAAAAAGATTGGTGAAAAAGAAAAAGTGAGATAAAGTGATAGAGTGGAATAAAGAACAATAAAGAAGGCAGTGAGAGAGAGGTTGCAGATAGAAGGAGAGTCTCTCAGATATAAGTAAACCCACATTTCCCTAACCTTTGAAAATATGGAAACTGAGTGCAGAGCGTATGGTCTATAAATACATAAATCAATGTAAGCTGTGATACTTGCTGTACATTGCAGGCCTATAATGCTACTGAGAAATTCTGGGGACGCAGACAAGGAGATAAAAAGTTAAATAGTTCTTTAATGTTGCAGGAACCCCAAAATAGAATGCAGCTTGTTATTAACAAGACCTCGCCACATGATGTTTACACTAGAAAGTTTAGTTTGGTTTAGCATGCATAATAGATATGCTTGCTATCACATAGTGAGCAGAACAGTTTATATTCATGTACTGGGCGTGTAATGTAAAACCTATCCATATGTTGAACAAGGGAGTACTTGATGAAAAAGATAAATTGATGTTTGGGTGCCACACATATTTAATAAAAATGAAAAGTTGGTGGGCAGGACAAGCATTTGCTTGGGTGATTTGAGTTTGCATCCTAGACTGAAAATTGTAATATTGAATAGCAATATGTGTATATTTTCACAAACGACAAGCTTGTGTTTTGGAACAAAATAATTGTATTCCCAAATGTACATATTTAAGCTGACATTTGAGTAACAATCCCTTCAGCTACAACAGTCTGAAACAGTAATGTATACAATTAGCCAGAAGTGGCCTGTTCATATGGGCTGAGGGGCTCCACCCCCCACCTTTTTCCAGGCAAGAAGAGTGTCTGTCGGGCTGATCAAAGGTCACCCTGACAAACTCTCTTCTGGTTCAGGTCAGGCAGCCAAGAGCAAGATATGCACTGGGCATGAGCTCTTCAGCCTGGCAAAGGTGCCTTGAGGCCCTCCCATTCGTGACGAGTGGTAGTGTCACCAATTACCTTGGACTGCATGCTTCAGTATTAAGTCCTGAAATGCAAAGGTCTGAGTTTCAATCAGTGACCTCTCGTCACAGAGCGGGGTTGTAGGAGGCTGGACTGGCTTGTAGTGAGTACCAAGGGGTACTTGCACCTTGCACCAGGCCCAGTTATCCCTTATTAGTGTATAGGGTGTCTAGCAGCTTAGGCTGATAGATAATGGTAGCTTAGCAGAGCAGCTTAGGCTGAACTAGGAGACGTGTGAAGCTACTACAGTACCACTTAGTGTCATATGCACAATATCATAAGAAAACACAATACACAGTTATACTAAAAATAAAGGTACTTTATTTTTATGACAATATGCCAAAGTATCTCAGAGTGTACCCTCAGTGAGAGGATAAGAAATATACACAAGATATATATACACAATACCAGAAATATGCAGTATAGTCTTAGAAAACAGTGCAAACAATGTATAGTTACAATAGGATGCAATGGGGACACATAGGGATAGGGGCAACACAAACCATATACTCCAAAAGTGGAATGCGAACCACGAATGGACCCCAAACCTATGTGACCTTGTAGAGGGTCGCTGGGACTATTAGAAAATAGTGAGGGTTAGAAAAATAGCCCACCCCAAGATCCTGAAAAGTGAGTGCAAAGTGCACTAAAGTTCCCCAAAGGACAAAGAAGTCGTGATAGGGGAATAAGGCAGGAAAGACACAAACCAACAATGCAACAACGCTGGATTTCCAATCTGGGGTACCTGTGGAACAAGGGGACCAAGTCCAAAAGTCACAAGCAAGTCGGAGATGGGCAGATGCCCAGGAAATGCCAGCTGCGGGTGCAAAGAAGCTTCTACTGGACAGAAGAAGCTGCGGTTTCTGCAGGAACGCAAAGGGCTAGAGACTTCCCCTTTGGAGGACGGATCCCTCTCGCCTTGTAGAGTTGTGCAGAAGTGTTTTCCCGCCAAAAGAACGCCAACAAGCCTTGCTAGCTGCAAATCATGCGGTTAGCGTTTTTGGATGCTGCTGTGGCCCAGGAGGGACCAGGAGGTCGCAAATTGGACCAGAAGGTAGAGGGGACATCGAGCAAGACAAGGAGCCCTCTTAACAGCAGGTAGCACCCGGAGAAGTGCCAGAAACAGGCACTACGAGGATGCGTGAAACGGTGCTCACCCAAAGTCGCACAAAGGAGTCCCACGTCGCCGGAGACCAACTTAGAAAGTCGTGCAATGCAGGTTAGAGTGCCGTGGACCCAGGCTTGGCTGTGCACAAAGGATTTCCGCCGGAAGTGCACAGGGGCCGGAGTAGCTGCAAAAGTCGCGGTTCCCAGCAATGCAGTCTAGCGAGGTGAGGCAAGGACTTACCTCCACCAAACTTGGACTGAAGAGTCACTGGACTGTGGGAGTCACTTGGACAGAGTTGCTGGATTCGAGGGACCTCGCTCGTCGTGCTGAGAGGGGACCCAAGGGACCGGTAATGCAGCTTTTTGGTGCCTGCGGTTGCAGGGGACGATTCCGTCGACCCACGGGAGATTTCTTCGGAGCTTCTAGTGCAGAGAGGTGGCAGACTACCCCCACAGCATGCACCACCAGGAAAACAGTCGAGAAGGCGGCAGGATCAGCGTTACAGAGTTGCAGTAGTCGTCTTTGCTACTATGTTGCAGTTTTGCAGGCTTCCAGCGCGGTCAGCAGTCGACTCCTTGGCAGAAGGTGAAGAGAGAGATGCAGAGGAACTCGGATGAGCTCTTGCATTCATTATCTAAGGAATCCCAAGAGACAGAGACCCTAAATAGCCGGAAAAGAGGGTTTGGCTACCTAGGAGAGAGGATAGGATAGGATAGGCTAGCAACACCTGAAGGAGCCTATCACAAGGAGTCTCTGACGTCACCTGGTGGCACTGGCCACTCAGAGCAGTCCAGTGTGCCAGCAGCACCTCTGTTTCCAAGATGGCAGAGGTCTGGAGCACACTGGAGGAGCTCTGGGCACCTCCCAGGGGAGGTACAGGTCAGGGGAGTGGTCACTCCCCTTTCCTTTGTCCAGTTTCGCGCCAGAGCAGGGCTAAGGGGTCCCCTGAACCGGTGTAGACTGGCTTATGCAGAACTGGGCACATCTTCCAGCATTTCCAGAGGCTGGGGGAGGCTACTCCTCCCCTGCCTTCACACCATTTTCCAAAGGGAGAGGGTGTAACACCCTCTCTCAGAGGAAGTCCTTTGTTCTGCCATCCTGGGCCAGGCCTGGCTGGACCCCAGGAGGGCAGATGCCTGTCTGAGGGGTTGGCAGCAGCAGCAGCTGCAGTGAAACCCCGGGAAAGGCAGTTTGGCAGTACCAGAGTGCTTCATCCTGTGAAGGATTCAGGTAGTGAATGCAGTTCTCCACTGGTTCTGGAGGGGGACTGGTGCCCAGAGTGCATCACGCTCCCCGTGACGGTCCCAGTTGCGTCACTGTCCCAGCTGCACATGGGCTAACGATGCTTGAGTTGGCGGTCTTTGCCCTGTTCAGCGGTGCTTTGCCATGGCGGTCTTTGCCCTGTTCAGCGGTGCTTTGCCATGGCGGACTTTGCCCTGTTCAGCGGTGCTTGACTTTGCAGTTTCTGACCTGTTCAGCGGTGCATGCCATGGCGGTCTTTGCCCTGTTCAGCGGTGCTTGACTTTGCAGTTTCTGACCTGTGCAGCGATGTGTGACATGACGGTCCCTCAGTGCCCAGCGGGGCTGTGGCTGCCGGGGCCCTCCAGGGCACTGACGCTGGCAGTGGTCTCCGGACCAGTGACGATAGTGCTGCCCTCCTGGGCACTGACTCTGGCGGTGGTCTCCGGACCAGTGACGATAGTGCTGCCCTCCAGGGCACTGACTCTGGCGGTGGTCTCCGGACCAGTGACGATAGTGCTGCCCTCCTGGGGACTGACTCTGGCAGTGGTCTCCGGACCAGTGACGATAGTGCTGCCCTCCTGGGCACTGACTCTGGCAGTGGTCTCCGGAGCAGTGACGATGGGGCTGGCGGTGGTGTCCTGGCCAGCGGGGAGGATGGCGGCCTTCTCCGCCGTGCTGCTCTTACCAGACTTTGGAAACTTCTTCTGCCCCCTCACCACCTTGGGAGGAGTCACAGCTGACTCGGCACTCCCCCCGGGACCCTTGTGAGCGGCTTTGCCGGTAGGAGTCTTCACCCTCTCCCATCGGGCACTGTCCAACTTCTGGTGCTTTACAGGGGGTGGACTGGCAGTGCTTTGGCTCCGTGTCACACTGGATGCCCTGGTGCCCGGTGCACTCCACATACCTCTAACACGCACCACTGGAACCGGACTTTTTTGGCTGAGGTGCTAGTACGGGACCTATGAATTGGAGGTGTGGGTGGTGGGAAAGAGGTCAAGGTTGCTCAGGAAAAGTTTCTGACGAACACTGGGACGGGTAGCTGGAGGGGGTCTGTTAGTGGAGGAAGAGGAGGTGGTTGTAGGAGGTGTAACTTTAGATGATTTGGGTGCAGGTGCATGTTCTGGAGGCTGTCGTGAGGTGGATGGATGTTGGGTGTGTGGGTGCCCGCGTTTGTGTACTTTGGGAGGGGTCGTCACAGACACACTGGGAGAGGACACAGGGGACGTGTAAATGGTAGTGGGGGTGGTGAGTGCAGGTGAGCGGAGTGTGGTGCTGGGTGTTCTGGTGCGAGTCCTAGTGGCTGTAGATGTAGTGCATGCAGGTGAGAGTGTAGACGACACTGGGAGGGAGGAGGGGGACACAGTGGAGGCAGTGGATGTTGCTGTGTCTGTATGTGGGTGATGCTTGTGTGAGTGCCTGTGGGATGTGTGGTGCCTATGTTTGCCAGAGCCACTTTTGTGTGTTGAGGTGTGTGCATGCTGGTCTGATGGTGTGCTTGGGATAGGCTGGGGTACAGGGGATTGGGTCTGGGTGGAGGAAGTTGGAGGATAAGGCTAGACACAGGGACAATGGCTGCCATCAGTGCTGAGGCCAGAGATTGCAGGGTTCGATGAAGGGCAGCCTGACCAGAATGAATGCCCTCCAGGAATGCATTACTGTGTTGCAACTCCCTTTCTACACCCTGGATGGCATTCACGATGGTAGACTGCCCAACAGTGAGTGACCTGAGGAGGTCAATGGCCTCCTCACTGAGGGCAGCAGGGGTGACAGGGGCAGTGGCTGAGGTGCCTGGGGCAAAGGTGATGCCCACCCTCCTGGGTGAGCGGGCACGGAGCGAAGGCTGAGGGGCTGCTGGGAGGGCGGTGCTGGTAGGGGGGTGGCGGCTGTACCTGTAGAAGTGGGGGGCACAGATGGTGCCACCACCACAAGGGAGCTCCCATCGGAGGACGAATCCATGTCGCTGTTTGCTGATCCGGTGACCGACGTGAAGCTCCCCTCGCCCTCTGTCCCACTGGTGTATTCGGAGTCCGTGGTGTGGCCCTCCATGGCCATGTGGGATGCAGCTCCCTCGTGCTCCGGTGCCACTGTACCTCCGCCTGATGATGCTGATGCACAAAAGAACAGGGAGAGCACAAAAAGGGGTGGGGAAACAGAAGAAAGACAGGTTGAGTGCATGGCTTACCGCTACCGTTGGCAGACAATACATACACAGCAACCCCCTGCACTACGCCGTGCTCTTGGCCTCTACAGATGCAGTTCCTGGGATATGGCCTACATGGCTATGAGTGTCATCTGTCCACATAGATGACACAGGGGCATGTATACCTGTACTTGGCACTCTACAGAGGTGGGGTGGAGTGGCACATGGCCTGCATTCTGGAGGGGCCTAGCCTATGGAACTCGCCCTGGCCTAGGGAAACCCACAGCCCTCCTCCCCCACCCAGACCCCTCCACTGCGCGCAAAGTCATCAGAATGTGAGTGTACTCACCCCCTTGTGTCTGCTGTGATGCCCTCATGCGCCCATCCAACTCAGGGTAAGCCACCGCCAGGATCCGGAACATCAGGGGGGTCATGGTGCGACGGGCACCCCTCCCACGTTGGGAGGCCATCCCCAGCTGAGCCTCCACCGCCTTCTTGCTCCAGCGGCGAATGTCCTTCCATCTTTTATGGCAGTGGGTGCTCCGTCTCTGGTGGACCCCCAGGGTCCGGACTTCCTTGGCGATGGCACGCCAAATATCCTTCTTCTGGTGGGCGCTGACCTACATGACATGTACAGGGGAAGAAGAGAAGTCATTAGCAACAGCACCGTCGAAGTGAGTGGCCCCCATCCCTGCCCTTGCCATGTGGCGCATGCATTCACACTCCTTCATGCTCGCATAACTCTGCCCCCTTCCTACTTACATCCAGCCCTCTCCACCCAGGCATAGCCCATACAACTTGCACCCTATGTACTCACCTGTTGGTCTGGAGGACCGTAGAGTAGCGTGTACTGGGGGAGGACCCCGTCCACGAGCTTCTCCAACTCCTGTGCAGTGAAGGCAGGGGCCCTTTCCCCAGACGCACGTGCCCGAGGTCACAGCAGCACTTGCAGTTTAGGTCCTCTCCTGCCGAAGATCAGGTATCGACTGATTGAACAGATAGAAAATGGCGGTCACGTCCGCGGCGGTGACGTCCGCGGCAGTGCGTATCATCACCGCCGGCTCACTTCGTCATTGGCTACTGGGACCCAAACATGTTAACCAATGCAGCATTGCGCCACGGTCTTCGACCGCCTACCGCGACGGTGTACAACGCCAGCGCAGTTACCTCACATCCAATTGTCCCACTTTAGAGGTCAGGCAGCCGCCATTTCAGGGGCCCACACGGCTTCATTTACAACTGCGTCACACATACCTAGGCCTGGACTCAACACACTTACAGACAACTTTTTGGATTATGTTTCGTGTACTGTGTAGCTGTGGTTACATACCTCTGAGTTGCTTGACTCTGTGGTCGCTGTTGTCCTGCCTAGGCACCGTCAGCTGGGACATGTGAGGAGATGGCGGAATCCTCCGGTGTACCGACGGCTGGTGGACCTGTTGACAATGGAGGAGCGACATTTAATCATCACCTACAGGTTTGACAGTGCCACAATCCAGGAACTGTGTACCCAGTTGGAGCCAGATCTGATATCACCAATCCGCCATCCCACAGGAATCCCCCCTCAAGTGCAGGTGCTGTCAGTACTCCATTTCCTTGCAAGTGGGTCATTTCAAACAACAGTGGCCATGGCATCAGGGATGTCCCAGCCTATGTTTTCCAACGTGATGTCCAGAGTGTTGTCTGCCCTGCTGAAACACGTGAGGAGCTACATCGTTTTCCCTCAGGTGGAGGATTTGGCTACAGTTAAAGGTGACTTCTATGCCCTGGGACATATCTCTAACATCATAGGTGCCATTGAAGGGACCCATGTGGCTTTGGTCCCCCCCCACAGGAGTGAACAGGTGTACAGGAACCGGAAGAGTTATCATTCCATGAATGTACAGATGGTATGTTTGGCAGACCAGTACATCTCGCAGGTAAATGCTATGTTCCCTGGCTCAGTTCATGACGCCTACATCCTGCGGAATAGCAGCATCCCTTATGTGATAGGTCAACTCGAGAGGCACCGTGTGTGGCTATTAGGGGACTCTGGTTACCCCAACCTGTCATGGCTATTGACCCCAGTAAGGAATGCCAGAACCAGGGCAGAGGAACGCTACAATGAGGCCCATGGGCGGACTAGGAGGATGATCGAACGCACCTTCGGCCTCCTGAAGGCCAGGTTCAGGTGCCTCCATATGACAGGTGGTTCCCTATTCTACTCACCAAAGAAGGTGTGCCAGATCATCATCGCTTGCTCTATGCTTCACAATCTTGCTTTGCGACGCCAGGTGCCTTTTCTGCAGGAGGATGGTCCAGATGACGGTGTTGTGCCAGCTGTGGAGCCTGTGGACAGTGATGAGGAGGAAGCAGAGGAAGAAGACATTGATAACAGGGACTCTGTCATACAGCAATATTTCCAGTGACACACAGGTGAGAATTTTTTTTTTACTATTACATTTACTTTCACACTTCTACCTCTATCCTGTCTGTCAGTTTGAAGCAGTATATGCTAACTGAGTGGTACATTTCCATTACGGTTTCACAGGTGTGGTTACCAACGTGTGTCATCTGCTTGCATCCTTCATGGGCTTGTGATGTGTGACATAGGTATGTTGACATTACATTTTCGAACAGATTTTGTCATTGTCATAGATAATACACATTTTCACAATCACAGACTGACTCCAAATTGTTTTGTGGTTCAAGGGTGTTTATTGAAGTGCTAATTATTGGAGGGGGTGGCAAAAAGGTGAGGGGTGATGGTGGAGGAATGTCCATGGCAGAGTCCAGTCTATTAGTCTCACAGGTGCACTGCCCATATGGGCATAGGAAGTGGAGCTGGAACATTTCCAATCTGTACAGGGTAACAAAGTGGGACAGTGGGATGACAATCAGGGTGGTCTAATTTCCTGGCGGGGGTCTTGCCATCTTGCTCTGTCCTGTTCCTGGATCTCAGGGACCGCTTGTGGGGTGGTTCTCCGTCTGCAGGGGGTGGGGTGCTGGTGTGCTGGTCCTGTGGCGGGGCGTCCTGTCCACTAGCGCTGGCAGAGGTGGTGGGCAGTTCATCGTCCAGGCTAGTGTCAGGGGCCCCTTGGAGTGCCACGGTGTCCCTCATGGTCTTATGTATGTCCTTCAGCACCCCTACGATGGTCCCCAGGGCGGAGCTGATGGTTCTGAGCTCCTCCCTGAACCCCAAATACAGTTTGTCCTGCATGCGCTGGGTCTCCTGAAACTTGGCCAGGACCATGATGGAGGAGAGGGCCTCGTGGAGAGTGGGTTCCCTAGGCCTGTCCGCCCCCTGTCGCACAGCAGCCCTCCCAGTTCCCCTGGGTTCCTGTGCCTCCGTCCCCGGGACCGTGTGCCCACTGCCACTGCCCCCAGGTCCCTGTTGTTGTTGCGGTGGTGGGTTATCCTGGGTTCCCTGTAGTGGTGGACACACAGCTGATTGACGTGTCCTGGGAACGGAGGTATGGGCCCGCTGGGTGGGTGCTGTGCTGGTGTTAACAGAGGGTGGAAGGTCAGTGTTGGGCTGTGCCTGTGCGAGGGGAACCGACTGTCCCGAGGCCCACGATGGTCCGGGCTGGTCATCTTGATCCAGTTGGCCAGAGCTGCTGTCATCACTGTGGGCCTCTTCTGTGGGTGGGGTAGAGATGTCTGGACCCTCCTGTCTGGTGATGTTAGGTAGTGGTCCTGCAGGGGTATAAAAGCATGATTATTGCATCTGTGTGTGTCATGGTGTGCAATGGGTGGGTAAGCGTGTACCCCAGTGCTAGCATTCCTGTGTGGGGGCTTGTGTGATGATGGTTAGGTGGTGTTATGGGTATGTGCAGTGGGCATGCTTTAGTGATGGGTGTCCATGCTTTGTCGTGTCATGCAGGCTTGGTGTTGGGATGTGTGGTTTGTGTTATTAGTACATTAGTGAGGAGTTGGAGTGATAGGGGAGGGGGTGAGGGTGGGGGTGTGTGATAGCATGCTGGTAGGGTGGGGGATATGATAGTTAAGATTTGACTTACCAGTGTCCATTCCTCCACCGACTCCTCCGAGGCTCTCTGGATGCATAATGGTCAAGACCTGCTCCTCCCTTGTTGTTAGTTGTGGGGGAGGAGGTGGGGGTCCGCCGCCAGTCCGCTGAATCGCAATGTTGTGCCTGGAGACCACGGAACGCACATTCCCCCGCAGGTCGTTCCACCTCTTCCTGATGTCCTCCCGATTTCTTGGGTGCTGTCCCACTGTGTTGACCCTGTCGACGATTCTTCGCCATAGCTCCATCTTCCTAGCTATAGAGGTGTGCTGCACCTGTGAGCCAAATAGCTGTGGCTCTACCCGTACGATTTCCTCCACCATAACCCTGAGCTCCTCCTCCGAAAACCTGGGGTGTCTTTGGCGTGCCATGGGGTGGTGTAGGTGATGTGTGGGGTGGTGTATGTGGTGATGAGTGTGGTGATGTGTAGTGGTGTGTGGTGTTTTGTGCGTGGATGTTGTGTGGTTGATGGTGTTGTGTGCCTCTGTGTGGTGGGGTTGTCTATTGCTTCGTCTCTATATTTTGGTCGAAGGGGTTTGTGGGTGATGTGGGTGTGTGTTTTATATTGTGTTGGGTTTGTGGGAGTGGTGTTTGTATGTGTATCAGGTGTGTGAATTTGGAATTGTCCAATGTGGCGGTGTTTTGGAGATGTGTGTGTATTTTGAGCGCGGCGGTGTTTACCACCAATGGAATACCACGGTTGAAAGACCACTGCGTGGATTCGTGGGTCGTAATAGCATGGGCGTGTTTCTGTTGGCGTGACGGTGGAGGATTTGTTATCGCCAGTTTATCACTGACCTTTGGTGTGGCAGAGTTGTGTGGGTGTCTGAATTTCGGCGGATTCCGAGATGTGGGTCATAATAACTGTGGCGGAATTCCGCAGCCGCGGCGATGTATTGGCGGTCTTCTGCACGGCGGTAAGCGGCTTTTACTGCCGATGTTGTAATGACCCCCTGTTTGTGGAATTCTGCAGAATCTCACAGGATTTTCACGTAACTTTGAGAATTCTGCAAACTGAAACTTCACGAGTTCTACCCACCCATGCTTGCAATCCTGTGAGGTAGACAGACTTCTTTCACTCACTTGATGAGGTGAAGCTCAGGTTTTACACCCCACCACACTCTGGATTTCTCTGCCCCCCCCAAGAGGGGTATTGAAATTGCTAAAAGCTTTAAGATGTTTCCATGCAGTAGTTGGCCACACCAGTGATGGGAATGAGCCACAAGAATTTTTGGGCACCAGCATTGATTAATGTATTTATTTATTTGAAAAATTAGAACTGTTCCAGGCAGGCTGTTCTCTGTTTGTGGGACCCTTTGAAATGCAGGAGAGTAGCCCCATGCTACCTATCCATGCCCCTGCTACCACCTTACTGCTTATCGTGAACTGCACCCAAGGAAGATACCACTAGGGAGAGTAAAGTTTGCCTCAGTCTCAAAGAGGGGAATGGAGACCATGAGAGAAGTAAGGCACAACATTGATTAGGAGTGAAAGGGAGCCACAGGGGCTTGAGTTGAGTGAGATCTGATATATGTTCTCTGAATTAGTGAAATTTGTCTTCTCTAGAACTCGTTTTTCTGTATTGGCTAAGGTAATTCATAAAGCATTAATTTTCTGTGTAGCCAGTGAGACATGTTAAAGGTAAGATGGGCTACTTATATGCCTACGTGAAGTCTGCCCAAGTTTATTAATCAAAACAAGCAAAGTGTGAGACCCCTATGAAAAGCTGCACAATTTCTTCTTTATTAATTTTGAGCAACTAATGCTAACCCCTCCCTAGTATACAAGAATTGTTATGGGTTTTCTTCATACATACCTCAAGAGTGAATAATAAGAACAGGATGCAGCAGGCCTAAAGAACACGCATCAATCCCGAAATATACCCAGTGAAAAACAATAGTTATTTGAAAGAGTTGGTGTGTAACTCAACCCAGGCCCCTGCTGCAAAGAAGAGCCAAAGGGGCAAATAGGGCCCCAACACTGCTAATAAACAATGCTAATAAATGTAGGGGGTGCACCACTCCACGATGTACAGAAGCCACAGTAGACCAGGTAAGTCCAATAACTGTAGAAACGATAATAATACAAAGCTTCTCTCAGTCGCCTTCAGACAGTGTTTTATTTCTGGCGTAACATGGAATACAAAAGAAAAAAGCAGCCAACGCGTTTCGCCCTATACAAATGGGCTTCCTCAGGGCTGCAAATTAACATATAATCATGAGAAAAAGAAAAAGAAAAAGATAATATAACAATATCAATATGTCACAGAAACACATGGTATATGTATACAATTTTATATATTGGTAACTCAACATTATATGTTACTAGGTCAGTAGTGTGATGCAAAGTGTCAAATATTAGATTGGTGTAAATCAAATAGTAAAGTCATACATAGTGAGAAGAACCGGCAAAAGGGATCCAAAAGGTGCATCGTGAATTCTGTATAGGTTAGTGGAAATTCCATGCAAAAAACGTGATAGAACAAATTAATCGTGAAAAGTAAGTACACAGAGAATATTAAGAACAGAGAGTTCCTTTGCCAAGGAAAAGATTCATATAGATGCAAGAGATAATAAATGGTAATAGTAATGTCAGTAAGTCGAAAAACACGTACCAAAAATGTCTTCCCGATGAAGCAAAGGTGATTATACAAAGTGTAACTAACACAAGGCATATAGTGAGCCTGGTGGAAAAAATCGAAATAATAAAGAATGTTAAAAACAGAGAGTTCCTCCGCCAGGGGAAGAGATTCATATAGATACAAAAGGTGATAAATGGTGATAATGATGTCGGTAAGTCGAAAAACACGTACCAAAATTGTATTCCCGATGGAGCAAAGGTGATTGTACACTGTGTAACTAACACAAGGCATATAGTGAGCCTGGTGGAAAAGAAAAATCGAAATAATAATTTACTTAGTATGTAGTCAGAAAGGCAGAAACTACTCGTAATGTGGAAAAAACAAGAATAATGGGACGGTAAATAACTCCCAAAGTAAAGTAACAAGAATATTTAAGCCGGCAAAGTGTTGCCCTTACCTGTGTGATATAGAAAAAATAATAATAATTAAACAGGTAGTCAAGAGGCCGGAGGTCGCGTAAATAAGACCGGTGTGTTTAAAGCGTAACGGGCCCGGCCATGTGCCGCCCGTACCGCTGCTCGTGTGCGCGCTGGTCGAGGTTACAATGCAGTTTTTAAAGAAGGGCGTAGGTGGACGCCAAAAACCCAGAACTTCCGCCATGTCCTGGTAACCGGTTATGGAAAAAGACAACAGACTGCAATCAGCAGTCCTTGTTTTCGTGTACAATGACTGTGTTGTGAGAGTGAAAAGAGGACTGCGGTTTGGCGGCCATCTTGAACGATGCAAGATAGCAATTGAAGTCGATTATAGTTAAAAAGTAGCTGATGTCCCCAGGCAATGAGCAGGTTATTGAAAAGACGTGAAACAGCAAGAAATATAAAGAAGAAGGAAGCCCAAGAGTGTGCATATGAAGGAAAAGAGAAGTTAAGAAAGGTTATTTTCCCTCTGTGAGAACGTGATAAGAAGAAATAAATAAATAAATAAAAAATAAAAGATAGAAAAGGGGGAAAGAAAATTAAATAAAAATAAAAATAGGACGAAAATCAAATAAATAAAATAAAATAAGAGAAACATGTAGAAACAAATTGGAAATACGACCATAGAAAAAATATACAACCAACAATCAAGTGGTAACATATAATAAAAAGGAAAAAGGAGTTTTCTATAGAGGCCTATGCTAAGACCTAATACATATGTCATATATACAATTTGAACAAAGAATAATTTGTTGTACAAACAATGGAAAAAATTCAAAGATATGACAAAGGTAAAGTACATTGAAAGAACTTACGTAACGTCTAGAGAAGTACCATTTTACGAACACAAAATATCACAAAAAATAGTTAGTAAGGACACAAAGGGGGTCATTCCGACCCTGGCGTTCCAAGACCGCCAGGGCCGGGGACCACGGAAGCACCGCCAACAGGCTGGCGGTGCTTCCCAGCCCATTCTGACCGCGGCGGTAAAGCCGGGGTCAGAAAAGGGGATCCGGCGGTTTCCCGCCGGATTTCCCCTGCATGGGCTGAATCTCCATGGCGGCACTGCAAGCAGCGCCGCCATGGAGATTACAACCCCCTTCCCGCCATCCTGTTTCTGGCGGTTTTTACCGCCAGGAACAGGATGGCGGGAACGGGTGTCGTGGGGCCCCTGGGGGCCCCTGCACTGCCCATGCCACTGGCATGGGCAGTGCAGGGGCCCCCTAACAGGGCCCCATAAAGAATTTCACTGTCTGCTTAGCAGACAGTGAAAATCGCGACAGGTGCAACTGCACCCGTCGCACCCCTGCAACTCCGCCAGCTCCATTCGGAGACGGCTTCCTTGTTGCAGGGCCTTTCCCGCTGGGCCGGCGGGTGCTCTTTTGGCGGTCGCCCGCCGGCCCAGCGGGAAAGCCAGAATGGCATCCGCGGTTCCTGCCGCCCGCCAGGGTCAGAATGACCCTCAAAGTTTTTTTACGGAGGTCAATGTTAGACCACATAGACTTATTTTGCACAAAGTTTAAACGAAGACTGATTTGTTGTAAGAAAATAAACAAATACAGATTAGAATATGTATCCATCCAAAGAGCTACAGGGATTCCCAAAGAAACAACGTTCAACAAACAAATGATGTCGTGTGAAAATAGTCATCGAGAAGTACATAAAAAGAACTTAATGGATGCTGAGATCCCATAGAGATGTCATACATGAAGTTTAAACATAGAACAGTTGGTTATACTGAAAGCATATATAAATGAGTACTGAGTACAAATGGCCCTCATAAAAAGTAATGGAGTTCATGATCTGTATTATGTCCCAATTCTACTGCTCGTAATCGGCATATCCAAGCTGCCTCCCTTTTGCGTAGTTGTAATTCCCTGTTCCCTTCCCTGGGATGTTGTGGGATGTGATCAATTCCTTGGAACCAAATCGAACCATTGTGAGGGTGAACCGACGCAATGTGTGATGACAGTGGATATCTACTGTCATTATGCCTGATGGCACGCACATGTTCCTGCATTCTTAGTTTAAGAGATCTTATAGTGCTGCCCACATGTATTTTTTTACACGAACACCCTAAGACATAAATCACAAATTTACTGTTGCAGTTGATGAAACTTATGATAGTATATCTCCCAGTATTGTTGTAACAAAAAGTTTTGGTTTGGTCCAGTCCAAACGCACACATATTGCATTCACGACAGGTATAAAAACCCAAGGGTTTTGTGGGGAGCCATGTAATTGTGTTAGGTTCAGGGACATAGCTGGGACACAGATGGTCCTTAAGAGTCTTTCCTCTCCGATAAGTGATCTTGGGAGTTTTAGGGAGGAGCCCTCTAAGTCCAGGTAAACCAATTAACAAGTGCCAATGTTGTTTGAGTATTTTGTAAATGCCCTGACTATGAGCTGTATATCTAGTGACAAAAGACAAGTGTTCAGTACTTTTCTTGTTACTACGAGATATGGGGGTCAAAGTATCCTTTCTTGGTGTGTTCCTAATGCGTTGTTCTGCTTTAGAAAGGGTCATGGGGTCGTAACCTCTATTAGTGAATCTCTGTTTGACAAATCCGATGTGTTCCCGAAACTTAGCATCAGTACTGCAGTTACGTCGTACACGTGTCATCTCGCCAAAGGGAATATTGTTAATTACAGAGGATGGATGTGCACTAGTCGCGTGAAGGAGGCTATTGCAAGAAGTGGATTTTCTATACAGAACACTCTGTACAGAGTTATGTTGTATGAAGAATCTTATATCCAGAAAGTCAATAGAAACCTTGCTATATTGAAGACTAAGGGGGTGATTCTAAGTCTGGCGGGCGGCGGAGGCCGCCCGCCAGACTTCCCCCACCAAAATACCGCTCCGCGGTCGAAAGAACGCTGAGGGTATTTTGGGATTTGCCCTGGGCTGGCGGGCGACCGCCAAAAGGCCGCCCGCCAGCTCAGGGCAAATCAACCTTCCCACGATGACGCCGGCTCAGAATTGAGCCGGCGTAGTGGGAAGGTGCGACGGGTGCAGTGGCACCCATCGCGTATTTCAGTGTCTGCAAAGCAGACACTGAAATACAAAGTGGGGCCCTCTTACGGGGGCCCCTGCAGTGCCCATGCCATTGGCATGGGCACTGCAGGGGCCCCCAGGGGCCCCGCGGCACTCCCTACCGCCATCCTGTTCCTGGCGGGAGACCCGCCAGGAACAGGATGGCGGTAGGGGGTGTCAGAATCCCCATGGCGGCGGAGCGCGCTCCGCCGCCATGGAGGATTCACAGGGGCAGCGGAAAACCGGCGGGAGACTGCCGGTTTTCCTTGTCTGACCGCGGCCGAACCGCCACGGTCAGAATGCCCTGCGGGGCACCGCCGGTCTGTCGGCGGTGCTCCCGCCGACCCTGGCCCCGGCGGTCTCTGACCGCCGGGGTCAGAATGACCCCCTAAGTTTGACATTGTAGGGGTTGTCATTGAGGAAGGCATGATACTGAGTAAGGTGTTCGATGGACCCATTCCATATCAAAATTATATCATCAATGTACCTCCCCCAAAATACAATGAATTCAGTCCAGGGGGAGGCATGTTTTCCCCAAACATGAATTTTCTCAAACCATCCCATAAAAAGACAGGCGTAGGACGGGGCGAATTTAGAACCCATCGCCGTCCCCTGTATTTGTTGGAACCATTTGGTATTGTGTAGAAAATAATTCCTTGATAAAATTATATCAATCATTTCTAAAAGCATCTGATTATGGGAAAAGTGATCGGCAGTGCGAGTATTCAGATAGGAAGTAACTGCCAATATGCCAAACGATTTTTTAATACATGTGTAAAGGCTGTTCACGTCCATGGTGACGAACAGAAGATCATCAGTCCATGGGAAGTCCTCAAATTTGTTAAGGATGTCTTTACTGTCCTGAATAAATGAAGGTAAATTGGAAACAAATTTTTGTAAAAAGAAATCCACAAATTCCGAAAGTTTCTCTGTGGGGGAATCGATTGCTTCATCGGGAAGACATTTTTGGTACGTGTTTTTCAACTTACTGACATTACTATTACCATTTATTATCTCTTGCATCTATCTGAATCTTTTCCTTGGCGGAGGAACTCTCTGTTTTTAATATTCTCTGTGTACTTACTTTTCACGATGAATTCGTTCTATCACGTTTTTTGCACGGAATTTCCACTAACCTATACAGAATTCATGATGCACCTTTTGGATCCCTTTTGCCGGTTCTTCTCACTATGTATGACTTTACTATTTGATTTACACCAATCTAATATTTGACACTTTGCATCACACTACTGACCTAGTAACATGTAATGTTGAATTACCAATATGTAAAATAGCACTTTGTATACGTATACCATGTGTTTCTGAGACATATTGATATTGGTATATTATCTTTTTATTTTTATTTTTCTCATGATTATATGTTAATTTGCAGCCCTGAGGAAGCCCATTTGTATGGGGCGAAACGCGTTGGCTGCTTTTTTCTTTTGTATTCCATGTTACGTCAGAAATAAAACACCGTCTGAAGGCGACTGAGAGAAGCTTAGTATTATTATCATTTCTACAGTTATTGGACTTACCTGGCCTACTGTGGCTGCTGTACGTCGTGGAGTGGTGCACCCCCTACATTTATTACCTCAAGAGTGAGCACATGTGATAGAAACTGAAGCTCATCTAGCAGGTGCATCTTTCCCATGAGAAGAATGAAAAAGGACCTTGAAAAAGATACAAGAGCTCGTCATTTGTGAATCTTTGCTTCGCAGTGTCAATCACAGTAGTGAGGCTGAATATGTCAGAGTCAAGAAAACAGTGCAGAGTATACACAACACAGGCAAAAAAATAGGAGCAAATGAATCAACATGGCATCAGCTAAACATGATGATTTCAAAGCAATTTCGTGCAATTTCTCATTGTATCCTTTTGCAAAATCTGATGCAACACCTACATCAAATTCATGGACATCAATCTATCTACTTCATTATTTAGCTCATCAGCACGGCAAACTTTGATCTTAACTTCAGAATAACTATTATGGTTAGCATTGTCTTTAGGAATAGTGAAAAGAACAGAAGGGGCAGAGCCTTTATTATTGGTAAGATTATGAATAGGGTACACACAAATTCATACAAAATGTAAATGAAAATCAGGAAAATGGAACCAGCCAATGCAATTTTAAGAACCTTCATTCCCCACCTCCAAAAATACTTTCCAAAAAGGACCAGATACTATTTTCTTCTAAATCAAATCTATTGTTTAGTTTATGCAACTCCTTCACCCTAGCTAATAGTATATATTTGTTCAAGGATGCTGAGCGTGTTGTTAAGAATATAGGAGCAACATTCTGCACCAACTGTGGTGCACACCTCACCCGTGGCAGCAATGACAAAATTCAGAGCCATTCAACTCTGCAATAAGACAGTCCTCTGGGACTTCAGCTGATCTGATGGAAGTCCTAAAGTGTAGAAGGTGACACTTGTTAGCTCCTCCAATACCTTATTAATGGAGTGAACTTTATGGGTGGTCAGTCCAATATCATACATCGGTAATATGAGGGCAAAGAAACTGAAATAGCTTGGGGTATTCTTCTATGGTAAGGACGTCTTCTGCGAGTGTGACGCAAGGTGGGGATAACATCTGCGGAGTTACAAGTTCCTATCCAGTCCCTGAGCAGCTAGGCAAAGGTTTGATTTCCACAGAGAAAGTAAGTTCTATATTGATTGTTGGGTTGACTGTGATAAAACAAGACTCATGGTGCCACCCTTAATCCAGTTACACAGGAAGGGGGATATCACACTCACTGTTTCCTACAAAAACGTTACCACTTCAGGACTCAGAAACCATGCCATGAGCAATGTCAGCAAAATGGATGCAGCAGGCAGGATAGTCTGATTGGAGAAGTGTAAGCTAGTATCATCCTAGCGGACATCAGGAAACTAAAGTTGTTGTACTGATCAGCAAGGTATCCATCAGAGAACAAATTAAGCAAAGTTGCGTCTTTGCCAAAGGGATAGGAACTATCAACACACCCATCAGACATCACTTGGCAAGTAAATGCAAATTCAACGGGCCAAAATTTGAGGTCTAGTTGGCACCTTCCAAGTGGTGCAAATAAAAGTTTCCATACTACACTAACACACATTTGTGTGGCCAAAAAGGAAGGGTGACATTTTTTTGGGTGCCCCCACAATTTATTTCAATGAAGTACCACACCTTTGCCCATAAAATAAGCATTGCAGCAAATGCAGCTGGACAAACTGATAGTGGTATCTGATAATTGGAAGCCTTCCAACAATCTCAGACGTTGCTGGTAACAGTTAGAAAGAGGGGCTGCATCTAGAGAAGGTTGAGGTTGGAAAAATACAGGAACTCGAGCCTCTCCGTCCAGCCTTGCCTAACACTTCACCTTAACAGAGGATAGAGAGTGATAAACACAGGGAAATGCTGTTTTATTCCTAGGACTTTCACCCTTCCTGCACTACAGAAGAAACAATGTAAGTTTCACAATCACTAAAAGCCGTAATGGGACCCCAAACTTGGTATGAAACTTCTCAGTAGCTTCTTAGGCACTGTAATTGCATTAGCATGGGAACATGTGTATGCCTCAACTTACAACATGTACCTGAAGATGTGTATGCCTCAATCCAGCCAGAAAACACGCACAGAATTGCAACAACATAAGAATTGGAGCAAGACCTACGGGTCTAAATCTAGACTATCTGTAGTTGGATGAAGGGCCACCTAGGAGGTAGATGGGTGGTAGGAGTGGGCTTCATTCCTTATTCCAATGTTGGGGGCTTGGCATGTGGCACAGGAATGACAGATTATTTTGGGTGGCTGAGGGAAATAAGGATGCAAACCAATGGGTTGTTGTGACAAGAATCATACCATCCTTTCCAGCATTAGCATGGCCATACTACAACTTTGACAGGTAGGTAGCTGAAATGTTGGGACTAGCACTCTTCCTTTTCTATTCATCCTGACTCCATCACTGTCCCTTTTATAATTCTGTATTTCATTCGCAGATGCGTACCCCTACAACAAAGACCAGTTCTTAAGTGTAGTCATGTGTAATTCATCAATTCACATACTTTACATAGCCATTTCATGATTTGGAGATACAACTGCTTACTTAGCCATCTTACTGGCAAATGCCAATTAAGATAATTAATCTTGAGAGGACTGATGATCAGTACATTTAACAATGCCAATTTTGAATGCACCATAAGGACATCCACCAGTTTTTTCATGCTTCGCTCTTTAGAGGGGTTCCAGCAGAAGTAAGGAATC
Source organism: Pleurodeles waltl (assembly GCF_031143425.1). Taxonomy (NCBI): domain Eukaryota; kingdom Metazoa; phylum Chordata; class Amphibia; order Caudata; family Salamandridae; genus Pleurodeles; species Pleurodeles waltl. The sequence goes on from NC_090444.1 coordinate 441,681,704, forward strand.
CCCTGTTCATCCACAATAGCCCAACAATGTGAATAACATCAAACACATACTTAGAATCAGTAAATCCAGTTGCAATTTTGTGTGAAGTCAAAATGCAAGTATGTGTGAGAGCGATGTGTTCAGCTACCTGGGCAGGAAAAACCTCTCTATCACCTTATACAGTGAACATGCTGCCTATTCAAGATTTTCTGAAACATGATTCATCCACACAATAAACAAGTAGACTGAGGCACATAGTGGCATCAGACAGATCAATATTGGTTTTAGCAAAATGTTCAGCGACAAGTAAACAATCATAAGGTTCACTATCCGGTACAGTGGGCATAAGAGTTGCGGATTCAATTCTAGACAATGAACTAGGGGAGGCAGATAGAGTGAGAGAGAGAGAAACACTAGACTAAAGCTTGCACCCTGAGAGAATTGTCTAAGTGAAGGGATGGCACTGTGTAAGATTGATGTTAGAGAAATAGTTTACTACCATCGGCTGACGAACAGAGAAGGACAAGTGAATATTTTGAACCAGTAGGAGAGAAGATGTAATCACATATTAGATTCAACCTTATTGATTTTGGCAGCAGAGGGTGTGGTGCTGAGTCTTGGGGCAACCAGGAAAATATGAATGGGAAATTGTGTGTAAATGGAGACAGCTAATACGATTAGGGACACATTGCCAGGCAAAGGTTCTGTTGGCCAAATGTACGACGCGATTTGCGGAATCAAACTGGGAAAATCGCCTTTTGCGACGGCAAAATGGCCTTGCTTAATGTACTATCCCTATTTTGCGAGTCAGTAACCTGTTACGACTCACAAAATAGTGATTGCGACTTACACTTAGGAAAGGGTGTTCCAAGGGCGTCCTTTCCTAATTGCAACTAGCAGGCCCATGTATGATTGTTTTGCGACTGTAAATGCTGTTTCAAAGAAATTGAATTTACCACCAATTTCAAATTGCTGGTAACCCATTCGTAAATGGGAAGGGGTCCCTAAGGGACCCCTAACCCTTTGTGAATGTGGGCGCCAACATTTTTTCAGAGCGGTCAGTGATCCCACGGACCACTGCCTACTCTGAAAAAATGAAAAGATAACTTTTCATTTTTGTTTTTTAAATGCAGCCATTTTCCTTTGGGAAAAGAGACTGCATAAAAAAAAAAAGCTTTATTCACAAAGCAATCACAGACATGGTGTTTTTTTAAATAAATGTAACTATCTATTGTGTTAATTATTCTTTATACCGTACTCTAAGCCTTGAAAAAGCCCCAGGCTTGCGTGTTGTAGGGGGCGAAACACGTGTTGGCTGCTTTGTTTCAGGAGAATGTGGGGAGAATTATAACCCACACTTACAAATAAAGTAGATTACAACATATTTTCAACAAGTCAAATTAATACTTGGGATTGGGATTACCCTTGGATCTAATTATACTGATCAGTCTGACCATGAACTTCTCTTATAATTTTGATTGGATGGGTAAGGTGTTTCCCGTCCTATAGGTCGAACTGTCTTCTGAATGTTAACATTATTCTTGGGTGACAATCATTGGTGCTTAGACCCTTCCCTTTCAACAATTACACCATCCCTGTGATTGTTGCCATTCACAAATTGGTTGCAATTTGCGAACTGCCTCATGAATATTGAATTGGAACGCAAAGAGGTATTAGTTCTCTTTGTGGATGGGACTGGAGAAGAAGGCATAGCATAATGCAACAAATATAAACCATTTTGCAGAGGTGGGGATACGTAATAGGATGGTAACAGAACCGGGTACTACTGGAAATATGGGTATTACACAATTACTTATGGCCAACACAAAGTGATAACAATCTTTCTTTATAGGACAAAAGGGGTGTTACATATACTAGGGTAGGCAATAAAATTCCTTGTTTAGTCTGTGTTACGATGAAGGGTTGAGCTCTAGCTTCGGCGTCCGGATGCAGAGGACAGTGTGGAATGTGACATAGGGTCAGCATAGACTGTACAACTGTGAACGCATCTGGCCTTATTTGGTCTTTTATAATTTAATTGATATGGGGACGCGTTAGAGGTTCCATGGACCTTTTGACTACGCTTAGAGTGGTTCCACTACAAGCCACAACTTCAACAACAATACAACAACATAATCAATAAACACCATCAATGCTTTGGAGTCAATAATCTTTACTCACCTTGACCCATTTGACCATGAATATCCACAACTTTTAGTAAAGATAAAATGTTTATTACCCTAGATTAACAATGCTAGTGTCAAGTAGATTAGTCTCAAAACCAAATGATAAATGTATACAAAGAACACAGGTTGATGAAAGCATCTGAAGAATCTCAATTTAGATAGAGCATTTATAATTATACACTTGGGGGTTACAGTACAAATCAATAACTGGAAAACAGAAATAGTATACATCTAGACTAGACAGATGAACAGAATCAATTCTCTGTTAATGACAATGATCAACATTTGGGCATACTAACTAATCTTCCAATTAGAATGGCATGTTTGGACTTCATGAAAAAACAATTTTAGTCAAAGTTAATTTGGAAAACATCTAAATAGGGCTCTATCAAAATAGTGTTTGGCACCTAGCAGAAAACATAAATACAGCACGATAAAATAGCATTTCGTTCTACCTCTACTCAATGAGTCAGCAAGAGGCGGTTTCTTCGTCAGGTGGACATCTTTCTAGTCAGCATCAGTAATGGGCAGTGGAAAGGGATGGCTCAGCCACGGTTGGGCTTTAAGTTAACTGAACCAACTCAGGTACATTTAAGCTAAACAATCGGCATTACCACAAATTAACAAAATACATGGAACTGCGGTGCTCCACAATTAGGACTCTAACGGGGACAGGTGGGAAATGCTCTGGAGCGCTCAGAAAAGGGACTACGGCTATAGGCTATGGACTCTGGTGTCTGGGCTCCGGGTCTTTGTGCAAGCAGACTAAGTTAAACTCCTAAAAGTCTCTTCTCACACCGCCATTGGTTAGAAAATCATATTTTTACAGTAGGACCAATAAGCTATAAACTATAGATCTAAAATATAATTAAACAGTCTTTCACATGTCGATGATTGGCTCCTCTTCTCCTGTTTCCATCGTCAGGTTTGTAAGGTAACTGTTTTGTTGCAATCCTAGCTTTTAGTCAGTGCATCCATTGTTGGCTCCCGAGAACATAGCTGTCTCAAGCATCAAGGATACTTTGCAACAATTTCTAGTGGAAGACATTCTAACAGGCAGTTCTCATGAGAATGTCTGACATTTACAAATCACTTGGTCAGCTCCGTGTGAACAATAGACAAAATTAATTCTCGGCTTTCACAGAACATGTACAATTAATTAATTATATCTGTTGTGCAACTTAACATGAGATTTTTCGACTAGGCCCAACTACATAGCTAATCAATGCCTAATATAAATTTTAAGTAAATACATAGCACTAATTTGTTAATGCGACACACTAATACAATTTTCGCCCACGTGTGCACATCATTTAGACTATAAACGTATATTCATAACCTTTCGTTCGTCTCATGGGTACCACATCCGTGGGCACATTTAGCATGACACACATTTTACTCTACGTTATCCTAATCCATGTAAATTCTTAACAGTTAATAAATGCAAGTTTATTAGTGATTGATTCAACTTTCACACAACCAGCATTATTTGCTTGTTCACACCATAAAGAAAAAGGCAATTGTTTTAATATTTCATTAGATGATTTTGTATCACACATTTTTATCTGTCAATCCCATTTTCTTATTCACACAGAGCACCAATACTTTGTTTTCACTGATTGTAGACACATGGAGGTACATACTGTACTAATACATTAAACTGTATATCCCAATTTGCTTAACAGATCTGATCCTTGTAGGAATCCAGATGAGGGTGTGCTCAACAAAAATGCTTGTTGATTAGCTGTGGGTACATAACTGAGATAAAAAGTGGCAATAATGTGATGGAGAACATTCAGATTGGAAATACCAACTGCATCAATAGACAAGCCAGAGAGAAGGAAGGGAAGGAATGACATGTGAACACATTCCTTTCCACACTGTGAATCAGGATGTTGGTCCACTCCTGTGCACATTAGCGCCAATCTTGATATACAGGCTGTGCGGGTCTATGTTCCTGAGGAGGGGTCACTGGGCTAAAAAGACTGGTATACAGTTCATGTATAAAGAATGGTCTTTAGCTCAGTGTTTCGAAGCCTGGGCTATTAAAAGGTGATGCAATGCCATAGCAATGACATAGTGTGTGCGATACATAGGCCAATTAACAATAACTATAATGGGGTAGAGAGCAAAGGCCTGATTTTTGCACATTTTGAATTAGAGGAAGATTAACATGAGAACGTATTGGACTCTGATTAAGATGGAAATGCTTAAAATAAGTGATAAAAGGCGGTTGTATTTTGCAAATTTTGTTTGTGACTGTTCGGTGATAAAGGTGCTAGACCTGTGATCCTTACGGTGGTCTTCCCCCAAACTCTTTGCTTCACTCCTCCATTTTTGCTGACCTCAATTTTGTTGACCTTAGGACTCTGGATGCTTTACCACTGCCAACCAAGTGCTAAAGTGCTCGTGCTCTCTACGTTAAACATGAAATTGGCTTACAGCCAATTGTCACATTTAATTACTTGTAAGACCCTACCTACTAAAGTGATACTATATGTGCCCAGGGCCTGTAAATAAATGCAGCACTGATTGTCACCCACTTAAGTAGCCCTTTAAACATGTTTCAGGCCTGCCATCAAAGTCTATGTGTGCATTTTAAACTGCCATTTCTGTCTGGCAAAATAAAGCTTTTGCCAGGACTAAACCTTCCTTTCTAATACCTATTAGTCACTCCTAGGGTAGGCCCCAGTAGCCCATGGGACAGAGCGCAGTGTATTTAAATTTTAGGCAGGTCCTTTTAACTGTAACATGTCCTGGTAGTGAAAAACTTAAATTTGTTTTTCACTACTGCAAGGCCTGCTTCTCCCATGTTTTGGATCTTTTTGTTTGCATTTCAGCATGTACACACAATACACATTCTAGCCATTTGAAACAAGAGCATTCTTCATATGATGTACAAAGGTATTAACAGAAAGGCACAATATTATGTGGAGAAGATTCCATAAGTGTGGTATAGAAACAAAAAAAATTAAAGATAAGAGACAGGTGAGGAAACATTTCCAGTTAGGGAGCATCAACAATGGGGTTTGTGCCATTGCTGGACAAATATGGGAGCAGTGGTTTGCACCAGTGAAGTGGAACCATTTAGCGAAAGGGGGCATTAACAAATGCTATGTTAAGGTGTAACATGGTCAGTGGAGTTACATATAACTGCGCGGGGACTAGAGGGGGCGGTGTGGGCACTGGAGGCATAGGTGCAGGAGATTTGGACATCACGGGTGGTGTGGCAGTAGGCACGGATTTTGCCTTTAAAATCAGCCAAGATGACTTACCAGCTGGTAGCAAGCGAGTATTTATGTAAGCCCCATGTGTCCTCTCTGTGCAATGCAGCGCCCTCTACTCGGGCCCATGCATGCATGGAAAGCTCCCAAGCGGGTAGTGCAGGTGACGCTGACGATCTCCACCCACGGGTGATTAAGCGTTTAGCAAGGAGGAGTCCCGAATCTATGAACCGTGTGGTGGCTTCAGGTTACGCCCAACCAGTAATGGTGAAGGAAGGGGCAGTACCATAACATGTGTACTAAACCAGCATTAGAGACGATGCAGTGGGAGCAGGTGGCATCAGTGCGTTGAAAATATTGATTTATTTTTTCTGAAGTAAGGTAGGTCCTATGTAATATTTAACAATGTATACAGCAGAAACGTGCATTGAGCGGTATATGGGAAGGATATTCCAATATGACCTTTCATTCCGCATGTTTGCAGGGGCAGCCTAGGTTTTGTTTCCAGTGGCGGTGCAATGGGGTCAATGAAGCAGCAGCATGTGTGCGCAGTGATTTAGCAAACCAGCATACTAGGCAGCGGCCTGCACCCATGAAATGAAGGTATTCAACAGTGAGGTGCATTGGACATTCTTGTTGCATTTCACCCCAACATGTGTTAAGTGCAACTATTATGGATTTATGAAGTAGGAACTGACCAGATGGAAGTCCTTTAGATTTCAGATCCTATAAGGAAGCCAACTCGATAAAGGTCGCCTGGCATATGTAGACCTATTTCGTGCCAGGTGGTAAATTCCCTGGCACAGTTGATTAGAGTACCCCTAGCAGTGCCCAGTAGTGGTAGCCCAGGGGAATAGAGCTGGACAGTTTTAGTAATTAGGACACCATGTTTAAAGCATTGATGTGCCACATGGAGTATTGCAGGAGATGGGGCCGATCATCTGGCACATGAATGAAACAAATGTAGAACGTGTTGATGACTCCAAGCTGGTGGTGTTGTGGCTGTTTCTGATAAATGTGATCCTGCTAATCTTTTGGATACACATTACAATTGTGAGGCCAGGTAGTGTTGCTCAAAGTTGGGCACTGCGAGTCCCTCCTTAGCAGTCAGTAATTGTAGTTTGTGAAGCACTATGCTACATCTCGTGTTATGCCAGATGAGGTCTCTCGTAAGTCTGTTGATTGTTTGGATAAAGTGTTTTGGGATATACAGGGGAACAAATATAACAGGTGATATAGCATGACCATTTTGATGAGGGCCACATGCTGGGCAACCCAAAGCAGGAGTGATTTCCAAAAGGCTGATTGTGCTCATATCGAGGACACTGTGCGGGTGAAATTACCGTCGAACAAGTCAACAGGGGCACGATACATGCGGATACCTAAGTATCAAAATATCACTGGCTGCCAGATTAACTGAGCGCCGCCAAGTTGGTAGGTAGGGTCAGGGTCAGCAGTACCAAAGGAATAGAGACACAACTTTGTCCAGTTCACTTTGAGTCCAGAGATCATGGCAATATGGATGCTATGTCTGAGGGAATCTTGTGTATGTCACATAGGTTAAAAAGCAAATCATCAACATACAGTAATATGAGTGTAATTTGTCTCCAAATGGTATGCCCCAATTTTGTCAGTGTGTACGAGGGGCAACCACTATGACCAAAAGGAAAAGTAGGGGGGATAATGGGCATCTCTGCCGGGTGCCCCTATGTATTGCAAATGAGTCAGATATCAAAAATCCAGTCTTAACCATTACAGTGGGCTGGTTATAGAGTAGTTTCACCAGATTAATGAATGTGGGGCTCAGTCCATAGTGTGGCAGGACTGCAAATAAATATTCCCACCCTAGGGTATCAAATGCCTTCTCCAAATCCAATACTAAACATCCAGAGCATAGCCAGACACTGGGGGTGATTTCCATAACCCTAAAAAATCTCTATAGATTAAGTGAGGTGGTAGGTGCTGGAACAAACCCATTTTGGTCTGAGAGTATGAGCGCAGGTACCAGAGGGGCCAGGCGGTCCGCTAATATTTTGGCCTGCATTTTGTAGTCTGTGTTGGATAGTACAAGAAGGCGGTATAAGCCTAAAACGGAAGGATCACGGTCTGGTTTGGGTTGGGAAATAAGAAGTGCCTTGCAGAGTGAGGATGGCAGGAAAGCAGTTTGAAGGGCCTCATCATATAGTATCTGTATGTGGGGGGCCAGGAATGGTGCATATGCTTTATGAAATTCAGTCAGGAGACTCTTGGTGGGAGATAGCCTAAAGGAAAAGCCACCTGAAGGCTTAGCTGGGAGCAAACTAGAAGAAACAGCAAGCTTTAAGTATCTTGGCCTTATGTTTGACAATAATGGCTCCTTTCGATTACACAAGGATGAAATAAGGGAGAAAGGGGTTGCTTTGGCCACAGGGCTTCAAGTTTTATTGGAGAAATTAAACAAGTACCCGATCAGCCCGCTGCTAGAAATAGCCAGAGCAAAGGAGGTTCTGACCCTCGCCTATGGGAGTGTGTCTATCTGTAGAAGAGACTCCAAGGTACTGAATGCAACCATAGTATGCATATACAGGTACATCTTCTCACTCTCCAGATCCACCTCGCCTGCTCAGATCAGGTTGGAGTTTGGGTTAACTAAGCAGACTCATGGCAGGCGTGCAGCTTTCATCAACTTTTGCCACAATCACGGCTCACAATACCATAAACCACCATATATGGGAGGAGATCACAAAGAAGTCACGTTCACCAGCTCGAAACTATCTTGATGACTCTGTTCACCAGTTAGGCCCGGGGGACTAATCGTCGTCAGTAGTAAATCACAACACCTTCAAATTAACAGTCAAAAAGTCATAAAACTAACCTCCTTCCTAGAGGATAAGACGCTTTGGAAATGCTCTCATGCTTGGCTAACACTAAATAGCTATAAGACCCTGCATCCACCACTGTACTTGGGAGAACACCTGATTTACCCCTTGGGGTCTCTACCAGTAATGATGCACATAAGACCTTGGCTGATGGCAGAAAAGGAAAGTACACTGTTCCAGCTAGAGAGAGAGACAGTAGCATAAGGAGGGTCCTATTTTCAGTAGCAAAAACCTCACACACCCAGATGGGTGTCATGCTTCATCATTGGAGTTGCTCCTCGTCAGACTGGCGCTGCAATGTCTGACGGGCACCACCCCAAATGGGGGGGCTCTTTGCCGGAGTTCTTATATGAGATGATGCCAAGACCCTAAGTGTGTGTGTAAAGTTAGAAGATCAGAAGAAAGGAATCTAAAATTGACTCACTGAACCTAAAAAAGAGATCTATTTAATAATCAAAATATAGGTCAGAGGCCAAGATTAAAACTAATCATGAGAGTGAAACAGAGTTAATGGTCAATCACTCTGGGACACAAGGGTGGGGAATTTCTATGCCATCCCTCATAAAGGTCAACATGTTTCGCGTCTCCCAGAGGCCCAAACGGGTCCAGTGACGCTTCTTCAGGACCAAAAATAGACTAGATGTATCTCCTATTCGTGAAAAGTATGAAAAAACTAATACCTGAAATTGTCAGGACAAATGTATCCAGTCACTCACACTAATATGGGATTACTAATCCTGTCTGTCGCCCTGTGAAATGAGATAAACATAAATGAGTAATGGCAAGTAATATTGACACAAATCCACATAATGATGCATTCTTCAACATGGGAGAGGGAAAAAGTGGTGTCAAAAAAGTAGTAAGGCTCGGTGAGAGTGTCAAACACGTGATCCCAAAAAGGTGTAAAAACATCAGAATAAGCTTACCGTCCCCATTAAGGAGCGTGCTACATGGGACTGAGCGGACCAATGGTCAGGTGTATACCTCCTCTAGGGTAGGAGAGTAATGGTACATAAAATAGTTAATGTAACACATAAGGATATGTTTATATCGAGCGTAGATTTTTTTTTTAAACATAATCAAAAGAGCGCGTGATACTGCAACACTGATCTCTGATGAGAGAAGACATCCAAAACAAAACACATCAATGCAGAATCAACACATCGGTAGTGAAGCGAAAGTAAATGGTATTAAATCCGTCATTATCAATCGATTGATCTCCGTTTAATGCCACATCCGGTTGAGAGATTATATTTTACTTCTCTCAGTATATATTTTCGTGTACATTCACGTTTACAATACAATGGCCTCTATTAACGGATGGTTTACATTAGACTTACTACGATTTTGATAATGACGGATTTAATACCATTAATTTTCGCTTCACTACCGATGTGTTGATTCTGCATTGATGTATTTTGTTTTGGATGTCTTCTCTCATCAGAGATCAGTGTTGCAGTATCACGCGCTCTTTTGATTATGTTTAAAAAAAAAATCTACGCTCGATATAAACATATCCTTATGTGTTACATTAACTATTTTATGTACCATTACTCTCCTACCCTAGAGGAGGTATACACCTGACCATTGGTCCGCTCAGTCCCATGTAGCACGCTCCTTAATGGGGACGGTAAGCTTATTCTGATGTTTTTACACCTTTTTGGGATCACGTGTTTGACACTCTCACCGAGCCTTACCACTTTTTTGACACCACTGTTTCCCTCTCCCATGTTGAAGAATGCATCATTATGTGGATTTGTGTCAATATTACTTGCCATTGCTCATTTATGTTTATCTCATTTCACAGGGCGACAGACAGGATTAGTAATCCCATATTAGTGTGAGTGACTGGATACATTTGTCCTGACAATTTCAGGTATTAGTTTTTTCATACTTTTCACGAATAGGAGATACATCTAGTCTATTTTTGGTCCTGAAGAAGCGTCACTGGACCCGTTTGGGCCTCTGGGAGACGCGAAACATGTTGACCTTTATGAGGGATGGTGTGGAAATTCCCCACCCTTGTGTCCTAGAGTGATTGACCATTAACTCTGTTTCACTCTCATGATTAGTTTTAATCTTGGCCTCTGACCTATATTTTGATTATTAAATAGATCTCTTTTTTAGGTTCAGTGAGTCAATTTTAGATTCCTTTCTTCTGATCTCCTAACTTTACACACACACTTAGGGTCTTGGCATCATCTCAGATAAGAACTCCGGCAAAGAGCCCCCCCATTTGGGGTGGTGCCCGTCAGACATTGCAGCGCCAGTCTGACGAGGAGCAACTCCAATGATGAAGCATGACACCCATCTGGGTGTGTGAGGTTTTTGCTCCTGAAAATAGGACCCTCCTTATGCTACTGTCTCTCTCTCTAGCTGGAACAGTGTACTTTTCTTTATTTGCATATCTCTAGGGAGGCTGTACACTGGAACAATATTCCTCCCTATCCCTCTGTTTATCATGATGGCAGAAAAGGCCCATCCCTGCCACTTAACTGGGGGTGCGTTCCTGCAGGCAGGCTATCCTGTGTTGCCTTAATTCAGTAGAGCAGAGAACAATCTCACAAAGTACCTATCGGGAGTTAAGCAGACCCTGATATCCGTCATTGGCACAAAACTCCCCTTGGTATAAACGCAGGCCAATTTGCTTATGGTCTTCGGCCAAATTTGTGACACTAATCTTTTTAGAAAGTCAAGTGTTTCAAATGTGTATATCGCCCCCATATTTTAACTTGTATTTTTGTTATTTTACAAGAAGTCCCTATGGCATTTTGGAACGATATCTGGAACTGGCATAAAGTTTCTCTGGGATCAAATGCTAGTCTATCTACCAAAGAACTATACTAAAACTGCTGTACACAATATTTTTTATTAAGTCAAGTGTTTTAAATATGTATATCCTCTTCACACTTTAACCTGACTTTTATGAACAGTTTTTCTTGTTTTTTTTAATGGGATTTTGTAATGAGTTTAAGTAATTGAACAATAATGTTTAGTACTACTACAAAAAGTGTCCTGGTCAGGAGTTATGGTAAGGAAGGGTGTGGAGGTAAGAAAGGAATCAAAGATGTCTGGACTGACTAGTGCTGTCAAGGTGTACATGGAGGGGTAGTGTCTCGTCATTTTAGCGTGGATCGCCGTGTGTGTATGGAGAAGGATGCCTGTGGATGAGTGAATAGCCAGTATGGGATGCCTAGGGTGCTTTTGGCCAATAAGCCATGATAGAAGTGAGCCTGCCATGTCTGCCTCAACGTAAGTCCTAGCTGTATGTAAGGCATAGTTGAGACATCAAAAGCGTTCTAGTAGCATTGTATGCTTGCGTTGTACCAAAAGGAGACTCTCTCGGCGTTCCAGGGACAGAGTAGCCTGCGACTGGAGGCCAGCAGATCTTTTTCAATGCAGAAGATGTCCCTATTGAGTGTCCGTCTTGCGTTTGTCATATATCCTAATCAATGCCCCCCTAATAACCACTTTAAAAGCATCCCATTCTAGTAAATGTATTGTATTGTATTGTATTGTAATCGTATTTATATAGCGCTTACTACCCCTGATGAGGCGTTAAAGCGCTTTTCGATGAGTAGCACGCTACTCTGGAACCCAACAAGAATTAGTGATGGATTAGTATCGGGAAATAATGAGTACAGTTTTAGTATTATTATGAGTTAATTTGAGCCGCGGATATGAGAGTTTGTTAGTTAGATTGACTGGAGTAATGGAGGGGTGGAGGAGGAAAGAAATCCAGAAGTGTTAATTGGGAGTATATCCTTCATTAACTCAACCCAAAGGCTTGGGATGAGTAAAGGGGGCAGAGGAGGGAAGAGTATGTGGAAGGGTTAGGGAGAGCAGGGTGAGATAAATGCGGGAGAATTTAGTAGGGTTGTGTGAGAGGTCACAGTAGGTGAGTGAGGCTTGGTGAGTTAGATGAGGAAGCGGAGGGAAGAGCTTAGGCAGAGTTATTTAGGAGATGAAAGTAGTAGAAGGGATTTGGGATGAGTCAGAGTGAGAATGGAGGATAGTTTGATAGAGACATGACATATGATGATGAGTAGATAAGTGTGATAAGATGAGAGCAGGAATTCATAGATATCGAGTATAACAACCCACCCAGGAGCCATGCAATGATCCACGAACATGCCAAGCACAGAACCAACATATACATATACATATATATATATATATATATATACACACACACACACACATGAATACACACACATATGCACATACAATACATAATAAGAAGCATGGGTAAAAAATACTTAGTCAAACAGGTTTAAAGAGTGTGTGTGTATTTTATTGTTATGACATAGTAGCGATACATATTTTCTAAAGAAACTATAAATAAATAGAAATTTACACATAATCTGAAAAAATATTTATCAACATAGGCATATGCAGGTCATAGTTGTTTGACTATGGTGGTTATGAAGGAAAGAGACAACTCTTGAGTAGTTTTCTGAAGACAAGAAAGTTATCTGTGGCTCTTATAGTTGGGGGTAATGAATTCCATAGTTTGGCTGCTTGGACGGAGAAGGATGTACCACCTATAGTCCTTTTCTTGTATGGTGGTTGTATGGTGGTGTTCTAAGGCGGGGTGCCAATCTTGATCGGAGGGTTCTTTGTTGGATGTCTTTGGCAATTTTCCATGTATAGCTTTGTGGGTGATACAAAGCAGCTTGAAAGTGCAACTTCTGGCAACGGGTAACCAGTGTAGTGCTCTCAAGGCAGGGGAGATGTGGGCTTGCGGCTTTACATGTAATAGTAGCCTGGCTGCGGAATTCTGGATATGTTGTAGTTTTTTCATAACAGATAGAGATGATCCATGGTAGAGGCCATTGGCATAATCCAGTTTGGATAGTACAAGCGAGATAGTAGCTTGCACCTTGTGTGGAAATCCAAGGTGGGGAAAGATGCGTCGTAAAGTCTTCAAGGTGATGAAGTTTGTTTGTGCTAATTTGTCTACTTGGGCATTCATAGTTAATTTGGAATCCATGGTGATTCCTAGGTTTTTAACTTCCTTGGATAATTGAGGAGGTGGCCCGAGATCGTCAGGCCAGACTCACAGAGGGTCATAATTTTTCCAGTCACCACATATGAGTATTTCTGTTTTGGAGGTATTTAGTTTGAGATGGCTCCAGGTCATCCACTGATCAATGGCTCTGAGGCAACTGAAGATTTGTGAGTTTTCAATGTTTTTGGAGCATTCTAATTTAAGTAGTATTTGTGTGTCATCTGCATAGTTGTAGCATGTGAGATGGAAATCATTGATTAATTCTGGTAAAGATATCATGTAGATGTTGAAAAACAAAGGTGAGATGATTGACCCTTGGGGGACCCCTGCTTTTGTGAGGTAGGGTTCGGACGAGAAGGGGGGCGAGTGGATGATATTAGATCTTTTTTGAAGATAGGAAGTAATCCAGTCGAGAGCAATCCCTTGTATGCCGGCTTTGTGGAGTCTTTGAGTTAGGGTGTCATGGTCAACCGTATCAAAGGCAGCTGAGAGGTCCAAGAGAAGTAGTGCAGCAACTCCATTTTGGTCGACTGTGTTTTTAAGATCGTCCCAGATTGCCATGAGTGCCGATTCAGTGCTTCTTCCTGGGCGGAATCCAGTTTGGAAGTCTGAAAGTATAGAATTGTCTTCAATGAATTGCGACATCTGGGCGAATGCTGCTCTTTCTATCAATTTGCCCAGGAAAGGTCCATTTGTGATTGGTCTGTAGTTGTTGGGGTATTGCGGGTCTAGGTTTGTTTTCTTTAATAAAGGTCGTATGTATGCCTTTTTCAGGTCTACAGGAAAAGTTCCTGAAGTTAAAGAGTTGTTGATGATTCTTCTTGCAGGTGTGGCAGCAGAAGTAGTTAGAAGAATGTTCTTGAAGATTTGTGGTAGGCAAGGGTCAGAAGGGCAACCAGAAGGTCTGCTTGCTTTGACCAAATCCATAAATTCATCCTGGGATATTTGTTTGAAGGACTGTAGAGGTTGGGTTGGTTTATATTTTCGAGGGTATTTTAGGAAAGGGGTTGTTGCTAATGGTTTTCTTCTGTTTTAAATAGGAGTCCAATGTGTCTGCCTTGGTTGTGTAGTGAGTTGCCAATTTGTTTGTGAAATCTTGAGTAGTGGGATGACTTCCTTCCATGCATGTAGGTTTTTTTAATTCATTGAGAATTTTATAAAATTCCTTTGTTGTAGATTGAGCATTTTGAAGTCTGTCTGAGTAGTACCTTTTTTTAGCTTTTTTGATTGATGATTTGTATATCCTGTTAAGTTTGTGTAGCTGCAGTTTGTCTTGACTGTTGTTTGTTTTGAGCCAGGTCCACTGCAACTTTCTGATTTGTTGCTTTATCTTTTTAAGTTCTGTGTTTCTCCAAGGTGTCGGTTTTCTTTTGTCGTGTTTAGTTTTTCTGAGTGGTATTAGGACATCAAAAGCTTCCTGTAGCCACTCATAAAATTTTGACTCAGAATTAATTGTATCTAGATCTGTGTTTGCTGTTAGTTGTGTTTCTAAGTGATCCAAATTGAGTTTGCTCCATGGTCGATAGGTGTATGTATGTAAGTAGTTGTGGGATGTGTTGATTTGTGGAGTTGTATGTCGGAAAGTTATCATATGGTGGTCTGACCAGGTGATTGGCGTGATGCTATGAATAGTAACTAGTTCAGGCTTAGCAAAAATGACATCTAGGATGTGACCAGCGATGTGTGTGGGATTGTGTACAATCTGATGTAGGTTCAATGCGACTAGGCCAGTGGTGATAGCTTTTGGATGGGTCATATTGGGTTTGTCAAACCAAACGTTTAGATCCCCAAGAATGCATAGATTGGAGTATAATGTGATGAGGTTTGAGACTGTGTCTAGAAAAGCATCTGGGAATGTGGAGTTGTTAGGTGGAGGTCTGTAAAGGAGGAGGAAGTTACAGGAGGAAGTTGGAGTAGGGTGGCATCTGGTCAGGAGGGCTTCACAACCTTGTATGGAGATGTTGTCTGTTTTACTGAGGTTCATTGCCTGTTTGAATATAATAGCTAGTCCACCTCCTCTCTTGCCTATACGGTTTTGAGTGATGGTTTGATAGCCCGGTGGAACGGCTTCGTGCAACACTGGTGCCATGTCATCTCCCAACCAGGATTCAGTTAGGAATAGTAAGTCAGGTTGTGTGTCTGTGAGCAGGTCGTAGATGTGGTGCTTGTTTTTTGAGAGTGATCGAGCATTTATGAGCTGGCAGTTTAGAAAAGGTGTGTTAGTGGTAGTGTTGTTTTGTTTAGGAGAAGGGTAAGTAGTATATATAATGTGAGCTTGAAGCAGGAGTGTTGCTAGTTGTGATAACTGTTTGAGGCTCACAACAGTCTTGCTTTTCAATATAGTGTTCATCTTCCAGCAGGTTAAGGAGGCATTTTGTTGGGTCTGTGTGTGTGGGTGGTGGACTTGGTGGCTGAGAGAGCCATGAGGAGTGTACTGTTTTTTGTAGGGTAGTTTTATTATGTAACAGACAAGGGGATGCGAGGTTGCTATGAGTGGCATGTTTTTTATTTTGTTTGCGTTCGTTTAGTGTGGATGGAGTATGGTTTAGGGGTGGTGGAGGAGCATGTGGATCATAATGTAAGGCTCTAAATTGTGCAATGGAGGAGAGGCGAGTGAATGAAAGTTGCTGGGTTGGGGTGCTTGTGGTAGGTGTTTGTGAATAGTGAGAAAGTATTGGTGGAGATAGGATGGAATTTGTATTCTTTGTGTAGTCCTGGGGGTGGGAGTGGGTATGACGATAAGTGTAATGTAAGTTTGTGTTGCTTTGATGTGCTGATGTTTATGGTCGGTATCGTTTTTGTGGAATAGTGAGAGGGGATATTGGTGTAGTTGTTTTTGGTGAGGGATTTGTATGTGAGTTAGTGCTGGTAAGTGGAATTTGAGTGTTAGATGGGGTGTTGATGTGTTTTGGAGATGAATGTACAGGTGTGTAAGAGGTGATGGGTGTGTGTCAGGGGAGTTAGTATTCGTTGCGATGACTGGAAGAGGTAATATGTGTGGTGGAGTGAAATGTGAGGATTGTATGGTTGTGTGTAATTGGTGAAGAGAGGGGAAGAGTGTTTGTAGATGATGTGTTTGAAGGCAGGGTTTGGGCATTGTTATGATGACAGGTGGTCTGTGTGGAGCAAACAGCGGATAGTGTTGTTGGTTAGTATGAGCAGAGAGTGTGTATCTGGGAGGCTGAGACTGAGAGAAATGTATGCTGTAGTTTTGTATTGTGTGGGTGATGGCAGGTTGTGTTAGTGGGAGTGGACAGCGTAGTGTTGGCTGTGAGAATGCAGGTGTTTGACTGTTGTAGTTGTTGGGGATATGTGTATATGTGTTGTATATAGGGTATTGTGTTGGGTGATGGGGCAATGCAATCTGTCTGTGGTCAGTTTGTGATGCATGTGCTGGATGTCTTTGTAGAATATGTGTTTGCATGTTGAGGGATGTGCAGGGGCTGAAACCATTCCTGGTCAATTGAGAATTGGGCAGCATTTCTGGCCCTAGTCCCTACCTTTCCCGAACTGGCCCAAACAGGCAGCTGCCCTTGTCCTCTCCGCCCTTTGCATCGACGCCCAGGCTGAGACGCCCTGAGTCCTAGCCTTTTATAGCCCTACTGGCCAATAGGAAGCTGATCCTAACCCTAGACAAATCCAATTTCAAGCCCTGATTCAAACAACTAATGGGAGACCCAGCCCTAATCACCAATCATAGCCCTATTCCTGACCACCAATCACAGCCCTAGAACCAACAGCCAATCAGAATTCCCAGACCTATCCACCAATCACAGCCCTAGAACCAACTGCCAATCAGAATCTCAGCTCTATCCACCAATCACAGCCCTAGAACCAACTGCCAATCAGAATCTCAGCCCTATCCACCAATCACAGCCCTAGAACCAACTGCCAATCAGAATCTCAGACCTATCCACCAATCACAGCCCTAGAACCAACAGCCAATCAGAGTTCCCAGACCTATCCACCAATCACAGCTCTAGAAGCAACAGCCAATCAGAATCTCAGCCATATCCACCAATCACAGCCCTAGAACCAACAGCCAATCAGAATCTCAGCCCTATCCACCAATCACAGCCCTAGAACCAACAGCCAATCAGAGTCTCAGACCAATCCACCAATCACAGCCCTAGAACCAACAGCCAATCAGAATCTCAGCCCTGTCCATCAATCACAGCCCTAGAACCAACAGCCAATAAGAATCTCAGCCCTAGAGCCAACAGCCAATCAGATTCCCAGCCCTATCCACCAATCATAACTGCAGCCCTGGAGCCAGCAACCAATGAAAGACCATCTCCCAACAACCTATCACAACAACATATGCAACAACCAATAGGAACTTATATAAGGAGCAAGTTAACTGAAGTCCAGTTCCTGTGGTCAGGGGGAAAGGCAACTGCTGCTCTATTCAGAATCTCCTTGGATACAGACAGGCTGAATCCACACTTCCAAGCTAGCAGAGTCTACTTTCCAGGTAAGGGAGAGATTGTTTAAGAAACAAACACTGCAATAGTGCTGGGCGCGTACTCTAAAATCGGGCTTTTTCAAAGGCAAAAATACAGGAGGGCAGACAGTTTTTAAGCACAATTTAAATCAGACAAACAGATTAAAACAGTCTCCTAAAAACACACCCTGCAAGATGTGTGTAGCCTTTTTACTTAGAAGAGAAAAAAAAAGGGGGGAAGGGGGGGTGCCACAAACTAGCAAGGCAATTCACACAGTCACAGCAAAAACGAATTAAAAAAAATACCACTTTAAAAGAGGCCAGGCTGCCTGAAACACAGAGAGTCCACAGTAAAACAGACACAGGTAGCTGAAACAAACACTTTTGAACAAATAATACTATTTACCCAGAAAAATCTCTGGGCTCCTTACCTAGGTCTTTTTGCAATCCTTGAACACGGGGCAGTATCAGGACACAGGGGAGATGCACATAGGCTCACAAAATGGAGGTGGTTGTCTTGGGCTTCCCTCCACAAACTTAAGGGGCCAGAGCAGGTGGGGGGGGCGGGTCTCAGGTGCAGCAGGTACTCGGGGAGCCAATCAGCTAAGTCCAGTCCCTGTGGTCAGGGGAAAAGGCAACTGCTGCTCTATTCAGAATCTCCTTGGATACAGACAGGCTGAATCCACACTTCCAAGCTAGCAGAGTCTACTTTCCAGGTAAGGGAGAGATTGTTTAAGAAACAAACACTGCAATAGTGCTGGGCGCGCACTCTAAAATCAGGCTTTTTTAAAGGCAAAAATACAGGGGGGCAGACAGTTTTTAAGCACAATTTAAATCACACAAACAGATTAAAACTGTCTCCTAAAAACACACTCTGCAAGATGTATGTAGCCTTTTTACTTAGAAGAGAAAAAAAGGGGGGGGGAGTGCCACAAACTAGCAAGGCAATTCACAAAGTCACTGCAAAAATACCACTTTAAAAGAGGCAAGGCTGCCTGAAACACAGACAGTCCACAGTAAAACAGACACAGGTAACTGAAACAAACACTTTTGAACAAATAATACTATTTACCTAGAAAAATCTCAGGGCTCCTTACCTAGGTCTTTTTGCAATCCTTGAACACTGGGCTGTATCAGGACACAGGGGAGATGCACAGAGGCTCACAAAATGGAGGTGGCTGTCTTGGGCTTCCGTCCACAAACTTAAGGGGCCAGAGCAGGTGGGGGGGGGGGGCTGGTCTCAGGTGCAGCAGGGACTCGGGGAGCCAATCAGCTAAGTCCAGTCTCTGTGGTCAGGGGGAAAGGCAACTGCTGCTCTATTCAGAATCTCCTTGGAAACAGACAGGCTGAATGCACACTTCCAAGCTAGCAGAGTATACTTTCCATGTAAGGGAAAGATTGTTTAAGAAACAAACATTGCAATAGTGCTGGGCGCACACTCCAAAATCGGGCTTTTTTAAAGGCAAAAATACAGGGGGCCGACAGTTTTTAAGCACAATTTAAATCACACAAACAGATTAAAACAGTCTCCTAAAAACACACTCTGCAAGATGTGTGTAGCCTTTTTACTTAGAAGAGAAAAAAAGGGTGGGGTGCCACAAACTAGCAAGGCAATTCACACAGTCACGGCAAAAACGAATAAAAAAATAAAACCACTTTAAAAGAGGCCAGGCTGCCTGAAACACAGACAGTCCACAGTAAAACACAGACAGGTAGCTGAAACAAACACTTTTGAACAAATAATACTATTTACCCAGAAAAATCTCAGGGCTCCTTACCTAGGTCTTTTTGCAATACTTGAAAACTGGGCTGTATCAGGACACAGGGGAGATGCACAGAGGCTCACAAAATGGAGGTGGCTGTCTTTGGCTTCCTTCCACAAACTTAAGGGGCCAGAGCAGGTGGGGGGGGGGGCTCAGGTGCAGCAGGGACTCAGGAGCCAATCAGCTAAGTCCAGTCCCTGTCAGGGGGAAAGGCAACGGCTGCTCTATGTGATAAAGTTGTGTTAGTATTAAGGTAAAAAATTATTCTATTGCATTATCTAGTGAGGACCGAAGCATCTTTTGGAGCTGTCGGTTGCAGGAGCCAGGTATGTATGGGGGGTGCTACATCCCAGTTCAGTGTTAGGGTTTATGGTCCGAGTGGATGCAAGCTAAATAATCTATATAGGTTATGTCTGATGTGCTCACCAGGCAGTCTAACCGGACATGTGAGTTGTGGGGGCTGGAATAGAAGGAGTAAACCCTAGTGTGTGCATAACGGATTCTATATATATCAGTTAGTCTCCAATGCTCAAGCAAGGCAGTTAATGCCTGAACATTAGCTATGGCCACTGTGCGGAGGAGAGTAGAAAAGGAGCGGTCCATGTCTAATATGCTGTTAAAGTCCCCGCTGAGGAGCCATGGTATCCCGCTTCAGTGCAAATGTATGTTCATTAGTCTGGTGAGGAAGCCCTGTTGGTTCACGTTTGGTGTGTTTATGGAGCCAATGAGTAAATGGTGGCTCTCCAGATGTACTTCCACAAGGACATAGTGACCCTCAGTGTCCACCACCGATGCGTGCACAACAAAAGGGGTGCTAGTGCTAATCCACACCAGGGCGCCCCTAGCACATGTAGAATAGTTCATGAAGAATACCTGTCCTCACCAGCGCTGCTTTCATTTCACACTTCAGGCTGTGTCAAGTGGGATTCCTGCAGCAGCGTAATGTTTGCAGAGCAGCGGCATCAGTATGAGTATCCTCCATATCTGTGTGAGGGAGTATGCACTCCCCTGATTTTCCATGTTAGTATATTTATGTGTACCACAGCACTAGGGAGTGTATGTATTGGTAGGGGGGTTGTTGCTATGGGGGGGGGGTGTTGTCTCCCATACACAGTCCACTAGGTAACAGCATGGCCAGGGTGTGTGGGCAATATCTGAAACTAATATAACATACAAACAGCAAACCATTAATATCAGAAGTGCATAGGGACAACACATATCCACCCAAACGTCGTGAATAAACAGGTCAGTAGTGAAAAAACAACAAAAGGGGGTGTGCATCACAGGCAAGGGACGAAGGTCGAAGGATCCCCTTCTTTAGGCCAATCAAGTTGCAACTAGCCGCGTGCCATACCCACATATTAGTACAGAGGATTGTGCAGAGGACAGTGTTTTCCCCTAGCCCCCGGATATTAACCAAGCAAAGCAGTATGTAAATAATGGAGAGAGGAGGTGGAGGGGGGGAAGGTAGAGAGGGAGGTGGAGGTTGGGGTACAGGGAAGGGGGGGAGATGCAGGAACTTCCATTACGAGTAAGCTTAGTGAGATCATGACAACTGACTATACACCCTCACAAGCAGGGCAAAAATATACCATACAGTGTACTGCAGAGTTCAGCCAAGGTCTTCAGCCATCTGGAGTGTCACTCGAGGGAGTGTGGCAGAGTCTTGCCTGTGGGCCAAGTCAATGTTGAGCTTTCGTCGCTGGAGGACTTGGGCATAACTACATCCAGGTCTGACAGAGGTGACAGGTTTCAGATTGTGACAGCGGCTTGGAGGGCCATCCAGCATTCGTGGGTCATCTGTTCCAGGTCTGGGGTACTGCATGAATATGGGAAGCGGTTCTGGTGACAGTGTCAATGGCTTTCTACATTAGAGACAGTCCTTGAGGCAATACTTTGTCACCCGGGGGCGAGATTAGAGGTTTTAATCCACTCCCAGGCAGCCTTTGGATCTTTGAAGAATATTGTATGGTTGTCGTGTATCACACAAAGTTTCACTGGGAACAGAAGCAAATATTTGACGTTCAAGGCTTGCAGGAGCCGTTTGACTGCAAAGAATGAATTCCATTAACAGTGCACTGTCAGATCATAATCAGAAAAAAAACATTATTCGAGCACTTTCAACAGTCAATTATGGAAGTTTTACAGGCTTCTTGTAAGATTGCGTCCCAGTCACGATAGTGCAACAGGCGTATCACCATGGGTTGTGGATTTGCTCCGGGAGGTGGACGTCGTGTGGGCACCCTGTGGACCCATGCAGCTGTGAAGAAAGGAGACAGTGCTGTGTAGGGAAGATGCTGCACAACCCATCCTCCCCGTATGGACTGGATCTGAGCCCTCTAAGGTTTTGGGCAGGCCGCCAACGTGAATATTGTTCATGTGTGATTGTTCTTCTTCATCATTGGCTCTTTCCTCCAGCACACGTAACAACTCTCGCAGGGCTTGTAGACCCTTCTCCGTTTCGCTCATTTTAGGTTGCAGCACTGAAATAGTTTGTTCAGCAGCACAACCTTTGCCTGTCAGATTAACGTGGTCTCCACGCAGTAGGATTAGGTCAGCCACCACAGTGTCTATCTGTTGTTTCAGCAATGTGTGAGAGTTTTCGATGGCCACCAAGACTGCGTCTTGTTTACTATCTGTAGATGTTGAGCTACCACCCGTCAGGTGAGGTGTGGCCCATGGTGGATGGCAAAGAGGCTTTCCTAGAGGTGGTGTGGGGGTATCCGAGCACAAACACCCCATGGCGGAGGCAAGGTGAGTAGCAAAGAGAGGAGTCACCGTCTACTTCAAGGCTTGGGCTCGCTTGCATGTGTCAAGTAGGTGAGGTGGAACCACGCAGCACAAGCAGTCCAATCCGTGGCTTCAGTGGTCAGTGTTGAAGCCTACCTGAGACTGTTAGTAGTATGAGATAAGTTCCAGGTGAGAAAGTCCACTGCGTAAAGGTAAAGAGGAGAATTACACCATCAGCTAATGGGGCCCGCTTGCACCTCGGTCATCTAGAATCGTGCAGAGTCTGGTTAAAGACCTCTTAGATGCACGCAGGGGGTCCACTATGTTGACTAAAAGGACATTGTGCCCAGGTGTAGGTGGAAAAGTCAAAGGCTAATGTTCGGCATTTGAGCAATCCGGGAGTAGGGAGAGTGCGTGCAGGACACAAAGCCAAACTCCTGGTAAATTAGCAGGTGACGACAAATGCAACAGGGAGCTGCACAAAAAGAAATACCCCAGAGTTTTAGTTAGAAAACAGGGAGTGACCTTTAGCGAGCTGAGACATGTCAGAATCCCAGTGGAGTGGTGTAGCAGTCCACTAGGAGAAGTGCAGGCAGTCGATGGTGAGCGCGCCTGATTTCACTCACAGCTCCTTGCAATATAAAGCTTCAGGTCCTATGTTTGTCAAGGTGCTATTGCATGCTGTGATCATTGTGCTTACTGGAGCCCCTCTTCCCAGCGCAGCATGGTTGATTGTGATGGTCCACTTGTGCTGTAGGAGATTGGGGCGCTGGTCAGCTGCAGGCGAAGGAGGAGGATCAGAGTGCTATATCTAGGCTTCCAGGCAGCCCGCATTAGCGTGCCTGTGCAGCCACTTCCCCCAGCGAGGCAGACAGGGAAAGCCAGGCAAGGTGATCTCGGCAAACAGAAAAGTAAGGGGGGAGTGTGTAGTCAGGTGGCCTGTAGTGCACAGGCAATGTGAGGAGGTGCGGTCTGGGTGGGCCCGCAGCATGAGCCCATCTGCTGTGTCAGCAGCCGGATCAGGTTTGGCAAGAGTGGGGCTCATGCAGGGTGACCCGCGAGAGTGAGGTGTCCAGATGCACAAGGGCCCAGAGGCAGCACCGGGGAGGTGGGGGTGAAGAACAAGTTCACTCTCCTCATGGAGGCAGTGCCCTGATCGAGTGCCAGTCAGAAGCTGGGTGTGTGGCCTGGCGGCCTATGTCCAAGCCTCGCTGATCCTTGAGGTAAGGCCGCACAGTCAGGGTGTGTTGCTCCAGAATTGCGCCACAGAGGTTGAATCCGGCTAAGCGATAGCTCACTGAAGTTGTTGTGGTGCAGTCTTTTGTGGCAGCAGGTCATCTCTGGTGGATGGCACGTTGGGAGCAGGATAGCTGCAGGACGTCGGACATTAGGCGTGGAGTCTATGGAATTGCAGCCACCATCATTGCCGCGCAGGCCGCACCCCAAGGCCTGCCTCTCCCAGAGGATATAATTGTGTTAACTTATTACGTCTAATAAGCGACAACTTTCAATTGGGAGCAGATAAGACTCTTGAGTTTAATGTTTAAAGAATTGTAAGTTAAAACCCTCTTTATTGGTAAAGTTGGATTTTAAGCCACAATTTGGAAAATGCCACTTTTAGAAAGTTGGCATTTTGTTGTCCAAGCTGTTTGGTTCCTGCAGCTTGTATCCTAGGTCACATGACTAAGTGTAGTTCACACTTGGTCTTTCTGTATTGCACCCAGACAGTGAGACAAAGGCAGAATAGGTGTTGGCAGGATGGACCAACTTTGACTTGATGAGGGGGAGAAGCTCTCACCTACCGCACTTGCACATCACAAAGGCTTTGCCCAGCATATTCAGAAAAAGTTTTGAACCTAGTCTTTTGTGTCCCCGAGAAGCTGGGGCCAGAGCGGGAGTTGGGAAATTTCAAATGCCTCTTTGGGTGGAAGCCTCTTGAAACTATTTCTGCTTCAAAGTGGGTGCAAGGTATAAATAATGGACCCTTAGACCCAACTCTTGAATGAACTTCTGGAGCTGTGGAAGGCAGGACTACTGCTGTGCTCTGCATTAAGGACTGGCATTTTGCTGTCCTGCAACCCTACTGCCCTGCTACTCACTACCTGAGTGAAAGTTCTGGACCTGCATCTTGAAAACCAGGACCACCAGAGTGACTCCAAGAGCTAGTTAGATGGCCTCCTGATCACAGCCTCAGGGAGAAAAAAGGCTCCAACCACCTTGACC
Organism: Pleurodeles waltl; assembly: GCF_031143425.1. Taxonomy (NCBI): domain Eukaryota; kingdom Metazoa; phylum Chordata; class Amphibia; order Caudata; family Salamandridae; genus Pleurodeles; species Pleurodeles waltl. Next base: position 441,706,122 of record NC_090444.1, read on the forward strand.
CCTGCACCTGGACTCTGTCTGCTGAGGCTTGCTCCCCAAATTGTGCCGCCTCAGTCCTGGACCCTTGGAAGTGGGCCTGAAGGTGCTCTGCAAGCCTAGTGGTGGTCCTTTGGGCAGAAACAAAGCAGTCTAATGCATCTCCTCACAGCTCTGCTTTGGAGTTGCCTTCAGTGCAAGGCATCCTCAATGCCGGACCTCGCATTGCAGCCCGCAGCCTTCTTGGAACTGCTGCTGCACAATGCATCCTCGATGACGATGGCAGGACTCTGCATCACTGTCCTGCAGCTTTTTCAGAACTTCTGATGTGTGACACATCTTCGAGGTAGGACTTCGCATCACAAGCCCCTTGTGAACCGCATTCACAAGCATAGAGGACTCTGCAATGCAGCCTGCAGCTACCTCAGAACCACCATTGGATCTCAAAATGCTCCACAGACCAAGATTTAAGGTACTTTGTTTAATGTCCTCACTGAGTCCTTGTATCTGGCCCACACCCTATTGTGGTTGGCCTGAACTTGTGCCTTTGTCCCAGTGCAGTGCGACCAGGTAACTCAGTTGGCAATTTGTGCTTCAGGCACTATTTTCACTTACATTTTTAAAATTGCATATCCCCAGTTTTACTGATTGGATTTTTGTTGTTGTAGTTTCAAATAATTTATTTAAGTTTATTTTATTTTTCTAAATTGGTGTGGGATTTTTCTTGTATTGTATTTTCACTTTATCACTGTTTGAAGTCCTGCATAAATGCTTTACACATTGCCTCTAAGTTAAGCCTGATTTGTAGTGCCAAGCTGCCAAAGGGTTAAGCACAGTTTCATTTGGGGTTTGCTTGTAACTTCACCCTAGCAGAAATTGTGGTTGCTGCATGATTAGGATTCCACCCTCTACAAGCAGTAACCCAATTTCCAACAAAAAAGCTTGTCAGAAAGTCAGTTATGTGGACGTGTGGTAAACTACACAATAGTACTCAAGAAGCAAATGCCCCTACTAAATATGTTTTCAATCAATAAAAAAGTATTTTCTTTGAAAATATGCAACAATTTGAATTACCTCCCCGGACCAAAGGGACAATGAAATATTAAATATACTGGCTTTCAAAAGGTTTTCTGTTGCTCACAAGATAAAAAGTTTTGTTTTGAAAACACGTAACCTCTTGGACCATTAGCTGTCTATCTTTTACTGAGTACGAGTGCCTGCTGGACTGTTAAATCAACAACTCTAAGTGGTGGGGTTTTAAAGGATTCATATTTCTTTATTCTTGCCTCTTTTTAGAACCCCCATTTCTATTTGTGTATCTATAATATATTTCTCGTTCACCTAAAATGTTCGCTGTCGCTGTATTTGAAATTTCAAAACAGATAAAAGATAATTTAACTTCATTTCACGACGACTCTGAAGTGGCAAATAAAAGTGCTTTGCCCAAGAACTTTTAGAGCTCAGGGCAGGTAGTCCATTTTGTTACCCCACGATGGGTTAATGGCCTGATAAAGCATTTTTTTTTTCAGAACTTGATGGCTTTAGGATTTTTAAGCATTTATTCCTACATATGACTGAAACTATGGCCCAAATGTATCAAAGGATTGCGTTGGCCTTGCGTTACCCTACGTGACACAAGGCAACACAAACCTTAATTCAGATTTACCAAGCCCCACAAGGCCACCATGCATGGCCCTAAGTTGCTTTGTAAATCTGGAGTAATGCAAGCAGTTCAAATCACTACCTCTGCACCAGAAAAGAGTTACATGGGTGGAGAGTGAGTGTTTCCACGCATCCATCAATCTATTTTGGTGCATTCCTAGATTTACCAAGACAGGTAAACCTGGGAATGTGTCAAAATGCTGTTCCTTTCTGGTAGAAGTGAAACAAGGAGGAAGAAATATCTTTATTTGTCCTCTTATTTCTCTTTCTAAGTGTGATGCATGCTCAGGCACACTCTAAGAACTGCTTTTGTACAGTAAGATGTCCCTGCAACCAATCTTGCATGCAGCATAAGCACCCTTATGTCATGGCTCAAGGGTGCCTGCATTATTGCTAGGCAGCACACAGTGCGCCAGCACAGACAGAGAGCAGGAATGTGCTGTATGTTGATCAATATGGCACATTGATGCACTCTCTATTTGATGAAGTGCAGCTCAGCAAGTTGTGTTGCTGCGTTTTTCTGCATCAAATAATGATAAACCTGGCTCCCAGTCTCTAACCTGCTTGTAAATGTTTGTTTTTGAGCATGAGAGTCATGATCTGTTATAGGACAGATAAATGGGGTGAAGCCAACTAGTGGCTACAACGTTCCAAAATGTTTTATTTCAAAATCATTTTATCTACTTTACCATGTGCACCTGCAACAGTAATTGATAGAAATTCCCGAAGCTCACTGATCCATAAAGCACAAGACATGTTCACAACAACCAAGGGTCTCACTGAACATATGTATCTGCAGTCCAGTTACAGGTGCTCGGCTTTCACTCCTGCAAATGAAGTCTTGACAATTCTACAAATAAATCTAACAAGGCCTGATTCTTTCTTCTGTTCCATAGAGGTATGCAAAGCTACACTGTAAGAAGAAATAAAACCAAAGCAGTTGGCAGTAGATGTGACAAAATATATGAACTTGTTTTTTTATCCAGATCACCGTAAAAATTGAATTGATTTTTCAAGACAGTTAAGTGTCATTGCTTTTGAGAAGACGTTCGGCGCATGGCGTGGCATTTTGTTAATACCTCACTGGATTTCATGGAAGCTGAACATATATTGGCAAGATGGTGTGCACTGCTGTCACAAGTACAGGCATAAACAGTGTCTTCTGTTCACTTCTGGAGAGCAATTCCCCCACTTATGGCCTGCCCTCACAATGTCCTGATTTTGTTACAAATTACTTCAAATTTTTTTTTTGAAGAGCTGAACCACGTCCTACCTAGTTTCTGATATCCTGGCCCTTGTGGTAGTCTCCACTGCATGCCAAGAACCCAAATCTATGGATGGATCTCAGCCAGACACAGAAATCTCTAAACAGAATCAAGAAGTCTTCCCGCCCTCCATGATGTTCATTCTCCTCACATACCTCTTGCAGCTGTGATTCTTCTTCCCTGTAACGTTAGCCTTTCCATGAAACGGAGTTCCTTTCCCAAAATTGCAACTGTATCAAAATTATGTGCCACAGGTAAATCATGCATTTTTTCGACAGCGCTCCCTTTCATTGTAGCTAGTGAAAATATACACTACATACTTATATACATACATGCATGAATACATACATACTTGACCTCTGTCAGTACTCTCTGCAAATAGAGCAACCGGACATTTCACAAGCGTAGACAGGCTTTTCACGGTCTGAAGTCTGAACTCCTCCCTCAGAAACGGGTGGGATTAGCTCACACACACTCACACACACACACAAAGACACACATGCCGTAAGTCTGAGCAAGTGCACCTTTCCATGGAAGCCAATTCAGCTTCCACTGTAATCTTCTGGTGCATTTCTCAAGTTCTTACTCTACATTGTGAATTAAACCAGTGCTTAATTTGAGCTGATGTTTCTGGTGGCGGCCACAGGCATTCATTTTTGGGGGTCGGCACTTATTTTTCCTCATCAGGCATTTCCCAAGAGCAAAAGAGGGAACAATACACAAATGGGAAAGAAGGACGAAGAGAAAGACAGAAAAAATGCCACCAAAGGAGAAAACAGAAACCTGCAAGAGGGAGATAAAGGGCAAGCAGTGTCTGGCAGTAAATTAAACAGGCCTCAGGTGGATTCAGGACTACGCATTCTTGGTATTTGGTGCACTGACATTGAATAGCGTCGGCTGTGTGCCTCTGAGCAGCGCTTTTCCCAAATTAAGCACTGATTTAAATTAAAGGTCTGATGTAATATTATTTTTACAAAAATGGAAAAGTATTTTGCAAACCGGCCTATGGGTTAATTACACTAAGGCCCTCATTCCTACTTTGGCGGGCGGCGCAAGCGGGAACCGCCAGAAGACCGTACCGCGGTCAAAAGACCGCGGCGGTCATTCTGACTTTCCCGCTGGACTGGCGGGCGACCGCCAAAAGGCCGCCCGCCCGCCCAGCGGGAAAGCACCAGCAACGAGGAAGCCGGCTCCGAATGGAGCCGGCGGAGTTGCTGGTGTGCGACGGGTGCAGTTGCACCCGTCGCGATTTTCAGTGTCTGCTAAGCAGACACTGAAAATCAATGTGGGGCCCTGTTAGGGGGCCCCTGCAGTGTCCATGCCACTGGCATGGGCACTGCAGGGGCCCCCAGGGGCCCCACGACACCCGTTCCCGCCAGCCTGGTTCTGGCGGTGAAAACCGCCAGAACCAGGCTGGCGGGAAGGGGGTCGGAATCCCCATGGCGGCGCTGCTTGCAGCGCCGCCGTGGAGGATTCACAGGGGCAGCGGGAAACCGGCGGGAAACCGCCGGCTACCTTTTCTGACCGCGGCTTTACCGCTGCGGTCAGAATAGCCCCAGAAGCACCGCCAGCCTGTTGGCGGTGCTTCCTCCGTCCCCTACCCTGGCGGTCTCGGACCGCCAGGGTAGGAATGACCCCCTAAATATTTAAACACTTTAGTGTTTGTGACAATTAAAATGATTTTAGAATGTGCTAATCCCATGTAGAAGTCAGCAAACTTTTATCAACTTCAAAAATGGGATTATGATCCCATACTGATTTACCATAGAAGGGTGTGTTGTTGGTACCTCTTCCAAAGACCAAATCAGTATAATATTTATCAATGCTTTGCAACCAAAATCCAGTTGCAAAACATTGAAAAAATACCAACTCCCAAGTTAGGGTGGCAATGCATTTGAAATTTTTAAAAAAAGTTTGTGGGGAGAAGTCAGTGGTCCAGAGGAATATATTCAACTCTCAAACAATACTTAGAAAAGCACAAACCTCTTTTTAAATAATGCAACCCGGTCCTGAAAAAAGAGCTGCATTAAAAAAAATTACTTTATTAAAAAGCAACAACAGACATGGCAGTTTGCTGACCCTAGCAGACCATCACTAATGTGATGACCTCCAATCCTAGAGAGTTGCACTTTGCGTCTATCTCATTAATATTCATGAGGTCGGTGGGGCTGAAACCCACTAGATTTGGAATTTAATGAAACAACATCTTATTACATAGATTTGTTCATAAAATTCTTTAATGTTTGCCAAAACACTGGCTGCAATTTGTGACTATTTTGTGAGCATTGTTTCAACCCTCTGCGATTAGTTACAATCACACGGACGGCGGCCGGCAAGGATACCAGACATTCGTTCCAATTATTACATTCCAAAATGCAACACTATCTTTTTTAAAGCAACCTCTTTTCTTTAAACGAAAAAGTGCTATATTTTTTTTTAAGTTTCCTATTTTGGAAAATGTCTGGGTGTACAGAGGTTATTTTTATGTATTAAAAAAAAATAGTTCTCGTGGGTTGTGTTGGTGTATTTCGTTGTTAGTAACAAAACACTGCCACTGCTCTTTGACATTCCATGACACATAATTAACCGCATAGCCCTGGCAGCAGAGCATGATCATTTGATATTAATCCTCTGCCATCTTTCATCGGTGTGCAGGTATTTTATTTCGGAAGGTCAAGTTGAACACTTATTAAGAACGGTGTAAGGGCAATGTCATGTGAGTCCGCGTTTAAAGGAGCCTCTTCTGTTAGAAGGCGAGAAATAACTAAAACCATTCCCACTTTAATTAACCAACATGTGGATTGCCATTTCACGGATGACGTTTTTCACCCGCCAGAATGTAAAAAGTTGCAGCATATATGTCTAAACTAGAGCAGAGACGCTTATTTATTAAAGAAATCGCCAAAAAAGCTAGTTTTTTAATTACATCAATTTGTCTGCTCTTAAAATTACCATATGTCTTTTGTCTAGAAATGTCCTTAACTAAGTGACCTTATTTGGGCTGTTGACAAAGTTTTTAAAGCTCATGCGAAGCATAAAATGCAATCTGAAAGAATATTTGTGCACGTTTTGTGACTCCCATGAACCTTTCTCATGTTGTTCTGTGGTTCTTGACTCTAAGCGATCACCCGCCTTCCCTTCCCCGAACATGTAAGAGATACGTTTTTCAGTCTGCCTTAGCCAACGATTTTTACTTAATTTATATGAAAATATACTTACTTAAAAGACCCTTTAACTAGCCGCTTCCTCCTTTGACCTGTTATTGTTATCATTGACATTTTATTTCCATCCACTACACCATTCAGCACGGGGCAGTGAGTCGGCCCACTTAAGGCATTAGATAACCTCGCTGTGAGTGGCAGCATTCTGCTTTTTTGAACATCCATTGATAATGCTCTATTGCTTACCCTTAATCTTCATTGCTCCTGGTCCTGTTCTTCACAAAGTGGAGATGATCCATCTCCATGACAGAAAAAAAAGAACACGTACCTACCCAGCATTCCTCCTGTACTACCAAGTCCTAACAGAAGGCTGGCCGCCTTGGAGGGAGGGTGGGGTGTGAGGAAGGGGACGAGGACAACAGGACCAGGAATAATGTTACCGGTAAGTAATAGGGCATTACCGCCAGGTCCCTCAAGTCCTTGTCCCATTCCTCACAAAGTGGAGCATACCCAAGTGGTTAAAAGCCGGCCTTCTGAACCACAGAGGCACCACTGTTACTCCAAAAAAAGGAGCTGCCACCAATGCTGCAAAACTCCAAAAGTGCATTGAGTCATCACAGCAAAACAAACAAAACGTAAACCAGGTTAAGAACAGACAGCCCTCAGAACCCCATACCAAAATTTGGTTCAGAACTCATGCATGACATAATGCAACCTATAATGCCTGACAAATGTGTTCACAGAAGCCCAGGTGGCCGCTCTGAAAATCTCCTGAACTAGCTCTCCCTGTACCTCAGCCCAAGATGTACCAACACCCCTAGTTAACAGTCCCTGGACCCAAACTGGAGGAGGCACCCCTTAACCAGAATACACAAGCTCAATAGCCTGCTTAATCCATCTGCTGAGAGAAACAGCAGAGGCCCACTCGCCCTCAGCAGTCCCCCACAGGAGACAAAGAGAGACTCAGACTTACGGAAAGACGGAGTCCGATCTAGATAAATTTGCAAGGCCCTCTTAACATCCAACAAAGACCAGTCCAGAGCAGAATCCTCCACCTCCCATCCCCTCAAGGCTTCAAGAAGGATTTCCTGAGACTAATTAAACTGAGACGCCACCTTAGGCACAAAGGAAGAATCTAGGCACAACACCACTCATCCTCAGTAAAGGACAGAAAATGCTCCCTGGCCAAAAGGACACTCAGTTCCCCTAGACCCCTAGCCCAAGTCATAACAACCAAATATACTACTTTGAAGGTGACAAACTTAATATCCGCTACATCTAAGGGTTCAAAAGGGGGAAGAACCAAAGACTGTAAGACCAATGGCAAATTCCGGACAGGCCTTTCCAGACAGAAACTTCAGAGCAACCTAATCACCAGCTCATCAACATTCTGTAGATTACCCCAAGGGGGCCCAAACGCCTTAATAGCAGCCCATTGAGGGCGCAAGGTTGACACAGCTAGATGTTTCTTGAACCCTTCACTCAAAAACTGGAGAACGTGGGTAGAGAACAATCCAGCGGAGAAATCTAACCTGTCTCACATCATTTCCTGAAATTACTCCAGTATTGATTGAATGACTGAAGAGTAGCTGGCTTTCTAGATCCTCGAACAGCTACCACCAAATGCCTGCAGAGCCCCTTATGCTGCCATCCACTTCTCTCAACTTCCAAACCGACAGGCGGAGACACCTGAGATCCCAAGATGGAACAAACCAGAGAGGAAATGGATAAGACGGAATCAACCAAAGGCTGCTGATTGCCATCCCCTGAAGAGCAGGAAACCACAACCTCCTAGGCCAAAAAGGAACCACCACAATGACCACCCAAGCCTCTCCCCTTAGAAAAGAGAAAAACTGGGAAATCTAAACCACTGGAGGAAATGCATGCAGCAGGCGTTTGGACCAAGGAATTGTCAAAGCATCCACCCCTCAAGCCCCACCTGAGGAAAGCAGGAACAAAACCTGGGAACCTGGGCATTGTTGCGGGAAGCAAAGCGATCCAGGAAGGGAACACCAATCCTCTTGCACACCTGCCGAAACACAGCAGCAGAGAGAGACAGTTCTTAAAAAGGAGGAAAACAACAGCTGAGAGAATCCGTCATCATGTTGTCCACCCCCTCATATAAATCACTTTCAAGGAGAGAAGATGGCACTCCACCCACTGAAACAAGTCCAGAGCCACCTCATTGAGAGACCTGGAGCGAATCCCCCCTTGATTGTTAAGATATGCCACCATCACCTGATTGTCTGACCACACCACCAAATGGTGACCTTCTAGAAGATGATGGAAATCTCCAAACCGCCCGACAGACTGCCATCAACTCCCTCCAATTAGAGGACCTGCGGCTTTCCTGCAAATACCACCAGGACTGAAAAGAAACATTCCCTAGAGTAGCCCCCCACCCAAAGGAACTGGCGTCCATGGCCAGAACCAACGGATGAGCTGGTTGCAAAGGCACACCTATGAGGAGATTGTCCCAAACCATCCACCATTGAAGGTTTATCCGCACAGCAGAAACTAAGGGAACCTGAAGGTCAAAGTCCCCCGACTGAGGATCCCAGAAAGTCAAAAGATGGATCTACAATGGCCTGAGATGCAACAAAGCCCGGGGCACCTTGAACACTGCTGCAACCATGAACCCCAAACGGCAAAGCCAAATGTGAACCTTGACTGCAGACATGGACAGCACTGTCTGAGCCAACGACCGCAAGGCCTCTGGCCTGAGAGGGGGCAGAAAAACCCTATTGATGCCAGTACAGAACCTGTCCCCTGTGAATATAAAGTCCTGTGAAGGAAGTAACTGTCCCAATTTATCAAACACCGATGGGGGTGGGAGACAGAAAATATGACCTGCAAATCCTCCAGAAGCCTTTCCCTCGAGGGAGCTGCAAAAACCAGTCATCTAAATAGGGGTAAAGACCAAGACCCCGAAGGTGAAGAAAAGCCACCAATGGGACCACCACCTTGGTGAACACTTGTGGCACAGAGCGGAGACCGAAAGGCAACACTGTAAACTGGTAATGGACACGCCTCAGCAGAACCTCAGAAACTGTTGACATGACGGGTGCTCTGGTACATGATAATAGGCATTGCGAAGATCCAGTGTACACCTGAAGTGCTCCTGTGTCACCAGAGGAATGATCCTTTGCAATGTCTCCATCCTGAAAGGAACATGGCGAACAAACCTGTTCAGGGGCTTCAAGTCCAAGACAAGGCGGAATCCACCTGTCACTTTCAATACCAGAAAGATGACTTTGTAGAACCCCAGACCTTGCTTCAAAGGGGGAACCACCCGCACTGCCTGCTTCTCCAAGCCGAAGGGTCCCCAACCAAAACCCCGATGAGCTCAGCAAGCCGAGGGAAATGAGGGCCCAACCTCATGTCAAACCAGAGCATCCAAACCTGCAGTTGTCCTTTCCCCACAGGAACAGCTCCCTCACTCCTCGGTTCCATTCTGTCGGAAGACAGAAAAAGAGAACAGGAGGATTGCTAGGTAAGTATGCTTAAGTAATACCTGGGGGGGAAGGAGGGTCAGGAAGTCAGGGGAACCAGCATTCATCCTGTTCTTTTTTTCTGTCATGGTCTCCACTTTGTGAGGAATGGGACGAGGTCTAGAAGGACCTGCGGGTAATGTAATTTTTTTAAGAGTCAGGAAATTTTATGTCAAAATGTGCTTTTTGAGCCCCCAAAATATCCTTGTTTCGAGCCAATGTTTAGGTGGATTTATGAAGGCTCAAAAGTTTTCTGATTTATATTTCATCAGGGTCGTCAATAGCCAAGCTTTTAGTTTTTAATTAAAAATATGTATATTATGCATGCTTCCTTACAGACAGCCTCTTCATCCATTGACCTCCTCTAGTGTCATTCATATTTTGCTTCCTCCTACAAAATCATACAGAACAGCATACAAGGTCAACCTACTTCAGCCTTTGACTTATCTGGCTTTGTGATACTTCCTCTTGTTGCATATATATTTTTATGGCTTTTAGTTCAATGCTTATTTCAGTCAATGAAAGCCTTGCCTGTTTTTCTATGTTTTTAAAATGGTTGCTTAAGATATTTCTGGCATTTTCGGGAAAATATAGTAGCCTTAATGGGTTAATCACGATCATGGCTTCCCAAATTGACACATGGTCCTCTTGCTAGCAAAATTAAGAAATATGCATGACCAGATATTCACAAGATTGTATGCTCCTCAGAGATCAAATTTTGAGAAAATCTTGGCTGACTTGATCTGTTTGAATAAGACCGATGCGAGTTGAAGGTGATAGTTATCTCAAATTGTGATGTTGTTTAATTGATGGTAGTCAATACACTTTTGATGCTCCCATTTTGACTTAGGTATAAAAAAGATGTGAGCGCTGCTCAAGAAGCTGAATTTCTAATAAATTCAGTTTATGAGTTTTTCCCTAGGTATTGTCTGAGAACTTCATCCCCTTTTACCACCTGGTGATAAATCCTTCCATGAGGGCTGGTGTTCTGGGAAACCCCAAACGAAGTGCACAATAAAAGTCTTAATGGCGAGGAAGAATATCAGGGATAATTTTTATAGAAGACATTTGTGAAATCACATTGTGCTGGAAGCACTTGTCTTTTTTCCATTTCTAATGAGACTGTCTTTTGGAGAGCAGTTTGCTTTTGTGTTGGTGTTGGCTACTTCCTTAATCAGCAAATAAGTTGTAGAAAATAAAATGGATAAAGTCTGCCAGACGATCACTGGGTTAAATAGCCCTAACCAAGTGGCCCCTAATAAAACAGAGAAAGCTGGAGAGTTGATGATTTCAAAGTAGATGGTTTCAACATGACCACAGAAATGTGTGCCTAAGAAGACGTTTAGTTTCTTCCTTCCCATGAGGCAAGAAAGTGTCAATAATTCAATGGATAGCTTCTGTTTTCTCTTATGTCTTTGAGAGAATTGTCCATTGCATCTGGAAGATCCGTAAAGCACACAGAAGCATGAGAGACTGTCAAAGCATGGAGAGCACTATGACCTCCTGGGGTGGCAATGAGAACTTGCAAATAAAAGTGGGACTTTGGTTTAGCAACACTAGAGGGACTAAATAGGGCTGCCCCCGTCCCCCTGGCTTTTCATAATAGCTATGGACCCCCATAGTCCGGCATCTCCAGGAGAAACCCCACCATCGTGGATTGCAATTCAAACCAGGCTTAATGCTTCTATCCTTAAATGTGGACTACATCCTCTTATTTGTTTGCCACCCGGCAGCCAACCTGGCCTCCATAATTCTAGAGATCATTTGATTAGATACGTTCTCCAACCTCACCATTAACTAGAGCAAAACCAAGCTCTTCCCCTTTGCAGACGCCACCTTACCAATTGCTGGCGAGTTGCCCCTGAAGTGATGTGATGGCCCAGTTTGGTATCTGGGCATTCTGTTATATTGGGATAAAGAGCAGGCTATTCCTTTGAATTACGGCCCAGCTATGGAAAAGTTAACAACGTAAATTGAGGGTTGGATTCGGCTTCCGCTAGCCATGGCAGGCCAGATAGCTATTATCAAAATGGTAGTGCTCCCCGCTTCCTATATCTTTTTCTAAATATACCCAGCCTCTTCACCAATTTTATCTTCTCCATGCTATGTAGCCTGCTCATGTGTCTAGTTTGGGCAGACCCTAGACCCTGGGTTGGCTGGAACACGTTAGTGCTACCCTTCAACCTAGGGGGATGCACTGTGCCTTTACTACTTAGCGGCACAGTACCATTTCGCATACTACTGGTATCACAGCGATGCCCGGCTGCCATGTGCCAAACCTGAAAGTGACCAGGCAGGGTCTATCCCACTTCGTTCCATGTTTCGAAAGGGAATCCCCATGGACCACACAGACATACAGACACTCTCTACCACTAGTTTGGCGTGGAGGAAACTTGCTTGTCTACTTGGCAGGGGACTCTCTATTCCCCTGCTTTGCCACTAGCAGATCATCAATGGCTATACCACGTGGGGGTCCACAGATTCACTGCAATAGCACTGCTCCTGGAGAGGCGTGAGATCGCCTTGCATTGAGTTGTAGACGTGGCCCTACCACTCTTGACTGGCTGAAAAGCATGATGTACTGCAATACCACCAGTGAAGTATATGCCACGCTACAACCTCCCACTACTCGGCCTAAAGATATTTGGCAACCACTTTGAGTGTACAGAAACACCAGGATTTGGATTGATTGCAAATGTATTGTACACTCATCAGTCCAGTTTTTCTGACCCCCTGTAGTCTATTGATGTGTACCGCCCCTGCAGTAGTGCCCATAATGAGTTTACCTACTGCCCCTTCCACCGATGTAAGCACCACACTCCTTGCTGTTGTGTATTTGATACCATGTATATCTTTCTGAATGGCCCTTCGAGGATCCTGTGGTACACCTCTGAACAACGTTGTTTCTCCCACACTGTGGGTGATGTCTATGTATTTTTTTTGCATTTTTTCAAAATGATAAATAAAAAACAAAAAATGGGATTTCAGAGGGACAGACTGAGAAAGATTTTACATGCTCACCCTGGGTCTGTCTTCTAGGGTCAAGCCAATCTTTCCTAACAGATGATGGGATTGTTGTACAGAATGTGCAATATTACTACAACATAACCAGAAGTTCATTTTCTGTTGACGTTCTTTTTTCTTCAGAGTAAGAATTCTTCTAACCCCTCCTAATTACATCAGATAGTTACATACAGACTACTTCAGAGACTTACAACATGGGGATACCAAGTATGAAGAATAGGGCCTCTGTTTTTCTTTTTCCTTCTCTGTAATTGTGCATCAAATTGTAAAGTTTGTCTATAAGGGTTGTGGTCATCATGGATCAATACTGATTCTACTACTTTTGTCCCAGATGTGAGATGCTGTCTGAATGATCTGACCCCACACTGGTCAGAGGTCTAGTGTTCCTTAAATACTCTTGCCCAGTCCTCCACAGTTTCCAGTCCCTTCCCTATCTCAATCACGTGATTCTGTCAGTGTATGGGGTGTTATTTGGTGTTGTTGTGACTGAATATCAGGAGATTGACCTGGTCTTAAAGTGCATAGCTGTCTTTGAGCTGCTGTCCCAACTTACTTCTGACCTGGAATTCTGAATTCCTAATAATTGACTGCAATTCCCCTGAAGTCTGATGTGTAACCTGAGTGGTAGAGCTGGTGGTATCTATCCCGCCCTATAAAACATCAGTATTTAGCAATACAATCTGTTTCTTGAAAGAGAGCACATCCACTTATTGGCTAACAAATATGCTATGGCACACACCCCCTTTTTATTTTATTGCTCAGTCAACTGATCTTCCATGTAATGCATCTAAGTAATTACTTATTCTCAATGACCCAGATTCACAAAGGTAAACTTAGATGTTTGGTCTAAGTTTATGACTTTTCAGTATTCACAAAGGTAAGTTACAAATAGTATCTTTACGCCTGCACTGGGGTGCACCCCGAGTGCAGGGATTCCACTCCGCACCTGGAGTGCAATCTCCATACCCAGAGTGGAATCTCCGCACTTGGGGTGATTCCCCATCCGAGTGCAGAGATTCAACACGCAGTGCGGACGTAAAGATAATACTCATAACTTACCTTTGTGAAAGCCGAAAAGTCATAAACTTAGACTTTTGGTATAAACTTAAACCAAAAGTCTAAGTTTACCTTTGTGAATCGGGCCCTATGTTGGTGATATAACAGTGGTGATATTAAAAACCAGGTGAAGAACATGGGCCATCATGGGGCTGCAAGTTATGTCTGCACTGCATTACAAAATTCATAGTAACATAAGGACTGCCCCAAAAACCCTACGACCCACACATATCCACTGCTGGCTCAGAACTTGCTGCCATCCCGGTGCACAATGTGCATTTCCCCCCAACATTCTAGAAGAACCTAAAATTCCAAAACAACCTTAAAATAATATTTAAAACTTAATGCTCCCTACAATATGTATACGCCTTCGTAACTGTCACTACTAATGTTAATAAGAGAAGCTTGTGGGTGATGTGTAGTCACCTCAACACTCGCTCCCACCACACCTTAGCCCCACTGCATCCAATTAGTAACCATAGTCAAACTCCTCCTGCACGACTGTAAAGCCACTTTTTCCTCTCCCTTCTTCTCCCCATGCTGATAAACTAAGCCTTTGTCACCCTTTATGTAGGTGGTGGTCAGACACTGCTCTAGTTTATAACTGAAGCACCCTACTTTCAGGGAAGAGAAGGACATTTGAAATTCTCATATTCTGTAGGACCTTGCTGTATGGCTACTTGTAAGATGACATCCCTCTCTCTATAAAACAAAATGTGACTGTAATAGCTCTAAATGGTGATCCCAGCTTCGGAGGTCGCCACAGTCATTGAAGCGTTCTTGTGAGTGTAAGAATGTTGGACATGTCCTAAGGTTTCAGAATATTTCTCATCTAGTCTTCCCGAACAAAAATTTATAATCAGTCCTTTCGGCCATTCTAGAATACTCACCATTTTAACAATGTTTTTCCTGGACCTTCCCACTGTGTTTTCCAGGGATGGGGGGGTGAATGTACATGTATTCAGTTTGCAAAGTGTTGCGTTGGTCTGATCTATTCTATCTTTCTTTTCATAGCAGGTTGACTTTCATGGACATTGAGTCAATGTTATGTTCTAGTTCCACTTTGGATTCTTTCACAGACAACAGGATGTCTTCTATTGGGGCTCATAATTGTCTGGATACTGCCCGGCCGGGTTAGTGTCCGCCATTCTGACACCATCTTTTTCCTATAGACCCAACCCCCTGGGAAAGCACTCTTGTCCAAGTGGCTCCGCAGTGATGCCTTTGAACCTCTGTTTCACCCCATCGCTTGTAATCAAGACTGCATTGATGTAATGTCATATTGTACTCTGTGTTTGCAGGCTGGTCATCATATTTTACATTAATTGCTACCGCCTACCCTGAAATAGGGGAGTGTCAAAATACTCCAATTGCATTCCTCGCTCACCTGCTCAAGTGGACCGTAGTTTTCCCCAGTACATGCCTGTCTAACTGCAATTTGGTTCTATGGATTCCTTTTAGCAATATTCACCAATTCCAGTTCCAGTGCACAACCATTATGGTTTTAGCCAGTTCAGCTGTTTGCAGCTGCCTACGCCCTCGACTGGTCCGTTGTTCACCCTGCCACATAAGCATTGGGCGGGGCCTCCCACATCCTCCTCTCTTTTGCTCCGCCCTCAGGATCAGGTCTCAAGTGAAGGGCGTGGAAGGGAAACAGCCCATAGTATTCCGGATTGGAGGGAGTGGTTCCAACAGGGCAGTCTGTAGTCTGATCCAGTTGCCATTGGGGCCTCTCACTCTGAGTGCACTTAGCTACCTTTGTATCCCACTGATCACATTGGTTTACAAGATTGGAAAGGTGGTCTGCATTCTGTGCACTGCGACTGTCTCTCAGGCTGCAGTTTACGCACTACTAGCCCGTCACATCTTGGCTGAGTCATCCTGGCTCCCATCTAGCACTGCAGTTTAGGGGATCCACTGAGAGGTATCCGCCAGCCAGTACCCCTTGTTTCTGAGCAGGTCACCTCTTCCCAGTGCAGTAGTGTGTCCCTCTGTTTCGTACCTGACTCCTTAGCAGGCCCATGAGTGAGTAGGTACATCTCGCATTCAGCTGGTTCCCGGGCACCACTTGTGTTGAGGCATAGCTTTCCTCAAAATTTGGGGGCATTCCCTGAATGATGTTTCCATCTTCAAGCAGAGTGCCCGGATGAATTAAATTGATTTTTTTGGAGTCTTAGTCAATTATCAAGGAGCTTCTCTAAGTTGGCCACACCCCATAGCAATACAGCCAACGTTCCTTGCATTGCTAGATCTAGCTAGGTTTATTACAATATGGGACAATGCAAGCATGGGAAACATATTCAAGGTACCACCAGTGACCAGATCAATTCTAACCAATATAGACGGCTAAATTTTTTTATTCTTGCTACAGCCCCGTATCATATCTCCATAGAACCCTTGCTCTACATTACAGACACAATAAAGACTGAAAGCGGGTAAGTCTCATCGCTGTATTCACATTGGTTCCAAATATGGTTTTTGTTAAGGAATTGGAGATTTAGGTCAACTTTACCATTACCAATTGATTTAAATATTGAAGGCGATCGTGAAAGTTTGAATTCTACACTCAGATCCTCAGCCTATCCTCAAATATTGTTTACAAAAATGTATATAGTGATGACCTCTTATCACCACGCACAAAAGAAGAGTTATTATACAAGTTGCAAAGCAATAGTTTGTGACAGGTTGACAGCATGTAGGTTTAGGAAGTCAGCCATTAACGGTAAATAAATGTCTGAAAGAAAATTCTTTAAACATTTGCATAACTTGTAAGTTCCTCGTTTTTGATTGTATATATGCAAATTTCAGGAATGTGGAGGAAATCGTGGCGTTTTATTCTGGCAGATCTATGATTAGATGATTAGCAAGATACCCTTCGAAATCAAGAATGTCCAAAGAGGGATTTGTTATTGTGCTTTAATGAGGAGTTGTTTCATAAAAAGCCATGTCTAAACACACAAAAAGATGCATCTGTTCTATGAAATTTGATTTCAAAACGGCGCCAGTAAGTTTCACAGATGGCAGTGCTGTATGGTGAGCCAGTTATTTTTTTTCATACTGCTAAGAGAAATTAACTTAAATGTTTTCACGGAAATCTTTTTAACATAGCACCAGCCAGGCATTGCATTTCTATCATCCCTAAACAAAAAGTGAGAACTCTAACTCAAAGATGTTTTAAAATACATAATAACAGAAGGACAGCCAACATCAGTTTAATTCTCTTCAACAGTGACCCGGTACTTTGTTATTTTTCTGTTTTCCCTACAAACATTCTTGGATACTTGTATCAAATATACTTAAAATTGCATTAGACAATGGAAGCTGGCGATTTTGTGGAACATACAAGATCTGGGGCAACGTACATATTGAGTGCATTGATTTTGCCACATATGTTTAGTTGTAATTTCCCCATTTCAGTCACTGAAAAGACAACATTAATATTCAAATTCTTCTACACCTATTTCACTTTTTTTGTCCCATTTCTTAAATACAATGGATTGGAACAATGCCTACTGTGAAAACCTCAGATTTATCCCAGTTTATTTCTTCATCGCAAAGTTTTTTAAACTATTCATCTATTCCAACAAGTCCAGCTTTTTTCTGGGTTACCAATCACATCACAAGCAATACATGATCAGCAAAGAGAAGTGTCTGTCGCATTGTTGCTATCCCTGAAAAAAATAATCTTGCGGTGTAAAGATAGCAGGGGGCTATAAGTTAAAAAACAAAGAGGAACAGTGGACATGCTTGCCTTTCAAAGCTTTCTAAATCATGCACTTCTTTCTAAGCTTTCAAAGATACGGATACTGGTACAATCTCTGGCTCTGGAATATTATTTAGGTGTTTTAAGACCTTTAGGAAATCACCTGCAAAGGCAAACTTAGCTAATATATATTTTAAGGGATGACGATTATCTCTATTGGAAACTTTGACTCATGGAAGATATCAGCCAAAGCTCTCTTTCTGGAATGCAATGATCCTTAGTAAAGGTCATGTACTATAGCTTTCAATTCGCAGTTTTATGAAAACAGGTTCATCAGACTGAATGATGTGCTGGGCCGTATTTGACAGACCGTAAGGCATAAGTAGAGCTAACAGTTTAGTTCAACAAATTCAAGAACAAGCTTAAATTACTAGAGGATCTATCAATTTTAGGGTCAAAAATCACATTAAAATCACAGTTTGCAAAATATCCACACTTGGTTGGATTCCTAAAGACTTAAAGACTGGGGCATTTCTTCTAAAAAATGCATAGGAACAATATTAGAAGCATATCTATCTAGCTTCACTGAAAAAAACAAAGGTTAAAGTGACATTATGGTGAAAATGTCATTTAACATTTTAAGTTTTGAACTCTAAAAACTACTGAAATTCACCAGTTATAGCTAACTGAAGTAACTATAACTTGCTTCCTCACCATGCACAGTGTTTTCATCAATGATGTCATAGAAAATGTCATGAGCGATGTACTATGTGAGGTCGCAAGTTAGAGTTTAAAACTTTAATGGTAACCACATCCTGCTTCTGACTCTATTGCTTTGCTCCAGCGTGGGGGAACAGGTTTTGTTTCTGCTCCTGCCAGCAAGAGCAAAGAGTTCTCTGCCCAGGGGAGCGGGGCAGGAAATTAGATTTCTGTTCTCTGTCCTCACACTCCCGGGACACTGTGCCTGGGGATGGGGTTTCTGTGGCTGCCCAATGCCACTGGGAGGGACAGCCCCATGCCCCCGTCCCAAATAACACATCAGGCCTCTAGATATGGAGTCCCCAGGGCAAAGAAATGTCTCAGGGAGGGGAGGGGGCTACATGCCCCCTCCACATAATTCATTATTTAAATTGCCTCAGGCCCAGGGGATGGGGTCATCGGGCCATTTACTGCCTAGTGAAAGGGGGGCACATGCTCCCTTCTTTTTTAAAAATATTCATGTCGCCCCTCGGGCCCTGGTCAAACATCAGGGGAGTTTCAAATACAAAAGGGCAGAAGCCCATCCTTTTTGTATATTTTACTGCAGTACTGTGGTACTACCGCCATACTACAGTACCCTTAAAAAAGCTGTTTTTGACCTGTAAAAAATGTACTTATGGCCCTAGGGAAGTCCCCTTAACCAGGCCTAGGTATCCTTACCATGTCCCTGATATGTTTTTTTTTTATAACATTTCAGGGCACGGGGACTGAGCCCCTGAGTCTTAAAACTGCTGTCAAACATCTTTGTTGACACGAGGCAGTCCATCAAATCTAATCTTTTGATCTCCCGAACATAACTCATGAACCATAATTTGTCAAAAACCGCTGAGCAGATTTACAGCAAACCACACAAAATACACTTTCTGGGTAAGATCTAGCTGTCTGCCAAATCTGGTGCCATCTTCTGTTGCTTCCAGTGACCAAAACCTCCAGCAATTCCACTGAGGCAGTTTGGGGAGTTGCTCACAACTCTCTTTTCTGTTTATGGTTAATTGTGAATCACCCACTCCCATCCCTCAGAAACAATCTGTCCCTAGTTCAAGTGGTCACCTCCCTTTGTAGACTCTCTTCATATCTGTTTGGATAAGTAAACTCCAGCCATTATCCATACCCACCTCACAAAATAATACATGACTTGCTTTCTGGAGTCATAAAGTCATGATTTTGGACGATCCCTTGCCCTGAGTGGTGTAAACTGAGCACAGTCCCATCAGGTGACTAGGAATCCATTGCTCGGGCTTCTTTGGTTAAGGATGTCAAGATAACGGCCAGATCCTTCACCCGAATATGTAGGGTCTTGAGCCAGAACCCACATGTGTTAACTCTGAGACTGACTATCCAATGTATTAGTTCTATTGGCGACAGCTATTATACTTCCTCCAACTGCAACTCAACTACATCCTCCTTCTTGTCTGCATTTATTAATCGTTAAGATGATCCCTGCGTCTATACTTTGCTCTACCATTACCTACATTGCTCACATACATAGCCTGTTTTTATTACATCTGGTTCTTCCTTCAAACTCTACCAGTCACTGCTTTGGCGCTAGTTATACACCGTGAACCAATTGTCGTATTCTGCTGTTGCACTCATGTCCTATCTTGGTTGACCTTACATGGAGATTGACCATGTGTTGATTGTTTTACAGTTTACAGGGATTGACCGACACAAAGTTCCAGATGAAACTAATTCCATTAACCTTTCACTTATGGGAAATGAAACTAATCTTCCTTGATTTTTATTGCGGGATGTTTGCTATGAGCCATTTAACTTAACCTTGCTTGCGCCCTCCATCCTGGCTCCAGCCAAGGAGCCTGAAGAGCTCTTTCACGGGTGAGGTGCCTTCAACAGGGTGAAGATGGGCTGACATAAGAGATGGACCTCAGACATGGTTAGGAGTAGAGTTTAGGAATAACCCGAGACAAGCATTTGTTCCCTGCTGTCGTGATCTGGTCCTTTGAAATGAGGATGTAGTGTACGTTCTAGAAGCTGTGCACGTGGAAACCCGTGAAGAGCTCCCAGCACAAAGGCAAATTGTGATCTGCAATATTCACAGATTTTTATTGAGCACATGGCTACCCAAAGCGGGTTTCCCAGCACCACAAGCCCTTGCTTGAGTAATGACCGTTTAGGCATACAGATAGGTTTTAAGTAGATTGTCGTTTAGCATAAGGATGGTCGATAGGCAGTTCCAGAGTTTTGGGGTGAGATAGGCGAACTAGCGGCCTCTGGCTCTCTTAATTCTGGGGATGGCGAGAAGACATGTTGTTTGATATAAATTTTTGTTGCCATGGTAAGGGTTAACAAGGTGATGGAGGATACGCAAGCCTACTTTATGTCTTGCACGATGTGTAATGCAAAGTGCTTTGAATTGGATCGTTCTGCTTATTGACAGCCAGGGAAGCATGGTAAGAGCCAGGCGAGCTGATTGAGTTTTGGGAATAACTACTAGTATTCAAGCAGCGGCAATATGGATTACTTGCAGTTTTTTTATGCCTGAGAGTGGGCTGCCTAGGTGAAGGGAATTGCCATAGTTAAGGTTAAGGCGCGATAGCATTAACCCATGGACAACTATTCTGCTCACATCCATAGGAAGCCCTTTAAGAGTCTTCCTCAATGCTCTAAGGAGGCCCAAGCAGCTGGCTGCAACCTTCATTGCCTAGAGGCTATGGTAAGATGACTATCCAGTATGGCACCCAGACTTTTCACTTCTAGTTTGGGGAAGGGCGATCACCTAGGGACTGCGGACAACTAAATTGGTCCCAAAGTGATGAAGTGTTGCAAACTACCTGGACCTCCGTTTTGTCCGTGTTCAGCTTTATGCAGCTACCTACCATCCAGTTGGTGACCTGCTCTAAACATAAGTTTAATTTTTGATATACGTAACCTGCATTGAGAGAGACGATAGGCTGTGTGTTGTCCGCGTATGATACCATGGTGAAACCTAAAGCACAAATGATGTCAGATAAAGGGTCGAAGTACAGATTAAAAAGCATAGGGCTAAGGGAGGAGTCCTGCGGCACTCCACATTGAAGATAATGGTTCGTAGAGACGAAAGGCCCCTCACTGACTTGGGAGCTCTTATTGTGTAGGAACGATGACAGACATTTTAATGAGCCACCTGCGATGCCGACTTCTTCCAGTCTTCAAAGTAAAGTGGGATAGGAGACCGTACTGAATGCTGCGCTTAAGTCAAGGAGGTTAAGTGCAGCTGTTCCGCCCTGTTTAAGGACCTTTTTAAGATCTTCTGTACCCATCAAGAGCGGTGTTTCCGTACTGGAGCCTGGTCAAAGACCCGTTTGAGTGGTGTGCGATATATTGATAGTTTTCAAAAACTCTGAGAGAAGGCTCTTCAGTGCATTTTCTGGGATTTTGCTAATACCTGGATGTAGTGAGATGATGGCATGTTTCCATCCATCTGGGACACTGCAAATGCAGGAGAACTTGTCTCTGGCTGCAGTCTTTTTGACGGCGCCAGCTGGTCCGTCGTCCAGTATGTGTTTGTTGTGTGTGGAGTGGAAGCCGAGGGATTACCAGAATGCACACCATCCGGTTAAACTGACCAAACACTGAGGCAGAAATGGCCATGGCACCTATCCGAGACAAAACAGCTACATTCATGTGTATCCATTACTGCTTGTGCTCTATGATAAAGGGTTGTGCTGAGAAGAATCATCTCATGTCAGGCCAACCACACCAAGGGATATCAAGAACCACAATAAAGGGTGCAATTCTAAATAATACCAGTGGCACTGGAAACACTAGGGTGTAGATATTGAATGTAGGATCCTGAGGATCCTTACGGAGTGAGGAATTCCAATTCGGAGTCAAGAATTATTGCTCATTGAATCCTCTTTGTGACACAAATGATTCTGCTGCTTTTGTGCTGCCAAAATCTCCGGGTGAGACCCTCCGGGGCGCGGTGTTCCAGGGGACCTTGTAATTATTCTGATGTGGATGTTATAGAAGTCTACATAACAGGACCAATTTTAAAAACATCAAGTGCTGTGCAGGCAAAAGTGACGTCCTACTCCCTTTTCTTCTGATTTTGAGAGGCGCCCTGGCATCGAAGGGCGCCTCCAGTGGGGTTTGGCAGCAAGAAGTGCGCCAGGGCTGTGAGAGAGCCGATCTGCGCTATATTTTAGTATTTATGACGCATTTCTGCTCTCTCCCGTTGTCATAATGCGGCTCAACAACCTCCCTTGCTGTATTGCGTTGTGTCAAAATTGGATACATTACATTTCAAAAGGACTCTTTCATCCACTTCGGCTGGGTCTGGCTAAAGTTGGAGGAGGGGCCAACCCTGTGATTTTGTCAACATTCGGACGGGCGGGATGTCACTCCTAGAGCCCGCATTTTGGTGGACTGACATGGATGCCATCTTCCTGTCAAGGAACTCTCACACCTTCTTCCATGAATTTGAGTTGCAATTTCAATACTCAATATCCCCAAACGCCTGGGGAGAGGAAACGACCTTGTGGGCATTCTTTTTCGAAAAGGAGGTGAGATAAATGTGTGCTGCACAACATTGTGACCTTCCGTGTCATCGACTGGCTGTAGCTTGCCAAGCATTTCTTTTCGTACATCTTAAAGCACTTTAAAAGTTCAGTAGAATTTTTTTTCTATTTAATAACTATATTTAGTCCCTCTGCTTCACATATGTCAATAAAGTAATCATCACCTATTTTAATGATATCTACAGAGAACGTGGGCGCCATTGTTGTGGCCTCATAGCGCTAGGGGCTTCCTGGAAGTGCGATTCCAAGTTGCTTTAGGTTATTCGGGAAACTGATTTCAGGATGGCAGAGGCTTGCTGAGAGGTTGGTGTGTTTTTTATAATTTGTTCGACAGAAAGGCATCCCGTATCTTAAGGTAATGTGCTTTGATAAACAGTGCAGATTGAAGGCAGGTGAACAGTAAAGAGCGCTAAAATGAAACAAATAAAGAGGTAAAAGGCACACAATGAACAGAGTTTAGTTGTAAAGAAGGCAAGGGAATCTTTGCAATGGCCTGTATGATCAATCAACTTTGCTAAGCATCTGTGAGGAGCAAACGCTGCTCTTCAGTCAGGAATAGAGAGAGAGAGATTGCGGAGGAGTGAGAGACAATATCGTTGTAAAACGTTGTAAAACGTCTCTCCTAAAATCTCACAACTGGAATGTTCAGCGGGAAAATCAAGTATTCCTCGGCCCCAAGCCTAAGAATAAACTTTTACATTGGTAGAAAGATGCTGGACGGGTTGGTTGCGAAGTTGTTGGCCTAAAGGCTTTTTTATTTTACAAAAAAAACATCAAAGGGCTTGAGTTGATGTGTTTTGTTGCTTGGAAACAAGATCTAAAGTGCCTTTGTTCTTTTATGTAATGATCGCCACAAACTGATTTCCCTCCTGGTGCTTAAAGATGAGGCAAAAATATTTAAAAAATGCATCCACGATAGATATTACCTGTTACCTGGACAATACGCCCAGATCTTTGCAGCAAATGCTGAACCCTATGGGCTACAGTGCGTTTGAAAATGTAGTCCTTTAGGAAGCAATTTGAATTATATTGGATGATCTGTTGACATTCAAAGGGTCACAGTGAATTTAATTACTCTTTGACTAGGCTACCACTTGCATGGGAATGAATAGTAGTGTTCCTAACTGCGTGGCCTCTTTCTTCAGGAGCCATTCTAAGAGAGATCTGCGTCCTCCGTTCTTTTCATCTTCAAAATGCTTCAGGGCTCTTCAGTGCACCCAACATTCATTCCTGTTTATGTTGCACCCCTTTCTACCCCAATTTGCTCCTTCCTGTTTATGTCGAGCGCTTTGGCCTGTTATTATCTATCTGTGGGCTTTCAACCACACCCACCACACTCCCATCACTATCGGTCATTCGTGGGGCTTGCCTTTCAAAAATCCTGTGTTATCATTGGTAAATGCCTTATGTTTGTCCCTCCTTGGGGCAGTTTTGTTACCACCTTGGCCATTGACTTTGTTACACAGATTATTGCATTTTTGCCGATACGTTTGACTGCCAGAGAACTTCGTTTTCCTTTTGTGTCTCTCCTTCCCACTCACGGTGGCCATGACACTTTGAATTGGCTTCCTTATGTCAACTGTTTTACTTTTCATTTTCAATTTACATGGCAAGAAAAATCCACTTAGGAATTAACAACACTAATAGCTCTAACTCGAGCAAACACAGACCCATTGCATTGCAAATGCTTGTTAAATTCTGCTATTTAGCTCTTGCCACTCATCATCCCACTGCATGCTAAGGCACACATGAAGGAGTTTTGAAATTCTCTGTGATGCTGCTTGCAGAAATAATCTGATGGCATGGACACCAGATGCTGTTCTTGGCTGTACATGAGAGCAGAGTCTGGTGCACCAGAGGCCAGTGCTGGGAAGAATGGCGATAATGTGAAAACCACTTGACAGGCCAGTAAGGAAGACAAATGGTGGATGTTTGTTTACAGTCAAAGTGTCTATGCAGAAGGGCAACATATGGGTTTTGGTGAGACACAGATTCTGCTCTTTTTTCTAAGCTATACTTAAGTTAAAGGGGCTCAGTAAACATAGCCTTGCAGCAAAGAAACATCGGTCCTCACAGCGAGTTGACACATCTGTCTTCACTCTGTTACCATTCCTACTAGGAAGGGGAGTATAGTTGAACTTAAGTAACCATGGCTTAATAGTACATTTAGACTACGAACAGCTTGTAGGTTCAATGTGATTTCTTAAATCTACACAGGTTGTGTGTTCCAAAGTCAAGTCAGGCATTCTTAGTGATGTTGGACAACCATCAACGTCGTGCAGGTAACACCTTGATATTTGATCTGATTGCAGTTTCTGGAGTCATCAATGAATCATGCATTGGTTTAGGGGGACAGTCTTGTCCATAACCTTTTATTTGTTCTTGGGATGAACGATCATTGCATCCAGTGTTTTGGTGCTGAGGCTGAGCTAACAGTTGTGTACTCTACAGCAAACTCTATATGGTTCAAAAGAGGTGACCATCCGTCAGGTTGTAAAGCGTGTGACAAGTATGCACTTCTCAAGTTAGCATAAAGGCCCCCTTTTACATTGAGAAACCAAGTTGATGAAAGGAGGTTTCCAAAACAAATCAACATGCTTCTAACACAGTCCTCAGATTTATAATTTCTGCTTCTATTGCACTGTCCAAACCCAAGTTCTATATGATATTGATGAGCACAGTGGTCTTCTGGGCACACCTGTTACCTCTTAAGAGGAGAATCACCGCGGATTGACTTGGTTCCTCCAAGGCAGCGGTGCAATCCCATAGTCCTGCAACAGCAGCCGAGAAGCAGTGAATCTCTTAAGTGGAGGAGATATTCGAGCTCTGCGCACCATGAACACTTTCAATTTGCTCTGCTCAGGTCAATGCCAGTCACAATCCTGGAACCTCCCCCAACCTCTGCCAGAAGGTGTTGGTCTGCCCACGCACTTTGAGCGCTTCTTTCGTCAGCGGGCTGCTCTGTGCATGGTCCATAACACAGGGCAGAGGAGTCTTATTATCGAGCATGGGGGAACAAAGGATCAGAAGCACCAGATGGAAGAGGGACAGAATGTTAACCACATCATTTCTCAGCTTTTGCGTGCAATACCCAGTCAAACCCTTTTCCTGAGAAGGTGGGCTTGGTCAGCTTTATATCCATTTCGAACCAAGATGTCCACCCTTCCAGACCTCTTTTTCTGTCAGTGTAGTTTTGATGCCTTGTTTGAAAATCCGTATAAAGCTCTACAGCTTTAATCAAGAAATATCAATGTTGCCAATAAGATTTTTTCGGCTCTTTCTTGCTTTTTCCTCCTAACAGGGATCGTCTTAAGGAGACACCTTTCACATATAATTTCAATCAAGAGTGGTACTGTAGCTATGGGATACATCTTAATTTCGACTATCCATGACAACAAAGCTAACTACAAAGTTGTCCTATATTCAGCTGCCAAACAATCAGCTGTCCCATCATCCCACTTTGAGTTAACTTCATTATCTCTCCATACAGACCCACATCCAATTCAGGCCCATTTAGTGTAATGTGCAAGGTAATAAACTAAACAATAGACTACCTCTGGAATATACTGTCTGGCGATATCTGCAATATTCATAGTATCTTCCTTGAATGGATGGAGATCCAGAAACTTTTTAAGGAAAGGAAAAGTAAACAATCTTTCCTTATCCACTATCTGCACCTAAACTAAAGCTCTAGTCTAGAACAAGCATCCCTATATCTGAGATACACTCCGTCTCCTCAAAAATTCTGGAACAAACACTAAATGTACCTGCTCGGCATGCTCTTGATGTAAATAAATCGAATGTGCCACAACTGGTGCCGACCAGCATCCCAGCATCCCCTCCGTAGACCCTCACCCACCTATCACAACTGCCCAATAATAAACCTGATATTGTACACTGACTGAAAAAAAACAAAGGTTACAGGGACGTTATAGTTAGGGTCACGTTTTACCCATACAAAACCATATAAATTCAGCAGTTACTGTTATCCTTATAGTTATACTTATGTTAAAAAACTATAACTCGTGACCTAAAGTTACTTAACGGCACAAGTTATAGTTTCTTCAGATAAGTATCACTATAAGTATAATTATAACTGCTGAATTTTTATGGTTTTGTATGGGTAAAATGTGAATCGAACTATAATGTCCCTGTAACTTTTATTTTTTCAGTGAATTTCTAAGTTTAAAAAAAACATAAAGTAATATATAATTACTCTTCGTTAATGCAGTGGTTTGGTGAGTGAGCGAGTGCATTTTTAGAAATTGTTATTGGATCCACAGATCCCTCACAAAGTTACACTGGGGTCGTGCTGAAAGGGCCGCAGTGGATCCAGTGGTGTAGTGAAACTGGAGTGGGCCCCCCGGCACAGAACAAGGAGGGCCCCCCCCCGGGCTCACTCAGTCCAGATGCTTTGCTGAGGGCCCCCCTGGAGCTCGGGCCCCTCCTGTACCACGGAGGCCACCGAGGCCTTTGTTAAGCCCCCATGTGGATCCATGGATCCACAGATTGGCCCCAAAAAAAGATTTGGGCAATGTTTTCTCATGAGGAGTCCCTGGCCGTTCTGTGTGTCCTATGGAGTCAGGATACATGTATCCTGACCTCTTATGTGTTTTTACACTTTATTTTTCTGTCATGGGCCCAAGCAACAAACAAAATGGTGGCCACAATTTTCCTGTCAGGTTGTGGCCAGCCAATCAGGGCCTTGCTTTTTGCTGGATTCTCGTTCCTAGATATCTATGTTTTTCCTTTTAATAACTCTATAACTACTTAACACATTTGCACCAAATATCAAAAAGAGTTCCTTCTGGACAAAGATCTATAATTCTGCCAATTTTGGTGTAAATTCATTCAGCGGTTCAGGCTGTGATCATGTTAAAAAACTGCAAAAATCCCTTAGACATTCCATGGGGAAAAAGTGTTTAGGACACCTCCTTTTCTCAACCCCACTTGACAAATCGCCTCAAACCTTACCAGGAAGCAGTGGAACTAACTAGTGTACGAGTTTTGAAAATGTTGTGAAGATTCATCAAATGCCAATAAAGTTATTAGCAAAACAGAAAACGCTTTGTCTATGGGGAACATTGGGCCTAACTATAATAACTATAATAAATAAATAAATGTGTATATATATATATATATATATATATATATATATATATATATATATATACATATATATATATATATATATATAAAATAGAGAGAGCGAAAGAGAGATACATATATATAATCCACTCCCCTACTTCTTTGACACAACTGCAAAACATTAACATTCTAACTTCATATTCTGACTCCTTTTTATAACACTGTTTTGTGAAGGTATATCTTAAATTTGATAATGCAGTCTGTTACATGGGCTCTATTCCCAGCTTGTATAATTTTGTGCCTAAAGTGTTGTTTTATTATAAGATTTACAATTTAGGTCAACTGATGTCAGATGCTGGCAACGTTGACAACAATTACCAAAAAGTTCCCCTCAGCCAGACCTATTGCCTTTACTGATGCTCATTGCTAACAGTGGGGTGCGTTTTACCTGACTGATATAGCTTGAGAGGAAATATGTAAACCACTGGAATATGGCAGATCACAGCATTTGTTATTTATTTACAGTACTCATAGAGCTCACTGTTACCTAAGAGGTATTCTGGCGCTTACATCTTCTGAATAGCGCTGCTGTTGAAATGGCTAAACCGTTACTCCTCTTTACATGGGAATGGGCAGGTTTTTAGTGTTTTCCTAAAGTGCATGGTCAGCAGTGTTCCTCAGTGAAGCAGGTCATTTGTTCCAAAGCTGCGCTGACTTGACTACAAAAGCTAATTCTCCCTGTCTTATTTTCCAGAATTTCAGAATGACAGAAGATTTGCGGTTGCTGAACATGGGTTCCTTATAGGGACATATCTTTCTAGTTTTCTTTGCCTGTTTTGGTCCAGAGCTCGCCCCCCACGTCCGCAGCACCACCCTGCTGTCTCGTGCCCCTGGCCCCTGCCCACGCTGCTGCTAGCGTGTTCGAGTCCCGTGGCTTCTGCCGCTTTTTCGCCGCACCTGTAAGTGTTTTTTCCACTTTTTAGCGCCTGCCTCCTGGCGCTCTAGCCCCCATTTGTGCCCCTCTGATTGCTGTATTCCATTTGTATTTGTGCCATTTTTGCCTAGTTTTGTGACTGTTGTAAACTGTGCTGTATTCTTTATTGTGCCTTGTTTCCTGGTATTTTGCCCCTTGTGCGCTCCCCCCCTGCCTTCTCTCACTGCCGCTGCCTCCCCGTGGACCCGCCCCCCTCGCACCCCCATTCGCCGCTCCCTCCCGCCTCCCAGCTGCTCCTCCCTCTCCCCTCCCTTCTTAATGGCTGGCGCTGCGCGTCGCGAGTGAGCGACCTCTGACCTGTTTTGGTCCAGAGCTCGCCCCCCACGTCCGCAGCACCACCCTGCTGTCTCGTGCCCCTGGCCCCCGCCCACGCTGCTGCTAGCGGGTTCGAGTCCCGTGGCTTCTGCCGCTTTTTCGCCGCACCTGTAAGTGTTTTTTCCACTTTTTAGCACCTGCCTCCTGGCGCTCTATCCCCCATTTGTGCCCCTCTGATTGCTGTATTCCATTTGTATTTGTGCCATTTTTGCCTAGTTTTGTGACTGTTGTAAACTGTGCCGTATTCTTTATTGTGCCTTGTTTCCTGGTATTTTGCCCCTTGTGCGCTCCCCCCCTGCCTTCTCTCACTGCCGCTGCCTCCCCGCGGCCCCGCCCCCCTCGCACCCCCATTCGCCGCTCCCTCCCCCCTCCCTTCTTAATGGCTGGCGCTGCGCGTCCGTGCAGCGGGCGCGCCGGAGGAGCGCCAGAGGCAAGCCCGTCTGCGCCCGTCCGCGCCTGGACCGCACCCAGCGCCACCCCCCCTGGTCCTCATGCCCCCCGCATCCCCACCTTTCGCTACTCGGCCAGCGAACTCCTCGCACTCAACCCTGGCCCCTCCACAGAATGCTTCCAGGCCACCCCGAAGCACACCAAAGGACCTTTTTCCTGCCGCACCTGCAACTTCACCTGCAACAGAACAACGAAGTCTGCAACAACCAACACAAACCACCTGCACTGCATCCTCCTTAACACACGCTCCGCACGAAAGCACGCCATCGAGCTCTGGGACCTGCTCGACACCACCGCCCCAGATGTAGCCTTCCTAACCGAAACCTGGTGGAACGAATCCTCGGCCCCAGACATCGCCATCGCCATCCCTGACGGCTACAAGATCACCAGAAGAGATCGCACCAACGGAATCGGCGGAGGAATAGCCATCGCCCACAAATCCACCCTCAAGATCCACACCCACACGGACGACACCTTCAAGACAGCCGAACACCTCCACTTCCAGATCCACACGGACCCTAACACTACCCTCAGAGGAACTCTCATATACCGTCCTCCAGGACCAAGAGCCCCCTTCAGGGACACCATCTCTGACCTTGCAAGCACCCACGCCCTCGCCTCTTCAGACTACATCCTCCTGGGAGACCTCAACTTCCACCTGGAGAACAACAATGACGCCAACACTGCATCACTGACCACCAACCTCTCCAACCTCGGACTCAGTCAACTGGTCAACACACCCACCCACATCACCGGCCACACCCTTGACCCACTCTTCACTGCAAGCAACCACATCTCATTCAGCCACACCTCCGAACTCCACTGGACCGACCACCACTGCGTCCATTTCACCTTCAAGAAAAACACCGAACACCACTGCACCCCACTACCGCCTCACCGCCGCTGGGGAAAAGTCACCGAAGACCAACTAACCAGCACCCTCGACAAAAACCCACCACCCGACCCAACCGACCCGGACTCCGCCGCCATCAACCTCCAACAATGGATCCTCAACTGTGCCAACATCCTAGCACCACTCAAGAGACCCACCGTCAACCAAGAAAAGAAAAAACCAGCCTGGTTCACAGACGAACTGACCACCTCCAAACGCACCTGCCAGAAACTCAAGAAAAAATGGATCCTCGAGCGCACACCCGACAACCTTGCTACCCTCAAGGAAGCCAACCGCGAACACCACCAACTGATCCGACTCGCCAAACGCTCCCACTTCACAGAACGCCTTAACAACAACGCACACGACTGCAAGGAACTCTTCTGCATCGTGAAGGAGCTCTCCAACCACAACGCCAACGTCAACGACGTCCCACCATCCCAGAAACTCTGCGACGATCTCTCCACCTTCTTCTACCAGAAAATCGCAGCCATCCACGACAGCTTCAACACCGCACCTCCGCCTGACCCCACCCACAACAACTCCTCCCACGCCGACCGCCTCACCACCTGGACCCACGTAGACGACGCAGAAACACTAAAGACTATGAACTCCATCCACTCAGGATCTCCCTCTGACCCCTGCCCACATCACGTCTTCAACAAAGCCGACGTCACCATCGCCCCCAAACTCCGCAAGATCATCAACCTTTCCTTCAACACCGCTACCTTCCCGGACAGCTGGAAGCACGCAGAAATCCAACCCCTCCTCAAAAAACCTAAGGCTGACCTCAACGATCTCAAAAACTTCCGACCGATCTCCCTCCTCCCTTTCCCAGCGAAAGTCATCGAGAAGATCGTCAACGCACAGCTCTCACACTACCTCGAAGACAACTCCATCCTAGACCCCTCCCAATCCGGTTTCAGACGCAACCACAGCACAGAGACTGCACTCCTCGCCGCCACAGATGACATCAGACAACAAATGGACAACGGCGAAACTTCAGCCCTCATCCTCCTAGACCTCTCCGCTGCCTTCGACACGGTCTGCCACCGCACCCTACTAAATCGCCTCCACGAAGCCGGTATCCAAGACAAAGCCCTCAACTGGATCTCCTCCTTTCTCTCCGGCAGAACCCAGAGAGTCCGACTCTCATCCTTCCGCTCCGAAGCCACCAACCTCATCTGCGGCGTCCCCCAAGGCTCCTCGCTAAGCCCAACGCTGTTCAACGTCTACATGGCCCCCCTCGCACAACTGGCCCGTCAGCACGACCTCAGCATCCTCTCCTACGCCGACGACACCCAGCTCGTCCTCTCCCTGACCAAAGATCCTCACACCGCCAAAGCCAACCTCCACGAGGGACTGAAATCCATCGCCGAGTGGATGGGCAACAGCCGCCTGAAACTAAACTCCGACAAGACGGAAGTCATCATCCTCGGCCGCTCCCCCTCGGCCTGGAACGACCCTTGGTGGCCCACCGCCCTGGGCCCCCCACCCACCCCAGCCAGCCACGCACGAAACCTCGGCTTCATCCTCGACTCCGCTCTCACCATGTCCAAACAGGTCAACGCAGTCTCCTCCTCCTGTTTCAACAACCTCCGCATGCACCGCAGAATCTGCAAGTGGATTCCAACAGGAACCAGAAAAACGGTGACCCAAGCCCTCGTCAGTAGCAGACTCGACTACGGCAACGCACTCTACACAGGCATCCCAACTAAAGACATCCAACGACTCCAACGCATCCAGAACACATCCGCCCGCCTGATCCTTGACATACCCCGCTGATGTCACATCTCCCACCACCTGAAGGACCTCCACTGGCTCCCCGTGGACAAGAGGATCACCTTTAAACTCCTCACCCACGCACACAAGGCACTACACGACACCGGACCCACCTACCTGAACACCAGACTCAACTTCTACGTTCCCTCACGCCAACTACGCTCTGCCAACCTTGCCCTCGCCATCGTCCCCCGAATCCAGCGCAAGACCTCTGGCGGCAGATCCTTCTCCTACCTCGCCGCCAAGACCTGGAACTCACTCCCGACCTCACTACGCCAGACCCAGGACCTCCTCACCTTCAGGAGACTACTCAAGACATGGCTCTTCGAACGATAGCAGCTACCCCCCCCTCCCCCTAGCGCCTCGAAACCCTAACGGGTACATAGCGCGCTTTATAAATCTAATGATTGATTGATTGATTGATTGATTGGTTTAGGGCATTTACCCTGAATCGATTGAAGTCCATGCAAAGTGATGTAAATGCTGTGCTTGCCAGTGAAGTTTTTAAAGGGCGGTTGAGGAG
Source organism: Pleurodeles waltl (assembly GCF_031143425.1). Lineage (NCBI taxonomy): Eukaryota > Metazoa > Chordata > Amphibia > Caudata > Salamandridae > Pleurodeles > Pleurodeles waltl. The sequence goes on from NC_090444.1 coordinate 441,738,780, forward strand.
GATGGTATTCTTGGTCTGTTTAATGCTAGTTTTGCGGCTGCTGCCTGTACTATGTACACTCTCTTTTATTAAATAGTCTGGTACTCCTAGCAACAAAGCATTGCAGTAATCGAACTAGCTTGAAATAGTACTCTGCACTATGAGTGCTCTAGCCTCTCTGGGTAATATCGACAGGAGTTTCTTTAGGGTCCGAAGAAGTGCAGCAGGTAGTTGCTATTTTATTGACATAGCTCTCCATAGATGACTTTCCCAGATTGCAGACCTTCTGTGAGGCTTTTATGTCATCCTCCTTTGTCAGTGGCCATAATCAGTTGGAAGTTCCATTGGGACTTTGCTGGCTGAGCAACAAAGAAGCACTGTTTTGTCCCCATTTAATTTTAAGGAGTTTTTGCCTAGCCAGTTGAGGATGTCTTTCAGACAATTGTGAAAAGAGTCCAGTGCATCTGGGCTACTGCTTTCTAAAGACAATATCAATTGTGTGTCATCTGCATAGTTGACAAGCCTGATATTGTGGGATTTAATGAGCGTTATCAGAGGCTGCATAAAGATATTAAAGAGAATCAGACTAAGCGCCAACCCTTAGGGGACTCCATACACTATTGTTTTAAAATCCGAGCAGCATGGAGGTAGATAGACCACTTGACACCTATCTGTCATACATGGGTCTTTACTAATCTTAACAGTAGTGTCTTGTGATTAACCATGTCAAGATTGGCTGACAGATCGAGTAGTGTCAGAACCGCTGATTGACCACAATCCATGATCATCTTGAGTTCATCCATTGCCAGTACCAGCACTGATTCAGTACCATGTGCTGGTCTAAATCCAAACTTCTCCTCCTCTAGGAGGTTTTGCTCTTCTAGGTATGTTGACAGTTTTTTGCTTACATATTGTTCTCAAATTTTACAGCGAAAGATAATAAAGATATTGGTCTGTAATTAATAAGCTCCAAAGGGTCAGCAGTGGACAATTTTAATAGGGGAGTTACTGCTGCTTTCTTCCAAGCTGGGGAGCATGGCACGATTCCAATGATTGATTACAAATCTGTAATAGTGGGGAGAATAGCTCCTAGGCCAGATTCTTCCATATTCTGTGCGGTAGATGATCTAATGGGGAGCCTGATGATGTTGAGGTTGCTATTGCTCGAAAGCTATCCTCAATCATTGCTTCAACAGATTGTAGCTTGGTGGGGTGACTAATTGAAGTATCAATCGTACTGGAAACATTCAGCCCTGACTGATCAATCCTTGAAATATTGTTCCTTTAACCGACAGGCCATCTTTAGAAAAGTGGTCTATCGTTGGGCAAATATTTTCAATGCCCCATAGGATCTTTTTAATCTTGACCTCAAAGAACAAAGCTAGATCACTACAGAATGCTTCAGGTTTCAACATTTGCCTAAAACACTCAGGGTTTGTTAATTCACGTATAATGTCAACTCTCTTTTTTGAACTATTTGCAGCTTCTAGAATTGTCAGTGTCATAATGATTAGCTATTGCCTTGCATCCCTCTTTATTATAGTCATTTAAGGCGACCGTTAGAAATGATTTATCCTCTTCTATGTAGGATTTACACCATTTCCTTTCTAACTCTTAACATGCATGTTTTGTTGCTTTCAACAGTTATGTGTACCAAGCTGCTGAAGGCCTTTGCTGAGTTTTGCCATTTTTAATAGGTACTTCTTTATCAAGCATTTCTAAAATATTATTGTGTAAGGCGTCATAGTTCTCATATGCTATCTTAAAGGTATCAAAACCTGTTATGAGATCAAATACCTTCCCTTTTATTATGTCTATTTAATTTATGCCAGGCTCTGCCTTGCCTCGTTCTGGCGGATTCCTTATTTTGGATTTTAAGTTATTTTCCCTTTATGTGAAAAGCCACTAGTGCATGGTGAGTCAAGCACTTGGTTGTAATGGCTTCAACTGAAGTTAGATCTTCTGATAAGAAAATAAGATCTAGAGTATGTCCACCCTGGTGAGCAGGGCTTTGTTGCACCCCCAGTGTGTTGCAAGATCCTTGTAGGTGATTAAAGGAATGCACAGATATTAAAGTACCACAGAATGAAAAAAAGTTGAGTGTGTAAGGGCCCTGTTTGAGACAAGCTCTATAAAGTATTGTAAATAGGGGCACACAGGCCCCAGTGGCCAGTAGAATAGCATTTCAGAGAAAATACAACCTTTTCCTGTTTTTAGCACAAAGCCCATTAATTCTGGGCCCACCAATTCATCTAAGTCTAAGATGGTAAAATTCCACTTTTCGTTGAAAATCCCCCACAACCTTTCCTGGCCTCCTGTGATCTGTGCAAGACTCTAAAGCCCAGTGGACACGCCTGACCAAAATTGAGATTTTCCTAGCCTTGGTGCCAGAAAGGCTAGATTTTATTAAAGACTTGGAGGTGAGTATTATGCAATTATTTTCTTACTTTATTAAACAGCAGCCAACAACTACAAATCCCAGAAACCCTGGTAGAAAAAAGTACCAAACAATATCACAATGGGGTTGACCAATTCGACATAGAGCCTTCACATTTCAATCTTGACTGAGAGCAACAAGGCCTCTTTTCTTGCGAGAGTCAGTCAAAAGTAGAATCTGAGAGCACCACTAGAACCATATACAAAGTCAGAAGAGCAGAGAAGAAATCCTTGCAGAATTCCATGAGGAACTGAGAGGAGAAAACTAGCGAGAAAGTACTTCAGCAAGGAGATATCAGGCAAGGAGAAACAGGAAGAGGATCAACTGGAAGTAGCGGAGCTGGTTGAAGGAGTGGCAACTGCAGAAGAAGAAACAGGGAGGGTTAAATGAAAGGTGGTGGGATAATACTCACCTCTGTGTCTTTAATACAATCTAGCCTTTCTGACACCAAGGCTAGGAAAATCTCAATTTTATTACAAGACCAGAGGCTCATATTATGCTTGGGTAAAGCAACAAAATAACAGTGTCCAATGGATGATCAACAGGTTTACAGTAAAAAGTTCTAAACGTACTAACGTTTGACCAATCTGCAGATCTGAGGATATACTTTAAACTAGCCCCTGCCCAGAAAGCTCGAGAAGCCGTAGCTCCTCTCACCAAATGAGTGTCATAAGAAAGGGTAGAAACACCAGCCAGGGACATGAGCCACCTAACCCAATGATCCAAGGTGGGAGCTGAGGCAGGTTTAGGAAATAAGTAACTGAGAAGAGGAGGGAATCCTGAGATCTGCAGTTCGAGAAACGTAAGCCTTCAAACAATTACCAACACACAATTTAAGTTGAGAATGAAAAAAGGAATAAAGAACAGTAGATAAATTAGTCTTGGTATGCCCAAAGACTTAAAAATAAACACTTAAAGAGGAAAAACGAAAGGAGGAAACATCCAGAGCTTTAACATCTGATACCCATTTAATAGAGACTAAACACAGGAGCATAGTCAATTTTGCAGACAAATGTTTCAATAATAAATCAGCATTATCCAGCCGTCTGAGAAATAATCGAAGTACTGAATCAACATCCCACATCACATTGTATTTAGGAACCGGAGGTTTAGCAAAACGTACTCCCTTTAAAGGTCGACAAATCAATGAGTGTTCACCAACAGGCCTTCCATCCACCCTGATATATTCAGAAGAGATCGCTGACCTGTAAGTATTAACAGTACGATAAGCCTTACCTTGTGAAGCTAAGGAAGCCAAAATGTTCACCACTATGGGGACATCTGCTGAAAAGGGTTCTGAATCCCTGTCCAAACACCAGTTACACCAAACCAACCAGGTGGATCTATAGACCCTTGTTGCACCTGGAGCCCAGGATTGCTAAATGAACTGGACAGCTTCCTCCAAAATTCCTGGGGTTCTCTAGGAAGCCCTGAAATTCTCCACACTACGAATTGAAGGGACCCTTCTAGGATTAGACTGTGAGGAAGACCCTGATGGTTCAAGAGAAGATCAGGAAAAGGAGTGATCAATGCTGGAAAGTTGAGGATAGTTCCAACAGGGTTGGATACCAAGGCTGGGACTGCCAGAATGGAGTGATGACAACCAGGGAGGAATGCTGACTGCGGACTTGCGCTAGCACCCGAGCAATGAAAAGGAAGTGGGTAAAGGCGTAAAGAAGAGAAGGAGGCCATAACTGCAGGAAAGCGTCTGTGGCCATCTCTAACGGATCTGGCCTCCAGCTGCAGAAGGCAGGAAGTTGAGGGTTGATCCGGGAAGCAAAAAGGTCTATTGACATAGCCCCGAAGAGCGAAGAAAGATGATTGAATACGGAAGGATTAAGTTTCCAATCGCTTGAATCATAAGTAGCCTGGAAAACCAATCTGACACCACATTCAGTTTGCCTTGGAAGTATTCCGCCTTGACTGAGATATTCCTTGGGAGACAGAATTCCCACAAGCTCCTGGCCAAAAGTTCCAGAGGTTTGGATCTCGTTCTGCCTAGACGGTTTATATACCTGACTGCAGACAGGTTTTCCATTCTCAGAAGAACTGAGCATTTTATTCTGTCTTTTATGAAGGACTGGATGGCAAAGGAAACTGCAAGCATCTCTAAACAGTTGATGTACAGTGAGGACTCCTGAACGGAACATGGACTCCCAGTCGAGAGTTGACCACATCTTGCGCCCCAGCCTGTCAGACTTGCACCTGACTCTAAGACAAGATCTGGGGCGGCAGAGAAAATCGTTCTCCCGTTCCAAGCGTCTAAGTGACTTATCCACCAGCAAAGTTCTTCTCTGGACTTGCGATCCAGAACGACAGGATCTGAGTAAGCTATACCCTTGCGAAGGTGACAGATTTTCAACCTCTGAAGATCCCTGTAATTAAGGGGTCCTGGAAAGATGGCTTGAATGGGGGAGGAAAGAAGGCCTACTAAACGAGCGATGGATCTGAGGGAACAGAAAGGGATAGATAAGGCGTGATGTATCTCTTTCTTTATCAGAGTCACCTTCTGTTGAGGGAGTTGAAGCACTGAATCAACAGTGTTCACTATGAAAACGAGAAATTTGAGACATTGGGGAGGAATTAAAACAGACTTTTGAAGATTTATGAGAAATCCCAGCCGAAACAAGAGGTCCCGGCAAAGGTTTAACTGATCCATCAGGCAAGACTTGTCCTGTGCCATGATGAGGAAATCGTTGAGATAGAAAATGAGTCTTATTCCCTGACCTCTGAGGAAGGCCACTAGAGGTTTGACGATCTTGGGGAAACACCAAGGGGCTGATAAAAGGCCGAAGGGAAGAGTTTTGAACTGAAAGAAGGAGGCCCCCCACTGGAACTGAAGAAATTTCCTGTAGGAGGGATGAACGGGTACCAAGAGATATGCATATTGTAGGTCCAATCAGACCAACCAATCGTTTTGAAGCAGAAGGTCTCTGAGATGGAGAATAGTCTCCACTGTGAAATTATGGTATACCACAAACTTGTTGAATAGTTTCAAGTTTATAACTGGTCGATGTTTGTTGTTCTTTTTCTGAACCAGAAAGATGGTACTGAGAAACCCAGAAGGGTCATAGGAAACTTCTTCTATAGCCTGTTTTGTTAGTAAGGATTGTACCTCCTCCTGAACCAGAAGGAACTGATCTTGGGAAAAATTAAGAGGTTAATGAAGATGAGTCTGCACAGGAACCTGATACAACTCTATGCAGTAACCTTGAACAGTTTGGATGACCCAAGGATCCAAGGTTAGAGATAACCAAGCTTCTAGACAATATCCCAGTTTGCCTCCTATGGGAGGAATGCCAGAATTGGAAGTCCTTACCTGTAAGCTGGTCTCATTTGGATCTGTATCCCCAGTAATGGCCTCCACGGAAATGTTGGGGATAGAATTGGGGTGTGTACCCCTGATAAAACTCCTGCTGGTTGCCTTGATTGAAGGAGCCTCTGCTGAGGGATTGCCCTCTTGAAGAATAACAGCTGGCAAATTGACCCCTTCCTTTGCCGGACATTCCAAAAACACGTTGGGAAAATATTCTTTTCATTGAAGAATGTGCCTTGTCGAAAGAAGTAAATGCAGAAAAGTATCTGCTCATCTCCTTGATAAACGAGTCCCCAAAGAGAAGGCCATCTGTGTTAGGGCCTTCCTCCTTGGTCGCCAAGGAACTGAGCTTGGAGTCAATTTTAAGCAGAAGGCTTTTACGCCGCTCCTGAGAGGTATAAGCATTAGCATTGCCTAACATGCATATTGCTCTCTGTACCCAATTTGAGAGCGCCTCAGGATCCACCTGATTGCCCTCCATCTTTGCCTCTTCGGACAAATCAAAAATCCTAGTTAAAGGTCCAACTATGTCCAAACGTTTATCCTGGCAGTTCGACCAGGCTCTATCGCCCCTTTTCTTGGGATCCTTCCCAAATTTTGTAAAAAATAGTAACATATTGGGGTCAATAGTGGGGTATCAGACACCTTAAATGGAAGGGAAGGTCTAGGGCATTCAGACTTTAACTTATTCCTAGATGCTTTATCAAGCACATGCCTCAAATAAAGGACACATAGGGGGTCATTCTGACCTCCGCGGTAAAATGCGCTTACCGCCGGTCAGAAGACCGCCATAACACCGCTGCGGGCGCTGGAAACCGCCACGGTCATTCTGTCCCGCTACAGGCAAACCGCCAAAAACCCGACATCCACAAAAGTCCGCCACACCAATGGCCAGCGAAAAACTGGCGATGACCAAACCTCCACCGTCACGCCAACAGAAATACGCCCATTCCATTCCGACCCACGAATCCACGCGGCGGTCTTTCAACCGCGGTATTCCATTGGCGGTACACACCGCCGCGGTCAAAATACACACACAGCTCCAAAACACTGCCATATTGGACATTTTGAAATACACACACCTGATACACATACAAACACCACTCCCACACAATATAAAACACACAGCCACATCACCCACAAACCCCTACGACCACCATTTATTGACTAAGGCCAGAGAGAGACACCACCAGCTAGTACAGAGCATTCACAGGCACATAACACCATCACTCACACAACATCCACGCACAAAACACCACACACCACCACACTCACCACACTCATCACCACAAACGCCACCCCACACCTCATCCACACCACCCCATGGCACCCCAAAGACACCCCAGGTTTACAGACGCAGAACTCAGGGTCATGGTGGAGGAAATAGTTCGGGTAGAGCCCCAGCTCTTCGGGACACAGGTGCAGCACACCACCATTGCCAAGAAGATGGAGCTATGGCAAAGAATAGTGGACAGGGTCAACGCTGTGGGTCAGCATCCACGAAATCGGGACGACATCAGGAAGCGGTGGAACGACCTACGGGGGAAGGTGCGTTCCATGGTATCCAGACACAACATCGCGGTGCAGAAGACTGGCGGCGGACCCCCACCTCAACCCCCAGAATTTACAACATGGGAGGAACAGGTCTTGGCGATCCTGCATCCTGAGGGCCTCGGAGGAGTAGGCGGAGGAATGGACTCTGGTAAGTCGAATCTCAACAACTTCATCCCCCCCCACCCACCGGCATGCCAAATCATACCCCCGCCCTCCCCCCCACCCCCATCACACATCCTCCTTGCTAATGTCTCACCATCACAACCCACCCATCCCAACACCAAGCCCTGCATGCGACCACAAACCATGGACACCCATCACCTAAGCATGCCCACTGCACATACCCATCCCCCCCCAAACCACCGTCACAACTGGGGTACACGGGCACCCACCCATTGCACGCTATGGCACACACAGAAGCAATAACCATACTCTTATATCCCTGCAGGACCCGAACGCCACGACACCGCCCCGGAGGGTCCAGAAATGTCCATTCCACCCCCAGAAGAGGCCCACAGTGATGACAGCAGCTCTGTCTCCCTGGACCCAGATGACCAGCCCGGCCCATCGGGGACCTCAGGACAGTCGGTTCCCCTCAGACAGCCACAGGCCACAGCAGACCTACCCCCCTCTGGGAACACCAGCACAGCACCCACCCAGCGGGCCCATGCCTCTGTCTCCAGGACACGTCAATCAGCGGTGTGTCCACCACTACAGGGCACCCAGGTTAACCCACCACCCCAACAACAACAGGGACCTGGGAGCAGTGGTAGTGGGCACACGGTCCAGGGGACAGAGGCCCAGGGAAACAGGGGAACTGGGAGGGCTGCTGTGCGACAGGGGAGGGACAGGCCCAGGGAACCCACTCTCCACGAGGCCCTCTCCTCCATCATGGGAGCATACCACCGCTCCCAGGAGACGATGGCGACGGTCCTGGCCAGGTTCCAGGAGATCCAGGTACTGCAGGAGGAACAGTTTATGGGGTTCAGGGAAGAACTCAGAAACATCAGTTCCGCAATGGGCACCATCGTTGTGGCTCTCAATCAGATTGTCAGCACATTGCGGGACCATGTGGCACCACAAAGGGCCCCTGTCACTAGCATGGACCAAGAACAGGCTACCACCTCCGCCGGCGCTAGTGGACAGGAGGCCCCGACACAAGAACAACAGGCCACCAGAACCCCACCCTCTGCAGAAGGAGAACCACCCCGCAAACGGGCCCTGAGATCTAGGAAGAAGACAGAGTAGGATGCCAAGACCCCCGCCAGGAAAGGATACCCCCTGATTGTCATCCCACTGTCCCACATTGTCACCCTGTCCAACCTTAAACTGCCGCTGCTCCACCTTCCACAGGCATATGGACAATGCACCTGTGAGACTGAAAATCTGGACTCTGCCATGGACATTCCTCCACCATCACCCATCACCGAATTGCAACCATTTCCCAAAATTTTACACTGTAATAAACACACTTATTGCACAAAAATAATCTGGAGTCTGCCTGTATTTTTGAACAAATGTATTACACAGCACCGTGCCAAAATGTCCAGTTACATTGTGATGACAACATACCACTGTCACACAGCTGTAGTCCATGGGGAAACAAAGCAGAGGTCACGGAGTGGGGCCCACATCTCTGAAATTGGAAGGGAAAGTCACAACTCAGTCAACATACACTGGGGGGAAACTCAGACAGTTGAGAGGCAGGAGACTTTAATTAAATGTAAAATGCCGGTGTTGATTCTTACCTGTATGTCATTGAAAATACTGCAGTATTACTGTGTTCCTGTTGTCTGTGTTGTCCTCTTCGTCTTCCTCCTCTTCACTCTCCGCAGGCTCCACAGCTGCCACAACACCACCATCTGGACCATCCTCCTGCAGGAAAGGCACCTGGCGTCGCAAAGCCAGGTTGTGAAGCATACAGCAGGCCACGATGACATGGCACACCTTCTTTGGTGAGTACATTAGGGATCCACCTGTCATATGGAGGCACCTAAACCTGGCCTTCAGGAGGCCGAACGTCCGCTCGATCACCCTCCTAGTCTGCCCATGGGCCTCATTGTACCGTTCCTCTGTCCTTGTCCTGGGATTCCTCACTGGGGTCAGTAGCCAGGACAGGTTGGGGTAACCAGAGTCACCAATTAGCCACACACGGTGTCTCTGAAGTAGTTCCATCACGTAAGGGATGCTGCTATTTCGCATGATGTACGCGTCATGCACTGACCCAAGGAACTTGGCATTTACATGGGAGATGTACTGGTCAGCCAAACAGACCACCTGGACATTCATGGAATGATAACTTTGGCCCTCATTACGACCCTGGCGGTATAGAACCGCCAGGGCCGCGGCACGCGGGAGCACCGCCGACAGGCCGGCGGTGCCCCGCGGGGCATTCTGACCGCGGCGGCTTAGCCGCGGTCAGTAAAGGGAAACCGGCGGTCTCCCGCCGGTTTCCCGCTGCCCCCAGGAATCCTCCAAGCCGGCGCAGCATGCTGCGCCGGCTTGGGGATTCCGACTCCCCCTCCCGCCATCCAGTTCCTGGCGGTTCTCCCGCCGGGAACCGGATGGTGGGAGGGGGAGTCGCGGGGCCCCTGGGGGCCCCTGCAGTGCCCATACCAATGGCATGGGCACTGCAGGGGCCCCCGTAAGAGGGCCCCTACAAGTATTTCACTGTCTGCTTGGCAGACAGTGAAATACACGACGGGTGCAAATGCACCCGTCGCACCTTCCCACTCCGCCGGCTCGATTACGAGCCGGCATCCTCGTGGGAAGGTCGTTTTCCCCTGGGCTGGCGGGCGGCCTTTTGGTGGCCGCCCGCCAGCCCAGGGCAAAACTTGAAATACCCGCCGCGGTCTTTTGACCGCGGCGCGGTATTTTGGAGGGCGGAATTCTGGCGGGCGGCCTCCGCCGCCCGCCGGAATCAGAATCAGGGCCTTTTTCTGTTCCTGTACACCTGTTCACTCGTGCTGGGGAGGACCAAAGCAACATGTGTCCCATCAATTGCACCAATGATGTTGGGAATATGTCCAAGCGCATAGAAATCACCCTTCACTGTAGCTAAATCGCCCACCTCAGGGAAAACAATATAGCTCCGCATGTATTTCAGCAGGGCAGACAACACTCTGGACAACACTCAGGAAAACATGGGCTGAGACATCCCTGATGAAATGGCCACTGTTGTTTGAAATGACCCACTTGCCAAAAAATGGAGTACTGACAGCACCTGCACTAGAGGGGGGATCCCTGTGGGTTGGCGGATGGGTGACATCAGGTCTGGCTCCAGCTGGGCACACAGTTCCTGTATAGTGGCTCTGTCAAGCCTGTATGTCAGTATGACATGTCTTTCTTCCATTGTCGACAGGTCCACCAGCGGTCTGTACACGGGAAGATTCCTCCATCTCCTCGCAAGTCCCAGCGGACGGTGCCTAGGAAGGACAACATGGAGCACATGTCAATCAACCCACAGGTACGTTCCCACAGCTTGCACAGTACACGATTCTCAATGCATTGAATGGCTTGTATGAGTGTTGATGCAAGGCCTAGGTATGTGTGACGCAGTAGAAATGAAGATATGGGGGCCCTTGAAATGGCGGCTGCCTGACCTGTGAAGTGCGACAGTGGGATGTGAGGTCAATGCGCTGGCGTGGCACACCGTGGCGGTAGGCAGTCGAAGACCGCGGTGCAAAACCGCATTGGTTAACATTGAACCCTATGGGTTTCAGGAGCCAATGAGGATGTGCGCCGGCGGTCGCGGTACGCACCGCCGCGGGTGTGACCGCCATTTTCTATCTGCTTAATCACTCGATACCTGATCATCCACAGGAGAGGACCTATACTGCAAGTGCTGCTGTGACCTCGGTCTGGAAGAGACAATGGCTGCTGCGACTGGGGAAAGGGCCCCTGCCTTCACTTCTGAAGAATTGGAGAAACTCGTGGATGGGGTCCTCCCCCAGTATGCGCTACTCTACGGTCCTCCAGACCAACAGGTAAGTACACTGGGACCATGCTTTGTGGCCAATGCCTGGGTTGAGTGGGGTGAATGAAAGATGGTGGGGAGGGGAGCGAATGAGGCATGCATCAAACGAAAGATGAGAGCATGTGCCACATGGCAAGGGTGGGGATGGGGGGCCACTCACATCGAGCATGCAGAGGTTGATGTTTGTTTTTCTTTCTCCCCCTGCACATGTCACATAGGTCAGCGCCCATCAGAAAATCGACATTTGGCGTGCCATCGCCAAGGACGTCCGGACCCTGGGGGTCCACAACAGACGGGGCACCCACTGCCGGAAGAGGTGGGAGGACATCCGCCGCGGGAGCAGGAAGACCGCGGAGGCTCTGCTGGGGATGGCCTCCCAACGTAGGAGGGGTGCCAGTCGTACTTTGACCCCCCTGATGTCCCGGATCCTGGCGGTGGCCTACCCCGATTTGGATGGGCGCGTGAGGACATCACAGCAGACACAAGGGGGTGAGTACAAGCACATTCTGCTGATTTTGCGCACATTGGAGGTGTCTGGGTGGGGGAGGAGGGCTGTGGGTATCCCTAGGCCAGGGCGTTTTCTGTAGGCTAGGCCCCTCCGTTAGGCATGGCCCTGTACCCCGCCCCCAACCTCTGTAGGTTGCCTAGTACAGCTAATCATGGCCCTGTGTCACCTATGTGTGGAGTTGTCGTCCATAGGCTTGTAGGCCATGTCCCACGGATTGAGTAGTGTACCCCAAGTGCGCGGCGTAGTGCAGGGGGCTTCTGTGTCTGTCCTCTCCGCCAACGGTGTCGCCAATGCATGCACTCAACATGTCTTTGTTTCTCCACCCCCCCCCCTTTTTTTGTGGTCTTCCTGTTCATGTGTGCATTAGCATCATCAGGCGGAGGAGAAGTGGCATTGGAGCACGAGGGAGCTGCATCTCACATGGCCATGGAGGGCCATGTAACTGACTCTGATTTCACCAGTGAGACGGAGGGCGAGGGGAGCTCCACAGCGGGGACACGTGGTGACACCAGCGACACAGACACGTCCTCAGAAGGGAGCTCCCTTGTGGTGGCGGCTACATCCGTGCCCACCGCAACAACAGGTACAGCCGCCACCCAGCACGCCAGCTCTGCCCTCCCAGCAGCCCCTCAGCCTTCGCCCCGTGCCCACTCACCCAGGAAGGTAGGCATCTCCTTCGCCCCAGGCACCTCAGGCCCTGCCCCAGTTACCCCTGCTGCCCTCAGTGAGGAGGTCATTGACCTCCTGAGGACCATCATTGTTGGGCAGTCTACCCTTTTGAATGCCATCCAGGGTGTAGAAAGGGAGGTGCACCTTAGTAATGCATACCTGGAGGGCATTCATTCGGGTCAGGCTGCCCATCAGCGATCGATCAACGCTCTGGCCTCAGCACTGACGGCAGCCATTGTCCCTGTCTCCTGCCTCCCTCCTCCAACTTCCTCAACCCAGTCCCACTCCCCTGTACCTCTGCCTATCCCAGACACACCATCAGACCAGCCTGCACACACCTCAACACCCAAGAGAAGCTCATCAAGACATAAGCACCACACATCACACAAGCATTCACACAAGCAACATCCACATGCAGACATGCCAACAGCCACTGCCTCCTCTGTGTCCCCCTCCTCCTCGTCTCCCTCCTCCCTCCCTGTGACGTCTCCACTCACACTTGCATGCACAACATCTTCAGCCACTACGTCCATCACCAGCACACCCACCAGAACACTCCGCACACGTGCAGTCACCACCCCCACTACCATTTACACGTCCCCTGTGTCCTCTCCCAGTGTGTCTGTCACCCTCTCTTCCAAACCACACAAATGCAGGCAGCCACCCACCCAACAGCCATCCACCTCACAACAGCCTCCAGCACAAGCACCTGCACCCAAAGACACCAGACTTCACTCTCCTACAACCACATCCTCTTCCTCCACTCCCATACCCACTACAACTACCCATCCCTGTCTTACTAAATTGCTTTTCCTTTCCAACCTTGACCTCTTTCCATCAACTGACCCACCCCCTCCATCTCATAAGGCTCCAATCAGCACCTCAGCCACCACAAAACCTGGACCTACTAAGAAAATAGTCCAAGGATTTTGGAGTCCACCACCTTCAAGCCCAGCTACTTCGGCTGGGAGTAAAGAGACGGCCAGCCCACCCCCTGCAAAAAAAGCAAAGAAAGTCAGTGCCCGGTGCGAGAGGCCAAAGACAGCAGGCTCCATAAGCACTACCCTGGCACCGTCAGGGAGTGGGGTGCCACCTGGCACACCGGCAAAGGGAGGAAAGGGCCACAGACGAGCAGGGAAGGGTGGCAAGGGCAGCACGCCCGACAAGTCCGGCAGCAGGCGAGCTGAACAGGAGGGCCCCGCCAGCCCCAACCCAGCTGCCCAGGAGGGCCCCGCCAGCCCCAGCCAAGCTGCCCAGGAGGGCCCCGCCAGCCCCAGCCCAGCTGCCCAGGAGGGCCCCGACAGCCCCAGCCAAGCTGCCCAGGAGGGCCCGGCCAGCCCCAGCCAAGCTGCCCAGGAGGGCCCCGCAAGCCCCAGCCAAGCTGCCCAGGAGGGCCCCGCCAGCCCCAGCCAAGCTACCCAGGAGGGCCCCGCCTGCCACAGCCAAGCTGCCCAGGAGGGCCCCGCCAGCCACAGCCCAGCTGGGCAATGAAGGGGCGCCAGCCACAGCCCAGCTGGGCAATGAAGGAGCGCCAACTCAAGCAACGCTGAACATGGCAAGGACTGCCAAGGCAAGCACCGCTGAACAGGGCACCGCCATCTCAAGCACCGCTGATCAGGGCACCGCCATCTCAAGCACCGCTGAACAGGGCACCGCCATCTCAAGAACCGCTGAACAGGGCCCTTCAAGTCAAGAACCGCTGAACAGGGCCCTTCAAGTCAAGAACCGCTGAACAGGGCCCTTCTAGTCAAGGACCGCTGAACAGGGCCCTTCAAGTCAAGAACCGCTGAACAGGGCCCTTCAAGTCAAGAACCGCTGAACAGGGCACCGCCGTCTCAAGCACCGCTCCGCTGGGCCCTTCATCTCAAGCACCGCTGAACTGGGCCCTTCATCTCAAGAACCACTGAACAGGGCCCTTCAATTCAAGAACCGCTCCGCTGGGCACCGCCGTCTCAAGCACCGCCCCGCTGGGCCCTTCAACTCAAGCACCGCCCCGCTGGGCCCTTCAACTCAAGCACCGCTCCGCTGGGCACCGCCGTCTCAAGCACCGCTCCGCTGGGCCCTTCATCTCAAGCACCGCTCCGCTGGACCCTTCAACTCAAGCACCGCTCCGCTCGGCACCGCCGTCTCAAGCACCGCCCCGCTGGGCCCTTCAACTCAAGCACCGCTCTGCTGGGCACCGCCGTCTCAAGCACTGCCCCGCTGGGCCCTTCAACTCAAGCACCGCCCCGCTGGGCCCTTCAACTCAAGCACCGCTCCGCTGGGCACCGCCGTCTCAAGCACCGCCCCGCTGGGCCCTTCAACTCAAGCACCGCTCCGCTGGGCACCGCCGTCTCAAGCACCGCTGGCCCATTGGCAGAAGGGGCAGGCCCGCATCTGTGTCGGGCAGGGCTGCACGAAGCACTCTGGGCACCATGCCTCCTCCAGAACCAGTGGAGTCTGTAATCCACTTGTGAGACTGTGGCTTTGCACTCCCCAGGATGGCACAGTGGGCAATCCACCCACTGTAGAGACTTGTGAGACTGTGGCTTTGCACTCCCCAGGATGGCACAGTGGGCAACCCACCCACTGTAGAGACTTGTGAGACTGTGGCTTTGCACTCCCCAGGATGGCACAGTGGGCAACCCACCCACTGTAGAGACTTGTGAGACTGTGGCTTTGCACTCCCCAGGATGGCACAGTGGGCAATCCACCCACTGTAGAGACTTGTGAGACTGTGGCTTTGCACTCCCCAGGATGGCACAGTGGGCAACCCACCCACTGTAGAGACTTGTGAGACTGTGGCTTTGCACTCCCCAGGATGGCACAGTGGGCAATCCACCCACTGTAGAGACTTGTGAGACTGTGGCTTTGCACTCCCCAGGATTGAACAGTGGCCATGGAGGCCCCTCGTGGAACTGGCGTCCTGGACTCATCTGGCTGAGGTGCCCCCCCTTCCCTTCCCCCTGAGGTGCCTGTAGTTTTGCTATCTGATGCCCCTGCAGTGTTCTCTCCATTGGAGCCGGGTATCGTGTGTGGGCTTTGCCATGTGTTTAGGCCCATTGGCCCACGAAAAATGGCTGATACCCAATTTGGACTGGACAATTTACATATGTATATATAGTTAGAGATGTTTGATATATTTTTTTACTTAGCCGTACAATATACTTCAAATTTCAGGATCATTTATTTTTGTCTTTACATTCTTCCGGGGGGTTTGGGGGTGTCACTCTGAGTTGTTGCTCTGCATTGATGTGTATGTAGTTGTGGGTGAGGGTGAGGGTGGGTGTGTCGCATATGTGTGTCCCCGTAATTTTTTGCCTTCCCCCTCCCCTGTGTCGTAGGTGCAGTACTCACCGTTGTCTTCTGCGGCGGCGTTCGTGCTCCTGGTAGAGGAGCAGGAAGACAATAGCTGGTAGGATATGTAGTTCGGGTTCCATGCTGTCCAGATTCCTCGTGGAGTGTGTAGAGGCGAGCGTTTTCCGTTCGTAATGTCTGTTTCCGCCGTGTTTTTATCGGCGGGGCTACCGCCCCGGAAAAGGTGGCGGATTGGTGGGTTGTGATAGGGTGGGCGGTACATTGTCTCCCGCCTGTCTGTTGGCAGTCACCGCCGCGCTGTTTGTTTGTCCCGCCGTGGCGGACGGAGTGTTAAAGTGGCGGTCTCCGTTGGCGGTTCCCGCCAGGGTCAGAATTCCATTTTTTTTACCGCCTGCCTGTTGGCGGGTTGGCCGCCGCTTTAACACCGACCGCCAGGGTTGGAATGACCCCCATAATCAGCAACAGGATCTGATGGAAACCATTCTGAAGAATTTGGATGGTGAATCAACATAGGGTCGAAGATGGGTTCACCAAAATGATCAACCAGATCATCAGACACTACTAGATGAGGGGAGAGCACAGCCGGAGAAACTTTATGCCTTTTCTCCAAAGGCCCATTATCATAAACATCCTTTGTGGTGTTGTGTAAAACATCATCCCCATCACTGTCAGTGTCTCTAAGTTTAAGAATATTTAGGGGGGAGTGAGGGAGCCTCGAAGAATTTGCCTCTCTGTGGGAGGCATAAACTTAACAGAAACACCTTTGGAAGGCACATATGGGAATGCTGTACGTTTCGTTCCTCTTTTAGGAGGATTATCCTAGAGTTTCTGTAAAGTTTTTGATATTGAGGCTTCTAAATTCTTAGAAATATCCAGCATGGATACAGAGATTGCATGTGGAACCAAGTCCTTAATGAAGGATTTTAAATTCTCCTTCATAGACAGGGTCTGCTCATCACCAGACATGTTAAAAAATAAACTGTAGAGATGCATAAAATAAGAAGTGGGAGACCAAAAATGAAGCAGTAGCCTGGAAGACTTCAAAATACAGAAAGAACCCTGACCTAAAAGGTTAAATCAGAGAGAAAGTCAAGAGTGAGGGCCTAAGTGAAAGAGGGCAGGGAAGGGGCGTGCCCAGAGGCGGTGGCTACATGGAGCGAAGGCAGGAAAAGGAAAGCTTTCACTGGCCGATTTTCTGACAAACAAGGGTCGGAGCAGATGAAAGGCAGGAAGGGCGCTTCCAGCGATTGCCAGTGGCAGCACCACACAGAGGCAGCAAAGGCATGCGTACAGAGGTAGAAATACCTCAAGAAAAACAAAACAAACGTTATAGAGCGTTCAAAGAGTGTCACGCGCGCGGGGCCCAGAGGGCGATAAAATAAAATAACAGCGCAAGACCAAAACATTATTATTCTATAAACCACAACTTTGAATCACATCTCAAAATAACACCACATATGTAATAAAAAACAGTATAAGAGTAACGGCGAGCGGAGTATTTATCTTGACTGCGAGAAGCAAGAAAAGAGGACTTATTGCTCTCAGTCGAGAATGTTATGTGTAGGCTCGATGTTGGATTGGTCAACCCCATTGTGATGTTGTTTGGCTGTCTCCCAGGGTTTCTGGGATTTGTAGTTCTTGGCTGCTATTTAATAGAGTAAGAAAAGAAATGCATAATATGAGCCTCCGGTCTTGTAATAAAATCAATAGCTGAGTCCTGTGAGGCCCAAGTTTCTGTCACAAAAAATGCACCTCAGTCATCCTTTTCTAACATCATATTGATCTCCAGGGAGTGTTTTTTCAGTGACATTAATTAATCCACATCTAAGTTTACCAGATATTTCCTTAGATGAGGCAATAGTAGTGTCTTCCTTTAGCCCAGCTCTGTCTCGCAAAGCTAGATTATTACTACCAATCTTAATTATTTGTAGTAGTTGGTGACTTCTGTAGCATATTCTGTATTTATTCTATCAATACTCGACCCGCCTGGCTCAGTGTGACAATCGGCAGCATGGCTGGTGCTGTGCGAGGTGGGTGAGCGGATGAGAGCAGATGGGCTTGCCATTTGTGCGGTTGCACCACAGTTCTCATTGAGTAGCCCTCTTACCTGAAAACACTAAACCACTAACAAAAATGGCAGCGGTCAAGCGCCCTGGCTTATTATAGCATTAAACACTTGTTAAGTGGTTATGTTCAATTTAAAACATTTGTTAAGAATAATATTAAAAAACAATTGCCCCCAGTAATCAGTGCAAAAGTCCGAATAGCACTGGTAGCAGCAGTAGCAGCTTTCAATCAAGGGCAGCACGATTGGGCCAGCCTCGTTAAGTCGCCCTCCTACCCGAGAACACTAGACCGCTAACAAAGATGGCAGCTGTCAAGTGTCTCGGCTTATTATGGCATCAAACAGTTGTTACTCACGAGGTTGCACTCAATTTAAAACAGTTGTTAAGAACACTTTTGTTAAGAACACCTTTTGAAAACAAGTCCCTCCAGTGATCAGTGCAAAAGTAGAAATAGCAGTGATATTAACAATAGCAGCTTTAAATCGGCTACACAGTACAAATGTGGTGCTCATTTTGGAAAGGGAAATGCTGTAATGGACTGTATTAAAAGTTGCAAACAGAAAAAGGGGAAACAATGCACTGATTTGATCATTGTCCTGACTCGGAGTTGTTCTTAGTTAATCTTCATTAAGGCTGTTTCAGTCCTTTGCCTGGCAGGGCCACTGAAATTATGTGGCAGGGAGGGCCAAATTATGTGGCATGGTTGAGTAAATTATGTTGCAAAAAAGGCAAATTATGCAGCATAATATGGCACATTCTGTAATAGTATTACTTTATTATTTTGCTATTTTTAGTCTGCAGCTTACCAGACAGCATCGCTGTCTGGTTTACTAAAGACATCTTGGGGACTTTCAGAAAGTTGACCTAGGAATGCATTCCGCCCGTAAATTACCATTAGCTTTGTGGTTTGTAACTCACATTTTATGGCTTTCTGTTTGCTGGCTTTATTTGCTTTGGGCTCTCCAGGTTCAGTATGTCCCTCCCGTTGTCTAAACCATGTTTACTGTATTCTTCCACAAATTCCTTTTCTGTAAACAGGCTTTTATTCTTATCTTGTGACATTTGCGGTGCATTCACAGACCAAGATCAAATGCCAGGTGCTGTTTCTGAGGGGGGTTGTTTACTCTTCTTACTCTGACTTCAAAGTGAGAGGATTTATATGACAATCTTGATGGATACTGGGAGTAGAAAAAAGATTTTTCCTAGCAAGCAACAACATTTAAATGACGTGTACGTATTTCAGAATATATCAGAATTAGGAACACAAATGACGCACATTTTTGTTATTTTTGAGGTGTGTTGAAAACAAATACTTTAATTTGATCAAAACAGATCATTACACTAGGTGATTTTCGTTTGTGCGCTGTATAGTTTAATTAGTAAAACTATATGTCTGCGCAAATGTATAGTCATTTCAATTGAAAATGTGTTGTCTGTAATGGTAGTGTGTTAATATACCATGCATACACCACTCCACACTAGTCTGCACCGCCCCACAGTACTCTACAGTGCACCACTCAACTTTACATTACTCCATGCCAAAGCACCATTCCACTCTACGCCACTGCACTCTATGCCTCTTCAAGCTACGCGTTTCTACTCTACCCTGCACCACTCTACTCTATGCCACTCTACTCTACACCACTACACTTTTTGCCAGTGCTCTCTACACATCCCAGTCTAGGCCACACCAATCTGCTCTGCACAACTTGACTCTATGCCACTGTACTCTATGCCACTCTGCAACACTGCACTCTATGCCATTGCACTCTGTGCCAATACACTCCATGCCAATGCACTTTACTCTGTAACACCCAACTCTGTGCCCTTGCAATCTACACCAATCCACTATATGCCATTCTAACCTACTCTGCATCACTACACTCTAAACCACTTTACTCCATGCCATTACACTCTAAGGCACTCTAGTCAACTGCACTTTACCTTACACCACTCCACTCTATGCCACTTTACTCTACTCTGAAACAATCTGCCAGCGGCGACTCATCCACTATGGTGGAGGACCGTCACCCTCTCACTCCCCCGCCAGCAGCAGCCGCTGCAAACATTTAACAACAAAACCATAATAAACTATGTTTATTATGGTTTTGTTGTTAAAGGGGTGTGGCCATGGGGGATGATGGGGACGAGGGGGAGTGGTCTTTGCACTCCCCTAGGTGCACATGTGTTTTTGGCCACCGTCTCGGGCCAGCCAAAAAACACATGCGCACTGTGCTCTCTCCAACCCAGCACTGTGTTGCTGGGCTAGAAAGAAACGGCACAGGCTTCCAGTCTGCCTGGGAGCATCCTGGGTGGGCACTCCAGCCAATCCTAACGCTGCTCTGAGCAGTGTCAGGATTGGCCGTCGGGCAGGCTGTGAGCCTGTGCCTGCTTAGGGGACGGAGGAGCGATGTGGTGCAGCAGGTAAGTTTTTTTTAAAACTATTTTTATATTATTAATATTCGCCCCGAAGCGTGCCACACCTTGTAACCCCCGAGCTGTGACTGCAATCTACTCTATGCCACTGCACTCCATGCCTCTTTGCACCACTCCACTTTATGCCACTGCACTCTATGCCACTCTTCTCTTAACCACTGCACTCTAGACCAGTACACTCTACACAGCTGCACTCTATGTCACTGCACTCTATGCCACTGAACTCTGCGCCACTTTACTCTCCGCCACCCAGCTCTGCATCACTCAACTGTGCACCACATTACTCTACTATGGACCACTGTAATCTTGGCCACTGCATTCTACAACACTGCATTGTATGCCACTGAATTGAATGCCACTGCACTCTACCCCAATATACTTTGCAAAATTCTATGCCAATGCACTCTACACCAGACCACTCTACTCTATGCCACTCCAGTGTTTGCCACTCTAAGTGACTCCACACTATGCCACTCCAATACACAACACTCTCTAGCACTCTGCTCTACAACTCTACTCCACTCTTTGCCATTCCACTCTACAACACTCCACGCAACTCTCCTCTAAGCCGCTAACTTTTAGCCATGCTGAACAGCAGGCAGTTCGTGTACAACATGGCTAAAACACATTGGCAAAGCCAATAGCTCTTGCATAGTCAAGACCTACTGGCTTTGCCAGTGCTTGTTCTACTTGTCAGCACTGTCTGGGCATTGATTGCACCACATTAGTACCAGTTTAACACCCAAATATGGCAATTTACAACAGAAAGGTGACCAGTCAATCATTGCAAAGGGCCTTCAATTGTGCTGCAACAGGTGTTGCTGTGTTTTAATAACTTTAGAAACAATTATTTTGTCTGCAAATTATGCAGTGGATGGTGCATTATGTGGCGAATGGGGAACATCAGGAATTATGCGTAAAAAGCAGCGGGTACAATCGCATTATTCCAGTTATGGACTGGTTATTGATCTGCAAAAAGACAGAGGGTTGGTAATTGATTACCATTTCAAAATTTAGTCTACAGATTGAAAGCTAAAGATTGGTCCGTAATGAACTAGGAAATTTGCTTGACAGTACTTTTTTGGCGAAGTTTTCATAGGAATGAATCCTACCACTAGGCAAGTTCTGTTGAATCTGGTGCTAATGGACCCTATTGTCCAAGGTTGATTGTTTTTGTGTTGTGTGGGGTCTGGAAAGGTGTCGACAATGAATCACAAGAAGCTATTGTTTGTATAGAGGTATGTACGTGATTGGTTGTGTAGTGGTATATGAGCTTTGCTGTGGGAGAGGTGAACGTTTCATGTAGTAATGTGCACAATGTTGAATTGTGCACAATTTTTGTTATGCTAGCACAGACTTAAGTAATTCCCAAATTTTGAGTTGTGTGCATAACGCAAAATGTCACATATTTTTAACCTGCTGGAGATTTGTTTGATTAGATAACATCACAATTAAGCCATTTTTTCTATGTACCGTTCTCTTGGCAATATCTTGTGTGACTTGTTCATGCGTGGTATGCTCTCGTAGCGGAAAATTACTGGAGGTGCCCCAACATTAAAAATAATGCATATTAATTTTCATTTTTTTGTATAATGTCGCACACCCCAGTCTTGCTGTCATGAAAAGTAAGTACAACAGGAACCCTGACTGACTCAATAATCACCACCGAGAAACAACAGCTTTATTGTGATAAAGAAGTATATTGTTGTGCGTTCGAGAAATAGGCACATTTTGGCCAAGCCCAGGCTTCTGCAAAGTCACAGAATCTGAATATCCGAAGGAGTGGGAAGGAGAAAAATTGCACAAATATCCATCTGTGACAATTACAGGAACGTTGTGCGCAGGCGCTGCTTCTACACACGGTGCCGGGGAAGGGCCCGACATTGTTCTTCATGCTTGGGTGCAGGCACGCGACTTTACAGAAATAAAACTTACACCCCGACCGACATCAGCGTACATTATCTGCATACATGAAGTAGCAATGCAGTTTAACAGTGGCAAAATGCAGTTCAACAAGGCGCCGTTGTTTATCTGAATGTCATCTGGAATAGTGGACAAAACGATCCCTAGAATGCACTGCTGGGTCTGAAAGCCCACTGTGAGTGCCGAACAAGATATATTCTGTAACCAAAAGCAAAACTCTATTGTTGTTTGTCTCAGTGGGAACGCGGGATGCAGAAAAGAGTGAAAAGAAAACTGAGGGACTTAGCCGTGGCTGGTACGACAGTGTAGGCTCAGAGGAATACGCTGACGGAGCAAAGGCCGATACATTATTTCTGTGATTTAGTGCGAAGACAGTTAACCTTTCAAATTAACTCTACTAATCAAAAAACTTGCCATGCAGTTGCAATAGAACACTATACACGTCATAATGGAAGGTTCCCGGATATATCACTCACGCGCTGCCAGTCAAGTTTACTGCAACTTCCCGGGAACTGCTTGCTACTTTTCTCTTTTGCCTCACAGCAGTAGTGTTGTTCCAGCAGGAGGTGGTTATTAACATTTTTTGCAATGTTGTCGTATTGTTACAGATGTAACAAGAGCTTGACTGGAAACGAAAGCCAGTCCTGTAAAAAGTCTTCACCCAGCCACGCCGCCCACGTTGCCCCGAGAGAGCCTTCTATAGAAGAGGATAAGGTTCTCCCCAAGAAAACAGCACACACACAAACGGTGCCTTTAAAGGCACAATGTGACAAATTCATTGGTTTGAAGCATAGACGTCAATTTACCAAAATGCCAGTGGTAGCGGAAGTGACATCGCACGCCATTGGCCCTCCACTTTCACTCACACACATACACACAAATTCACATTTACATACACTCTTTCTCACATAACACAATATCACCCGCAAGCATGCACACAATACACATTAAAAAGCAGTTTTTACTTACCTCATCTGCCATGGAAGGACATATTACAGGCAATTGTACACCCTTTTTACTACACAAATAGTCAAAAGTACACTATAATTCACTATTAGTGTAAAAAAAACAAAATGCCAGAAAACAGAGGGAGCCGAGCCCCAACTGACACCCATAAGGATGAGCTGCCATTGTGTTCCTGGCACTGAATTTGCAACCTCTGAGGCCGGGTGGGGGGGGGGGGGGGTGGTGGTTAGCAAAGGTAATGCCTGGGGTTGCAAATGGCAAGCCCGGGGTCGCACATGTGACCCCTGTTGACCTCTAAATGTCCATGACTGTATGAGTTGCATTTACCAGGAGCTCTGAATAAGGATAATTGCATATTCCAATAGTTCAGGAGAGTGGTTCCCAAACTTTAAATAACCACGGCCAACTTTATAGAACTACCCTCCTACCTTTACTGGATATGGGGAGGAGACATTTTTTAAGGTAACTAAAGCCTCATGTGGTAGTACATTGTCATTTACAGACAACAGATTTTCCATTGAAATGGGCACTATCTTTGCACAGACATACAGTTTTACAGATACAACTGTACAGTGTATAGCACTTAAATGATAACATGGAAATTGGGTTTCTGTGGATATTTATTATTTACGCATCACTAGTAAAGTGTCTTGATTTGTTTGATCCTATCTGAAAGTCTCTGTTTTCAGCACATTTGGAATTACAAACAAAGAACTGTGCTTATTTTTTGCTTCCCTAAATCTGAATGCATACAGTTCATTTACAGGCATTTACATCTAGCTGTATGTTGAAAAAAAATGCTATAGCCTTTCCTTTCACACTCCCTGTACATCAGCAAGAGTGTCACATAATTCACTGTAAAAAACAACATCATACGTTTACAGAATCAGACTTATGTAACGATTCAACGGCTCCTGAAATTGTCATTTTAGAAATATAGGCCAACACCCAAATATGGCAATGTACAACAGAAAGGTGACCAGTCAATCTTTGCAAAGGGCCTTCAATTGTGCTGTAACAGGTGTTGCTGTGTTTTTAATAACTTTAGAAACAATTCTTTTGTCTGCAAATTATGCAGTGGATGGTTCATTATGTGGCTAATGGGGAAAATCTGTAATTATGCAAAAAAAGGAGCGGGGTACAATCGCATTATTCCAGTTATGGACTGGTTATTGATCTGCAAACAGAGAGTTGGTAATTGATTACCATTTCAAAATTTAGTCTACAGATTGAAAGCTAAAGATTGGTCTGTAATGTACTAGGAAATTTGCTTGACTGTACTTTTTTGATGAAGTTTTTATAGGAATGAATCCTACCACTAGGCAAGTTCTGTTGAATCTGGTGCTAATGGACCCTATTGTCCAGGGTTGATTGTTTTTGTGTTGTGTGGGGTCTGGAAAGGTGTCGACAATGAATCACAAGAAGCTATTGTTTGTATAGAGGTATGTAAGTGATTGGTTGTGTAGTGGTATATGAGCTTTGCTGTGGGAGAGGTGAAAGTTTCATGTAGTAATGTGCACAATGTTGAATTGTGCACAATTTTTGTTATGCTAGCAGAGTCTTAAGTAATTCCCAAATTTTGTGTTGTGTGCATAACGCAAAATTTCACATATTTTTTACCTGCTGGAGATTTGTTTGATTAGATAACATCACAATGAAGCCATTTTTTCTATGTACCGTTCTCTTGGCAATATCTTGGGTGACTTTTTCCATTCGTGGTATGCTCTCGCAGCGGAAAATTACTGGAGGTGCCCCAACATTAAAAATAATGCATATTAATTTTCATTTTTTTGTATAATGTCGCACACCCCAGTCATTGCTGTCATGAAAAGTAAGTACAACAGGAACCCTGACTGACTCAATAATCACCACCGAGAAACAACGGCTTTATTGTGATAAAGAAGTATATTGTTGTGCGTTCGAGAAATAGGCACATTTTGGCCAAGCCCAGGCTTCTGCAAAGTCACAGAAGCTGAAAATCCGAAGGAGTGGGAAGGAGAAAAATTGCACAACTATCCATCTGTGACAATTACAGGAACGTTGTGCGCAGGCGCTGCTTCTACACACGGTGCTGGTGAAGGGCCCGACATTGTTCCTTATGCTTGGGTGCAGGCACGCGACTTTACAGAAATAAAACTTACACCCCGACCGACATCAGCGTACATTATCTGCATACATGAAGTAGCAATGCAGTTTAACAGTGGCAAAATGCAGTTCAACAAGGCACCGTTGTTTATCTGAACGTCATCTGGAATAGTGGACAAAACGATCCCTAGAATGCACTGCTGGGTCTGAAAGCCCACTGTGAGTGCCGAACAAGATATATTCTGTAACCAAAAGCAAAACTCTATTGTTGTTTGTCTCAGTGGGAACGCGGGATGCAGAAAAGAGTGAAAAGAAAACTGAGGGACTTAGCCGTGGCTGGTACGACAGTGTAGGCTCAGAGGAATACGCTGACGGAGCAAAGGCCGATACATTATTTCTGTGATTTAGGGCCAGATGTAGGTAGGATCCAAATTGCGAGTTGCAATTTGCGAGTCCCAGCGACTCGCAAATTGCAACTCGCAATTTGGTATGCAGAAAGGTGTCTCAGACACCTTCTGCGAGTCGCTATGGGGTCGCAAAGACCCACCTCATTAATATTAATGAGGTGGGTCGCAATTGGCGACCCCATAGCGATTCAGGGCACTCACGGGATGGTGGCCTGCTGGGAACAGCAGAGCACCATGTCCGTGACTGCTTTTAAATAAAGCAGATTTTTTTTTCTAAGTGCAACCCGTTTTCCTTAAAGGAAAACGAGCTGCACTTTGAAAAAAAAAACAAAAAACTTTTGTTTCGGTATTTTTCAGGGCATGTAGTGGTCCATTGGACCACTGCCTGCTCTGAAAAATAAATTTTTGTGCCAGACACAAAGGGGAAGGGGTGGGACCCCTTCCGGTTTGCGACTGGGTTACCATCCACTTCAAGTGGATGGTAACTGCGCTTTCATTTGCGACCGCAATCGCGGTCGCAAATGAAAATGCATACCAGTGCGACTCGCAAATAGGAAGGGAACACCCCTTCCTATTTGCGACTCGGAAATGCATTTTGCGAGTTGGTTCCGACTCGCAAAATGCATTTCTACATCTCACAGTGGCTTTAGCGACTCGCAAACGGTGATTTTCGCCGTTTGCGACTCACTAATGCTTTGCTACATCTGGCCCTTAGTGCGAAGACAGTTAACCTTTCAAATTAACTCCACTTTCAAAGAACTTGCCATGCAGTTGCAATAGAACACTATACACGTCATAATGGAAGGTTCCCGGATATATCACTCACGCGCTGCCAGTCAAATTTACTGCAACTTCCCGGGAACTGCTACTTTTCTCTTTTGCCTCACACCAGTACTGTTGTTCCAGCAGGAGCTGGTTAGTAACATTTTTTGCAATGTTGTCGTATTGTTACAGATGTAACAAGAGCTTGACTGGAAACGAAAGCCAGTCCTGTAAAAAGTCTTCACCCAGCCACGCCGCCCACGTTGCCCCGAGAGAGCCTTCTATAGAAGAGGATAAAAATGTTTCTAGCTTACACGTCAAGAATTTTCAATTCTATTAAGGACATGGAGGCGAGGATTATGCTGTCTCTTCCTTTACTGAACTTTCACAGCAGCCAATAACAAAGTAATAAAGAGAAAAACTACATTTCCCATGAAACACATGTTTCGATGTCACATGCACCAATCACATATAGTGACCTAATACAATAAATGCTCTGACCCCCAACGTCATATCCTCTTTCTTTGCTGTTTCGCAGCAGATAAGTGCCATTTTCTATTTTCTTACATGATTTATGATATTTAATGTTGTATTATTGAAATTTAGCGTCGCGATTTCGTACGCTTTAATGCTTTGTATTTTGCTATTATGCCCGCGTTTTGTTTATATTAGTGAGGACTAATTTTAGAAATATAGGCCTTAACAATTTGCAAACATAATAAAAAGCTGGAAAAATCACTAGTTTAAGTCCTGTAAAGGACACACACAAAGACGACAGGTTTTCTATTAGAATCACATCCAGTAATAAGCCAGTTGTTTAGTCCAAGAGACGGGCCCCATTCGGAAACGTTTAACGAGAACGCTGTACTTCTGGTTTCAAATGTGCCCTAAAATAGAAATACATGTATCTAATGTAGATGAATGACAAATCATGGTGAATCTGCTGATCAGCCAACCACGGGACAAGTCATTTTCATAATTCAACTTCCTTGTAACTGACTTTAGCCAGGTCTTCAACTGTCCTTCAGTGGGCCTGACCATTGTGTCCTATGGAGGGTTCTAGCAATACTGCAGTTTCTGTGCCCAGGCTTTTAATTTTAACACAATAATTCCGAGGTCTAAACAGATGCCCTCAATGGAAACATTTTTCATGACGATAGAGAGAAGCCTTCCATAATTGTCCTTCCACCTTAGCTAGGCTCTGTAAGTCATGATGATTCAAACTTTCAATATCATGCAATAATTTGGCGGGGAATGAAGCCGTATCTACCTGAAAGAGGAATTTTATTTAATATTTTCCTATTCATTTAAAAAACTGTGCCAAGCTCAGACCACTCTCTTAATGAGTTACAACATGGAGCTTACTTCATAAATTATTAGCCAGGGTAGTTCCCAAACTGCAATAGTAAGGAAATGACTCTTTTTGCATGATCACTCCAAAAGTTTTAGGCTGATGCTGCTAGTTTTTCGACTCCGAGTGTGTCCTAGGCCATGCTAACAAGGCCTCAGTGCCAGTACTCTGACCCTAAACGTGTATGCCTGACTGGCTCACCCACAATTCGTATAAGGTAACTTACTTCCTAGTATATGGTAGCAGGAGTACCCCATTTCTGTAAGTTAGAGTGTCCCCCGTGGCCTGCAGCCCTTATTGTGCCACCACAATTTCAACAAAGCAAAGCAAGGCTCCCAGGCTGCCAGAGTGATAGTCAAACTGCTATCTCAACTTTGCCATTGAAACTAATGACAATGTCTAGACCTTCATTTTAATAAATATATATTCCTTTTTAATACATATATGTCACACCCTAAGATAGACCTATCAAGCCCTTAGGTAGGGTGCTGTATATTATAAAGTAGGACATTTTTATACGTCTTAACAGTAAAAACCTCAACTGCTGTTTTTACTGAGAAAGGGTAGTAGCCCCATTGGCAAGCACAGGGTTACACTATGACAACTCAGCTGTTCTAACTTCTGAATGGGACTACTAAAGTTGGAACTTCAATGTATCAAAAGAATTGTTACAATAATCCAAACTTGATGCCCAAGTCGATTTTAATGTAACTTTTAAGTAAGTGGCAACTTTAGAAAGTTGTCACTCTGTTACCACCTTTCTAGGGCCTGTTTATGGTTGCTGGCCTGGGTACACTCTTCCACCCTCCAGCAGGGAGGTGTGAATGAATCTCAAGATGGAACACAAGGGGCCTTCTGTTGGAAAAGGTGCTATATTTTCCTGTGAGGAAGGCCAAATGGGTGTGAGCCCAAAAGTCGAGCTTCAAAGGGAAAACCACATTTGAAGGGCAAATGGTGGACACACATGAGAGGTAATGCTCTTTTGTTCTGGCAGATAGGTTGGCATTGGGGACAGAGAGGGTGAAACAGTTGCCAAACCAGTTTTCCCATAGCCCTCAATTAACTACACCTCCAGGGTTGGCTACCAAGCTCCACAGTGAGAGAGGGGTCTGCCATATTGGGAGTGGGCAGAATATTATATTCTGGGATAACTAGATGCCACACTTTGCAGGAAGTCGTCACCAGGAGGGATGGGACCTGGTAGCCCACTGACTAGTAGTCACCACATCCCCTTAGGCATGGGCATGAAAGTGGCAACCCTGGCACCCAGATCTCAAGTCACATCTGTACTTGAGAAGGGACTTAAGAAGGACTGCTCTGTTGTTCCCTGGACCCGACGAAGAGATGCTGCACCAAACACTGGATTGCACTTGCTGATCTTTGGGCTAACAAAAAGAGGAGTGTGCCTGTGGTGTTGTGCTCAAGGAAAAGTCGTTAATGAGCCCCAGACAGAAGAAATGTCTCCAAGAGTCACTTGGTTGACTTCTTATCCTGCTAAATCACTAGTCTCGATGGAACATATACATATGTTAGCTAAAGTATGTAATTTTGTATATTTATTTGTAGGATATTTTTGGCTGCATTTTCAGGCCAATACTGTTAACTGTCTTTGTAAGCCAACAGAGTCAAGTAGCACTATATCATGAGCATACATGATTATATATATATCAGTATCTCCCAGTAGGGAACTAATTTTTAATAGATTACCTGAAAGGTTAGAAATATATAATGAAAACAAGGAGGTTAATATGCACTCTTATTTCAAGCCTTAACGCATAGATATCTTTTTTGTGAGGTAATTTTTAGAACCGTTCAGCACACACACCCTGGTGTCAGCATGTAATGCAATAAGATTCTAAGCAAATCTTCTAATTTGGTCCATAGTGT
This sequence comes from Pleurodeles waltl, assembly GCF_031143425.1. Classification (NCBI taxonomy): domain Eukaryota; kingdom Metazoa; phylum Chordata; class Amphibia; order Caudata; family Salamandridae; genus Pleurodeles; species Pleurodeles waltl. The sequence goes on from NC_090444.1 coordinate 441,768,399, forward strand.
GGTGCCGGTGACTGTCAAATACACATATGTTTGTGTACAGCATAATTTTACAAGATTAATCACAGTATCAGGACACGGTTGGCTGTGCCATAGAAAGGGTGAAAGCCACCTAGCTGAAATGGAATCAGATCGGTTTCTAGTACCCACATAGATAAGCATTTGAAAAATTTTTTGCAAAAAAAAGTTCTCTTGGCATCCAGGAGAGATGTTGGCCGATGATTAGATGATACCATGACCCCTTCTTGACAATAGGTATCATTATGCTACTGTGAAGTCTGGACTGTAAGCAGGCATATGTGGAAATAAGCAAGAGTCTCAGAGCACAAAGTGATTAGGTTTATTTCCAGAATATAGAAACTCCAGCCACAGGTAACGGAATTACAGTATCAGCTTTCCCTAACATCCTCCTTTCAAATAACAACATTCCATAAGGATCAGGAGTGGGAGAACATACCAATAATAATAAGGAAGAGGGGGAAAGGGAAACACCAATATAGTAGAGGATAAAAATCCCCCCCCCCTTCCCCAACAACAAAATGATAAAGAAAACAAAAGTAGGAACTGTGATACAATATATCCAACATATACATATCATCTTGGCAGCACTATGAAACACTTTAGTCATGGTGTAAGGTCTACTAAAATGTGAGTGTGAGAAGCTGGCTCTGTATATACCATATCAAAATGAGATATAGTGTGCAAACAGTCCAGGGGTTCCCCAGAGACTTAACAGAGGCTAAAGTAGATAAATCTATTGCTCTCTTTTGTGGTAGTGTGGTCGAGCAGTTAGGCTTATCAGAGGGTAGTGCAAAGCATTTGTTGTACACACATAGGCAATAAATGAAGCACACACTCAATTATTAAACCAGGCCAATGTTTTTTATATAGCAAAGATATATTTTGTTACTTTATTTCTAGAACCACAAGATTCAGTTTGCAGATAAGTACATTTGTAAGTAAGTATCAGACACCAACACCACTTTGTTTCAATTTGGCAAGTTAAACAGTTTTCAAGAAAATAGCAATTATCTGTTTTAAAAGTTGACACTGCAATTTTCAGAAACAGTTCTGGGGGTAAGAAAAGTAAAAACAGTTTCAAGATAAGTCCAAGACTTACAGTTCCAGACTCCGGCAGGCAGTGGTTTGTGGGCATGGTACCCCGAGAGGAGTGCCATCTGGACTTTGCCTTTTTCTCTCCACCAGCACACACAAGCTGCAATGGCAGTGTGTATGTGCTTGGTGAGGTGTCCCAAAGGGGGGCATAATACATGCTGCAGCCCTTGGGGACCTTCCATGGTCACAGGGCCCTTTGTACCAGGGATGCCTTTTACAAGGGATTTAACTGTGTGCCAGGGGTGTGCCAATTGTTGGAACAATGATACAGGTTTTGGGAAAGAACACTGGTGCTGGGGCCTGGTTAGCAGGATCACAGCACACTCTCAGTCAAGTCAGCATCCGTATCAGGCAAAAAGTGTGGGGGGGAGAACCAGGCCAAAAGGGGCACTTTCCTACAGTGAGACACCATGATTCTTAGCTGGTAATTTTATCTTTAACAAGTCACCCACACACACCACTTTTGGTTTAGTAGCACTTAGCAGACAGAAATGTTCCTTCCTTTTAAATTGTAACCATCTCCCTTTCTCTCTTACCTCCCCATCAAGATTCTAAGGCTTCTTACATTTGTTATTGTATTCCTTAACCATGGTGGACTTATAGCACTGTTAGGTGTACATTTTCTAAACAGAACAAAAGGAGAAACACCACTTGTGGTATGAGTAGTAAATCTATACTCTTCCACTCTCTTTTTCACAGCTAGACTCCAATTGTTTCCATTACTCTTTGCAATATAGATAGGCTCCTTTGATGTTCTGCATAACCTCTCTACCATACCGTTGGTTTTGGGATGGTAGCAAACACATCTTTTGTGTATTATACCTCTTTCCAACAGACATTTTTCCATTTCCCTTCAACTTAATTGTAGTCCATTATCTGTAAGTATATACTTTGGATTCCCTTCCCTGGCAAAACCCTCAGCCCAAGATCTTGTCATGTCCATTAGAACAACCAGATACTTGTTGACACCACCTCCATTATGGGACCGACGATGTCTGAGCCAATTTCCTCCCACACTTCCTTTGGTATTTCTCTATAATCCATTGGGGTAGTCCTGACCTTCGTAGTCTTATAACTCATGTTTCACTCACTGCATTCTTGCACCACTCATTCCACCATTATGGCCATCTCTGGCCACCAGTATTCATTCTAAGTCTTTCTTTAATCTTACATATTCCCTGATGACCTTCATGTGCCAGCTCTATAATGTGGTGTCTGACACCTTTCAGGGGAATCAGTTGGGTTCGGCTCACCACACTGCAATTTACCAATGACAATCCTTAAAAAACCTTTGCAAAACATGCAAATTGTTTGTCAATTTTCCAACTGGACTCACTACTCAATACAAACTGACAAATTTGCTTCAATTTCTCATCCACTTCCAACTCATGCAACCACTCACTCTCCAATATACATCCATCAGTAACTGCACACACCTTCACTTCATCGTCCTTCCATTAAACATTCTCCTCATAATCTTGATCATGATCATTTGCTGTCAACCTAGAGATGCAGTGGACAACCTTATTAACCAGGCCAGGTAAATATGAAACATTAAATTGAAAATCTTGGAGATCAACCATCCATTTGCATATTCTCAAATAAATGTTATCCAGCCCCTTTTTCCCAATACAATCTTGCATGGATTTGTGATCAGAATGAACTTGAAATTTGACACCCCACACAAACTGTCTAAACTTCTTTATTGCCCAACAGACAACCAAGGCTTATTTCTCAATAGTAGAGTGGTGCTCCTCTGCACCCTTCAAGGACCGTGAAGCAAAGGCTATTGTCACCTTCTTTACTCCCTCCACCTGCTTCAGAACTGTCTCCAAACCTTTCTGCCTAGCATCAGTCATTAATGCACAAGATAAACCTGGAAGAAAGCACTTCAAATGTTATGCTGTGGTAAGAGCCACATTAACATCTTCAAACTCCCTATGACATGCCTCAGTCCAGTCAAACTCAAAATTCTTCCTAAGTAGAGCCATGATACTTTGCGGACGACTGTCAAAATTTGATACACATCTAGAATAATACTCTATATCCACAAAAAGGATGACAGTATTAAACAATTCTTCCTTTGGTTTGGTGCCCTCGATTACATGATACAGCATGTCCCAAATATATATCTCATAGAGGCAGATATGACATTTGCTGAGCTTCAGTGTCATCCCTTTTTCTTCAAAGACCTTCAAAACGCCCCTGACTTTTCTCATGTGATCTTCCAAGGTCTCACTACATAAAAGCACATCATCTTGAAAAAACGTAATGTTTTTCATTTGTTTGAATACATAAGACATGAGCCTCTGAAAAAAAGATGCTGCTGAGCAAAGTCCAAATGGCATCCTATTAAAACAAAAAACACCAAATGGTGTTCTGAATGCTGTGAGTTTCTTAGAATCATCACTGAAGCAAACCTGATGATAAGCTGACGTGAGAGGGTAGAGAAAAACTTTACATTGCCCAACATTGTTGTCATTTCCATAATGGTGGGCAATGCAAATGTATCCTTCACTACCTCCCTATTGAGATTTCTAAGGTTTCTGCATAGACGTGTAACCCCTGAAGGTTTGGTAGCCACAACCACTGGTGCACCCCACTGCGAGGTCTCTACAGGCTCCTGAAGGAAATGTTAGACGTTGTCTCTACTGCCCTGACTTGAAATTGCGGAGGAAGGTTGGGATCCAAATATATGCCCAACAGCCTGAGATAAGGCCAGCTTAAAATTATGTCACCTTTCACTGGAACATACATTTCCCCAGCACGGTTTGCCTCTGTAAATGTATGGTGTAACATCAGGTTGGAAAAGATCAACTTTACCTTCCAAACAGTGATCATAATCTTCATTAGATACCAAAGATAATCTCATTCCAGAGTCCATCATCATAGACACTCCTATCCCATTATAACTAACTACATCTGCAGGATGTACACATCGTGAGTTTGAAATGCATTTTTATATCATTTACTATATTTAACACAGTATGAACATCTTCCTCTTCAGTGTCTTTGATTTGTTTCCTTGGAATAAGGAAATTTACAACACTTCAAAAAATGTCCCTTTCTCCCACATGACCTGCAAGTGAAACATATGGCAGGGCAATCCTTACAGTTGGCTAAATGAGTGGGACTGCCACATCTAAAACAAACAGTTTTAGATTTAACCCCACATTGTTGCTTTTTTGTGTACAATGGTAGCTGTTTTAACTGCAGCCACTGCATCCTTGGATTTTTGTACATCACATATGCATTCCCAAGAGTGTTCTATTTGCTTGGATAGTGTCAAAAGTTCTGAGAGGCTGGTATCATTCTTTGGCCATAAAACCTTTCGGAGCCTGTCATTTCTGCAATCAAGCATAAATTGGTCACAAATTTTCCCTTCTGTATTTTCTCCAAAATTATATAGTGAGGCCAATTTCTTAAGGGCTTTCAGAAAGTTGTCTACTGACTCCCCCTTCTTGTTTCCTCTTTCCAAAGTGAAGCTGTTGCAATATTATTGACACTTTGGGTAAAAAATGTAAATCCAATTTTTTGATAGCAGCATCAAATGTCTGAGCCTGTCCCCATCCCTACCAACCACCAAGTCTGTTAAATTTTCATATGTCTCCTGCCCTTCTGCCCCCAAACAGACAACGAGCATAGAGGTTTTCTTTTCTGCAGATAAATTTGAACCACAAAATCTTAAATAATTTATGAGCACCTTCTTCCATTTGGACCGTGGAAGAGGTGGTTCATCTGGCGTTGAGAGAAAGCATGGGGGTGGTGATATGTGATGCATGAGGACAAAACCCAATAGTGGTAAATAAGGAAAGAAAAAATACAAGTATGATAGGCAAAAAAAATGTATGTAATATACAACATTATGAAAAGTTATGAAAATGTAGAACACAGTAGAAACAAGTTGAGATAATGTTTATAAACTAAAACACCGACACACAAACACTGTACCCGAGTACCCACCTGTTGAAAAACAATGTTAATTTAAGAACGTGCTGAAAAAAATAAGAAAAATAATAATAAATAAGTCTTCTTTCTATGGTTGTTGTTTTGTAGAATAGAGTCCTGTCTCTCCTGATGTCTTCAAGCAAGAAGAAAGAAGTGACATCATTTTTAATCCTGAAATCCTTGAATTGGCTGAGTTCACCCTGCAGCAGTGGCTGCTGTGAAAATCCACAAGATAGTGTTGCGACAGGCTGCAGCTGCTGTGAAGATCCACAATATAGTGTTGCGGCGGGCGCTCGCACAACAGGGTGACTGCCGAATAGAAGAGGCTCAAGTACAGAGTTATGTAGTGAGTATTACGCAGTGCATATCAGTGTTCCTGAGAGCTGATGAGCAGGAGTGGTGGGGTGCAGTTGAGAACGGGGGGCAGACTGATTCTCAAAGGTAAGCTCTCAACTTGCAAAAATCAAGCAATTTGTCTTAGTTCAATAGCTGTGAAACATTAATATGAACCTCTCAAACACCTCTGATATAGTTTCCAAATCAGAGAGTAGCAGTGTGCAATAAAGCACATGGAGGAAGACGCTGAGTTAAATACATATATCTACAGCACCCAGAACCATAGTTCCCAAAGATTTCCAAAGAGATTTCAGGAAAAATTCAGAAGAACACAAGGTACTAAATACAATTCAATACTATATAGAGTAGAAAGTAATTTGAATTTTTTTAAATAGTAAGGAGCTTTCCCAAACGTAAATGTTTTAGAGATTGAAGCCAAAGTAGTTTAGAAGCAGGTTACTACAAAAACAGAAGAGGTGATACCTGAAAAGAACCTGGCTCCTTTTGCAGGGTTCTCCCCAAACTTTGTGCCTTCCTCCTCCTATTTGTCTGGCCACCCCAAAGGTAGGCCCTAGGTAACCCTATGGGCAGGGTGCTGTGTAGGTAGGAGGTAGGATATGTGCCTTTATTGTGTGACCTGTCATGGTAGTGACAAACAACCTATTTGGTTTCTCACTGCTGAGAGTGCTGCCCCTCTCATACGTTTGCATTAGGATTGGCCCTGCCTATTTCTAAGTGGTATTTTCTGATCTATGAGGAGTGGCGTAGCCATGTTTGTTATGTTTGGAATGGTAGTGAGAAATGCTGCTTATTTGTGTAGGTGGATTTTGTATTAACATTATGGAAATACCACGTTTAGAAAGTGGGCATTTCACTGTGCTTATGACTCTTGTGCTTTGCAGCCTGACTCCAATCCAGGTCTGGGGTAGGGTGACAGCTGGATCTTGTACTTACTTTACAGACAGGCATTACACTGGGAGGTTAGAGGTGTAACAGGATTACACTTGCATAATGAATAGTCTTCCTGGGCTGGGAGAGGGAGAGTCGGGGCACACTTACATTTGTATAGGCTGGGTCCTGTCCTCTCACAAGGAGCTTGTTTACCCCTACTGATGATTGGAGCCAGGGTTGGGATTGAAAGGGAGTGTTGTGCACTTCTAAAAGTCCTTTAAAGTGCCCCCTGAGACCAAAGACAAAATGAGTATAAGTACAGGGGTTGTTCACCATGGTTTCAGACACCGTGTGGACCAGGAACAATATGCTGCTGGAGGGCGCTGTTATGCTGCACAGAAGTGCAACTGGAGTCATGTTGTGCTGACCTGTGGCCTTCTGAGCCACAAGAGGGACTGCCACTTCGTCTGCAAAGACCCTGGTGTGCTGCCTCCTGCATGCCCTCTGCCTCTGTCCTACAGTTGCCTCCAGGGGCTGGGTGGTGTGCCCTCTTTCCCCACTGCTTTCAACTTGTTCAGAGCTGGGAGAGTGCAATTTTTGGTGCCTAAGGGCTGCCCTGTGTTTTGCAGTCCAAGAAGCATGAACTGAGCACTGTCCTCTGATTCTTAGGTGTAGGGTAAGCTCTGTGACCCTGTGCGAACCCCCTGCCAATGAGGAGTGGTCAGGAAGACCAAGAGACTGTGTTGGCAGCCAACAGCAGCTTTCCAAGGAGCGCAGATGAGGCGTGCACTGTCAGGGGCTCCCGGGGCAGAAGCAGGCACTCAGTCCTACTGAGGATTCCCAGAGTGAGAACACACTGTGCTTTGGTGCGGAGCTGAATCACTGCCGGGCCTGGCACTGGTGAAGACACCCGGCCGGCCTTAAGAGCATGGGGGCTGCACCACATGCAACCAGCACCCAGGATTGAGGAGCCCAGAGGTTGAGGGGGAGAGAGCAGTCTCACTCGACAGGTATCATGAGGCTTCCCACGAGGAGCCCTGAAGTCGACATCCGTGCCACACAATGCGGGTGGCTGTCTTGTCAGCTGGCATATGTGGAGACCCCAAGAGGTCGCCCGCCATTGGGGGTGCTGTGTGTGTGCCTCCTCCCTCATCCACGTTGCACCTACCTGTGGTTGGGGGTTGTTCCCTTGTCTGGGGGCCCTTGTATAGTCATTAGCAGGACAGGACGGAGACCTCAACTGAGGCCCTGTTCCCACTTCGGAAATGTGTTGCATTTACCGTATTAGGAGAGTGGGAGCTCCTGTACTGGGCAGGTTGTGTTTTGTTTCACCCCCCCATTGTGTAGTAGGATGGAAGGGGCTTCTGGGGGGCTTAGGCACATTTTACTTACTGCCTTCCAGATAACAGAGGTGCAGATGCACCGGATTTAGAGGGTTGTGCTAGTACTTCGCACCACAGATATCACAAGGATGTGTGACTCATTATTGGCTGCTTTTCTGTGTTCTGAAATTGGTGTAATTCGTGTTCCCAGCTAACATAAACACAAATACTATTTTAGGGGCTGCATGGGATGCGCAGTATTGTTTCCCGTGTGATTGGTTTATGACATGTGCAAAAAAATCAGGATGTTTCATGGTATTTGCACTTGTGAAGAAGATGATTTGACAACCGCTTGCTTAACAGGGTATTATTGATTTATGTTGTTGTGGTCTACAGTCTGTGCCTTTTGTGCAATACAGTTTAATTTTATATAACCTGGTGTAAAGTTTTTTCTTTTGTGGTGTATTTATTGTGTCACTGAGTTGTGTGTGTTGTGCAAAAGCTTTACATTGCCTTGGGATAAGCCTGACTGCTCATGCCAAGCTACCAAGGGAGTGAGCAGGGGTGATCTTGGGTGTGTGGCTCCCATGCCCTGAGTGGAGTGGTGGTCCCTGCCTGGCTTAGGTGCCTAGCCTAGCCAACCAGGAACCCTATTTCTAACAAAGTCCCTTTGCTTAAGTTGGATGACTGAGTCCATGGTCAATTGACGACTGTGTTGAAATTTATTTAAGCACACCTGGGTTGCCCAAGTCTGGACTGTAAGTAGGCATTGGTGGAAGTAAGCAGGAGTCTAGGTTTATTTCCAGAAAAAATAAACTCCAGCCTCAGGTAACAGAATTACAGACTCAGCAATCCAGTCTCCCTTTCAAATAACAACATTTCACATGAAACAGGAGTAAGAGAACTACCAATAATAATAGGGGGAGGGGAAAAGGAAAATACCAATAGAGTATAGGATAAAACTATCACACCTGCCTTTCCAGTAACACTAGGCAATGACAAATTCTCCATACGAGATTTATTCTTAATCATATAATAATCACTCTTATTGTGTGCACAGAATAATTATGTAAAGTAAGATTTCTATTCATCTTTCTAGGCTGGGATGGCTTTTTTGTTACTGTTATCCCTAGTGCACGTGCCACACATAACTGGAAGTACATTTTTTTAGATGCTCATGATTCGAGTGCCAGTTGCTTGCTCTATGTTTATCACATTCACTTTTAAATTTCTCTAGAGCTTTGTTTACTAGGATCAGCCAATGACAGGAAATGCATGGAGTATATACACAAGCAGGGAGCAAATGTTTAATAGTTAGTTTCGGTACTTAATACTTTAAATGTCATATCTAGAAAGATGAGATCAGTAGCTGCTATTTTGACAGGAGTGGGACATACCAGGGTGCCTGCTCAGCACAAGCGTCAGCAACATTGGAAAATGAACATTCAAATCAGATTCTGGAATTTCAAAGTTTGTTAACAGATCAATTATTACTTATGATACAAAAACATAGTCAAAGGAGGATTAAGTACTCCTTTTTGACCAAAATGATTAACCTGACATGCCCCCATTATTCTCCCATTTAATAAGGCAAGAGTTGAATTCAAAGCCCAGGTCAAAAAGGAAATCAGAATTTACGATATACATATTGGTGCACCTACATCACAGGGTTCTGCTGAAGCTATGCTGCCAAGGTTAGTGGAGATATGAACATCAAAGTCACCCCATCCACAGGTAAGTGAATTGGAATAGCTTGCCTGTACATCTTGTAAGTACAACATTATTGCTTCCAGGTGCCATGAATTGTCTAAATGTAGTGCTATGTAAAGATTACGTAGAAATAACTATTGAACAATATTCGATTGCAAATTGAGAGATATATGAATTTCCATCAGATTATTAAGAATCAGCAGTGATAAAGTGACATTATTACAGTTATATCCATTCTATATTGAAATATGAAGACCAACTTTGCATGTCCTTTTGTAGTTGGACTTTCTTACACTGTATGTACAGCAAAATATTCCAGTTCACAACCCTTGATTTTCGGTGTCTCCTGAAGACAAATTATATCGTAGTCTTGCAACCAATTTAAGCAACTCTTCATCAAAAGCTTGAGCCCCACTATGCTGGAATTGTGCTGGAGTAAAAAGACACTCATGTACAGTTATCATCTTGATTAGATTTTAAAGTCTTTTCTTGGTCTCATATTCTCGAAACCAGCTTTTCATATATTATTTACTCTCAAAAACAGTCCTTAAGGTCTTAAGTGTCTGGATTACAAAATGTAGGAGGGGGATTGGCATTGGGACCTACCTGCCTCTGCGGTACTCTTATAATCACTGGACTATTTGTGACATCCATTTTAGTACCAGTTGAGATATACAGGGCGTGCAGAATTATTAGGCAAGTTGTATTTTTGAGGATTAATTTTATTATTGAACAACAACCATGTTCTCAATGAACCCAAAAAACTCATTAATATCAAAGCTGAATATTTTTGGAAGTAGTTTTTAGTTTGTTTTTAGTTTTAGCTATGTTAGGGGGATATCTGTGTGTGCAGGTGACTATTACTGTGCATAATTATTAGGCAACTCAACAAAAAAAAATATATACCCATTTCAATTATTTATTATTACCAGTGAAACCAATATAACATCTCAACATTCACAAATATACATTTCTGACATTCAAAAACAAAACAAAAACAAATCAGTGACCAATATAGCCACCTTTCTTTGCAAGGACACTCAAAAGCCTGCCATCCATGGATTCTGTCAGTGTTTTGATCTGTTCACCATCAACATTGCGTGCAGCAGCAACCACAGCCTCCCAGACACTGTTCAGAGAGGTGTACTGTTTTCCCTCCTTGTAAATCTCACATTTGATGATGGACCACAGGTTCTCAATGGGGTTCAGATCAGGTGAACAAGGAGGCCATGTCATTAGATTTCCTTCTTTTATACCCTTTCTTGCCAGCCACGCTGTGGAGTACTTGGACGCGTGTGATGGAGCATTGTCCTGCATGAAAATCATGTTTTTCTTCAAGGATGCAGACTTCTTCCTGTACCACTGCTTGAAGAAGGTGTCTTCCAGGAACTGGCAGTAGGACTGGGAGTTGAGCTTGACTCCATCCTCAACCCGAAAAGGCCCCACAAGCTCATCTTTGATGATACCAGCCCAAACCAGTACTCCACCTCCACCTTGCTGGCGTCTGAGTCGGACTGGAGCTCTCTGCCCTTTACCAATCCAGCCACGGGCCCATCCATCTGGCCCATCAAGACTCACTCTCATTTCATCAGTCCATAAAACCTTAGAAAAATCAGTCTTGAGATATTTCTTGGCCCAGTCTTGACGTTTCAGCTTGTGTGTCTTGTTCAGTGGTGGTCGTCTTTCAGCCTTTCTTACCTTGGCCATGTCTCTGAGTATTGCACACCTTGTGCTTTTGGGCACTCCAGTGATGTTGCAGCTCTGAAATATGGCCAAACTGGTGGCAAGTGGCATCGTGGCAGCTGCACGCTTGACTTTTCTCAGTTCATGGGCAGTTATTTTGCGCCTTGGTTTTTCCACACGCTTCTTGCGACCCTGTTGACTATTTTGAATGAAACGCTTGATTGTTCGATGATCACGCTTCAGAAGCTTTGCAATTTTAAGAGTGCTGCATCCCTCTGCAAGATATCCCACTATTTTTGACTTTTCTGAGCCTGTCAAGTCCTTCTTTTGACCCATTTTGCCAAAGGAAAGGAAGTTGCCTAATAATTATGCACACCTGATATAGGGTGTTGATGTCATTAGACCACACCCCTTCTCATTACAGAGATGCACATCACCTAATATGCTTAATTGGTAGTAGGCTTTCGAGCCTATACAGCTTGGAGTAAGACAACATGCATAAAGAGGATTATGTGGTCAAAATACTCATTTGCCTAATAATTCTGCACTCCCTGTAATTGTCATGTTTTTGTGGATTTCCCTGGCTCCCTTTTATGTGGCAATTAACAAAACTCTATATACTGCCTAAAGATGCTCATATGGTAGGTCAGACGTGATTTCCTTTTAATGTTTACCAATATAAACCCTTCCTAGCAGTATTCAAGAAAAGAGTATGTCCCTTTCTGCTTAATTGAGACTGAGATTATTGTCAGATACCACAGATATGATTAGGAATTCACCCACCTTTATTCCTCTCTGAAACATCTCCTATGTTGTGTTACTCACGAGTACCCAAAAGGATTGTAAATGCAGAGAGTTATAGAACATGTACATACCATCTATTCCTGCTGAATCACATTTCAGACGTCTGACTGGATATTCCGGATGTAAACTGGTTAACTTTTCTGGAGATCAGTACAATCTGAAAACCGTGAAGAAATGATTCCTTTTCAGCGCAGCTGGTCGAGCAATTCTATAAAGTGTTTTAACAGACATTTCCCATCATTTAAATTTCTCCACCCCTACCCAGCTCTCCTTACAGATTGCCCATGGAGATTCCCTCTTATGTTCTGCAATTCTTTGAAGACGTGAAAATTACCCCTCACGATTCTTCTTCAGAGATATTCCTGTGTTAATCTCCACTTCAAAATTCGTTAGGCAGGCAGACATTTGTCTAATTTCCACAGATTGCAATCATCCTACAACTTGATAGTATTTGAATATACAGAGTTTTTCTGAAGTTAACTCATTCATGTCCAAGATTTTAATACTCCTTCAGCTAATAAGACCGAGATGACTTCAATTCTTGTTGCTTCTAGTGATTTACTTAAATTGTCTTTTAAACAGTCGGGTGTACCAGATGAACTTCATAATGGTTGGTATATGCCATACTATGGAGAGCCAACAAACCTCTACGCTCATGTATTCCATAAAGGTTGGTATATGCCATATTACGATGCACCAGTAAACCTCAACACCTGATAGCAAGCTTTGGTTGAAGAGTAGAGGTTCTTCACCCTAATCTTTTTTAATTATTTATGGTTTGCAAATTTATAAACAAAACTAATAGCAATACTTGCCTAATAAGCTATAAGTGACCACATTTTTAGTCAGATAGGCTGAACAATATAACTGGAATTAAAGAAGCGCCCATCCTACATAATCCGTTGTACCACCACAGATAAATATATTAACCAATATCTGAGCCTTCATTATGTTCTTCTTATCATAATAAAGTGGTATTGCCTCTTGCCTCTACCTGCTTGGCCAAGATAAAGTCAGACTTTGAAAATACCCTCACAGACTACCAAAATGCACTTGATCCAGAATAAAGCAAAGAAGTTTCAGAAATTAAACTGAACATGCAGGGCTAGATGTACGACGCCAGTTAGAATTTCTTAATGGTCTGAATCGTTATTTCGGGCCGTTAAGAAATGCAAAATGGGCTTTTCTTATGTGCAAAGCCCTTTAAGAAATCACAAATTGCAATTTCTACCCTGTAAAAATCACAATTTGCGATTCCCAAAATAGGAAATCGCAAATAGAGATTTCCTATTTGCGATTCTTATTCTTATGTAACATGCATTTCCTAAATGCGACTTGGGCATGTGTGTGCTCTACAGGTGCACCACTATTTTGGGGGGCACCAAGGGGGCTTTTTACCCATTGCCATCCTTGATTTTGCATTTCCCAAATAACAATAAGAAATCGCTATTTGGGAAATGCAAAACCGGACCATTGACTCAAATGCAATGGGATTTCTTAATAGTGATTTATAGGAATCGCTATTAGGAAATCAGTATCTTTGTAAGTTGCATTTTACATTTCTTAAATAGCTATTTCTATAAAGTCGATATTTAAGAAATGAAAAATTGCATTTTCATACATCTGGCTCCAGGTCCATTAATCAACATTTAGAAGCAACGGAAAGTCCACTAAATACTAAGCAGAAGCAGATTAAAATGCACACGCAACAAAGGTGCATTGGAATCTTGGACAAAAACGCTGTTCCATCAATTCAGGGACCTTAAAAACAGGTCCAGACTAGACAACATTAAAGCGCGGAAGCTGATAGAGAAAACAAGAGGAGGCATCTACTCATGCCTGGCAGAGATGTCCCGTGGCGTTCTGAAAGAAAAGCTCTGGGGTTCCAACTGATCTCATCAGGGGACACTGAAAGGAGAGCCATAGCAGGATGCAAATGCCAGCGTAAAATTCCAGTGAAAATGACTGACTTTCATTTTAAAGAGCGAGTCATCCAGAGGCATAGTTCAACTGTCCCCTCGCACACTGCAACAGTCAGGTGACTTTGTTCCAGAATCTATTAGCAGCCATGCTCCATCATTGTAGAGGACTGTGACTACAGAGCTCCCACAGCAGATGTGAGCTCCCTTTGACCTACATTCTTTTGGCAGGGCAAAAATGATACTTAGAACGACTGTGGAAGATGGCAAATAAATCCCACTAAATGACAAAAGTTCAACGATTTCAGATGACTCTACCACCCTTTCAGAGAATGTTTGCAATCTAGACAAGGTGAAAAAGGAAGAGAACCTTCAGGATTGACATAGGGAACGGATACGAAAGAGAAGTGATAGCAAAGCATCCCAACACTGAGACAGAGAACCACAGAGACACCTATCAGCTGACACGCCTACTGCACCTCGGGGTGATGCTGTTGATGACTTAATGCAGTATTAAGTGCCAAGTATCAAATGATGCTCTGGTTGGAGGCAGGGGAAGGGTCCAAACACAGCGAGCCACTGAAGTCCATGTATGTGGTTGTTTTTAGGCTAAACAAGTTTGTTTGCTCACATAATGTTCACTCAAAGTAGAATATTGAATCTATTCAGACACAAAAATGAAAATGCTTCATAAATAGGCTCACAGCGAAGACAGTACTCTTCCAACCAATCTTTGGCTGCAAAAGTGAATACTGGTCCAGGAAGGCGCTTAAGAAGCCCACATAGGGTTGTGAAGTTCAATCTAAATATGTCATTCAATTATCCAGTAGTTGTGGACTTTTGTGGACTTTTGTAATTAAAGCAACAGCATACATGTGACCTTCCACCTTATGAGAAGTCTAGAGCCTGATCTGATAACTTTTTACCAAATTAAAAACAAAGTGGACAACAGCTTTCTCAATTTAAATGAACATAAAGCTGACTTTTTATAATTTGGAGCTGATAAGAGCCTTAGGAATAATTAAATCCGCTATAAGTCCATCTAGGTGGGATCTTCTTTTATTTCACACAAACAGAAGTGACAACACAGGGAGTTTATTTTTCTCCTCATATGTGGACAATCAGGTATTATAGGAGAGAAGGCACACTTAGAAAACTGGAATGGATAGTTTATAAAACGGGAGGCAAAGTGGTCCTGCTGCAAGCCTGAAAACTGTGTGTTGAAACAGCAAGAATATATGTGGTGCGCTTGAGAGGCTCTACTCGGGATTAGGGACTCAAAGAGTGGGAAAAGCGCTCTTTCTTTGGAGACTTCTTCTAAACCGTGTACTCAGCAGGCTGAGAATCCACAACCAAGATATGAGGCTTTATGAGCACCCGAGGGTTAACAGTGATGCTAGTAGACTGTGCTCATGTACTAGAAGACCACATCAAACTGGCAGAGTTGTTGCTAGCACTAAAGCAAATGAGTCCCCATAAACTCTTCAACCTGATAAACTCCTGGTTGCGTTTCACAAAACCTTTTCTACACAGCTAGGAAAATAATTATGCTGTCTCTTCAATACCTTCCAGAAGATACAGGGGTGACACAAACCATGCAGGAGGCAGATATCACACTTATTGCAAAGCTCGGAAAAGATCCTCTTGAACACAGATGTAAACAGTTCAACCAAAGGGTTCCATTCTTGATAGAACCTGACCAGGTTGGCTTCATCAAACACATTAACTGGCGGTCCAACATCTGCAGTGTTGCCTGCTTTATAGAAGAGGCTCTCAGGAAACCTGTCCTGGGCCTGCTGGTTTCGCTTGATGCTGAAAAAGCATTTTAATGAGTTAATTGGGACTTCCCGAATGAAGGTCATCAAGCCATCAACAGTAGCCCAAACTGCTGAACTGAATATTAGCCAATTATAAGTCCCACTATGCAAGGATCTTGGCAAATGGAAATAGGTCAGACAGCTTCCCTCTTGCGAGTGGCACATATCTGGGATGTCTACAGTTGCCCTTGCTCTTTAATCTAGTGTTACAATCCCTAACCTTTGCAGTCTGCAGCACCCTGATATTAAACAGATTACTTTTGGCATGGATGAATATAAAATGTGCCTCTTTGCTGATGACATTCTTCTTATGTTGTCTGACCCCAAGATTTCCATTCTGGCCTTGTGGGATGTCTTAGCACAGACAGAAAAAAATTATGACTTTAACATAAACCTACATAAATCCTAAATTCTGAACATCTTGTTGCCTCCAGTCATCCTAGGGAGGCTTGCCATTTACACAGGGCATAAAATAAAATAGAAGAGCTTTAACATCACAGCTAGATTAGAGGGATGGTGTGCCACCAGCAAGTTCACACTGCGCAAGAAAGTAACACGCCAGCCAAACTGATGTAGTCCATCGCACATCTCGTGGCTAAACCAGATTAATGAACCTCCTGCCTAGATTAGTGTCTTTATTCCAGTTTTCACCATCCCTTAGCGTGAGCTAGTGGAAATACAATTCTGTGTAATCGGATTTGTCTGGGTTGAGGAGAAAGCTAGAGTCAGCAGAAAGACACTCCTTGCCCCAAAACAAAAGGGAGGGTCTGGTGTGTCCTGATGTCCTCAAATATTACCAAGCAGCACATTTTAGAGTTATAGTAGAATGGGCAGCCAGGGAAACTGACCGCCCATCGGATCAAATGGTACAATCTCTCTATGGGACCTGGCCTGGTTAGACGCAGACAAAAGCCATGAAAGAGGCCTTTTACCTTTCTACTATCTCCTACTTTTCATGTGTTAAAGGCTTTGCCAGACTGTGCTGGAGAAAAGAGAGGATTGCAGTGAATCGGAGTAGTCAGGGAGGGTAAGGTATTCAAGCGGCCTCTAACACGAAGCCCTAATAGAACAACCTCCATGTGACAGCTTTGGAAATGTGGGTCAATTTAACTGTTAGAGTCCGACAAAGACCTTATCAAATGGAAAGTAGTAGACTGTAGAACGTAAAAAGGCCTTTTTTGCCTCTGAGCTATTGAAATGCTTTGATAAGTGCAAGAAGTATTTTGATGATTGGGAGCAGGCTAGTCTACAACATCTTCAGTTCCATCAATGGACCTCATACTCATCTAGCAAGGAGACAGCAAAGAGGTCACTGCCATGACATGGTTTGAGAAATATTTAAGAGAATACAGGGGCCATATGGGACTGGCTTCAGATACCTATAAAATAATCCATACTAGTCTCCTATTAGCCCAATGGGGGTCATCAAAACAGAAGATTGACCTCAGTAGATAAGAACTATGAGGTAGGGGCTTGGTCAGAGCTATGGGCAAACATGTCACACACATTCAAGAACCTGCCGTACAGGGAATCAACCTAGAACATCATGTTTTAGATATACATGAAACCCCAACGCCTAAAACATCTCTTTCCCAGGACCTCTGAAAGAGGTTGGGGATGTCACACAGAAGTGGGCTTTTCATCCATATTTGGTGCTAATGCACATATATGCAATTATTCTGGAGGGTGGTCCTGGTTCATATTACGTGCACTATTGCTTTCCCTATCCCAGAGGATCCAAGCATCACACTCCTGAGACTGAAACATCCATCCCCAATTAGAGGGCTGTATATCGAACAACATGGGTGTTATTGTTGAAATGCTCTGTGCAACCAAGATGCTAATCACTTTCTTTTGTCAGAAAAAAAGGAACTCCCTGCTTTTGCATGCAGGTTGTTCAAACTTTGGCAATTCCTTCCAATGGAGAACTCCTGTATGACATCTCTTGTTTTGAGTAGTCCTGATCGAAACTGTATTTATGCTGGGGTAATTTGCATAATTTTGTGAATTTTGCATTACGTGAAATTCCTAAAATTACTCCATTATGCCATCTCACATATTTATGCTGGAAAATTATAGTGCAAGGGCACAGGTACAACATAAACATCCAGAATACGAGCAGCTGTTGTTCTCAGCACATGTGTTTTCTGCCTTATTTTTCTAGCATGAACATATGTCCGAAGTGGATGCAACAATGCATTTAAACACTAAAATGTAGTGCTAAATGCCGGTTTTGCATTTTGCATATTTACACATAATTTCCTGAAATTTCACAAAGCAAATGAAGTAAATTTCGCTTACCCCTAGTTTTGTTGGGGAATTACGGAAAATCTCCAAACCACAGCTGGAGTAAATTACAAGATAAGAAAATTGTATCTTTACCTTGCAAATCAGAAAACCCTTCAACTTTTTATCCCAGATGCGTTTAGCATGTGATTCCTATTGTGGGTTGTGTTTTCTCAGCTCCCTACCATGGATTTAGCCTCACTTTCGTCATGCTGTGTTCAGGTGGGAAAGAAGGAGGTTTATACTTTAAGGTGGTTTCTTTGGTTTAATTCTTCCTCTATAAATGTCTTTAAGCTATTCAAACCAATTAAACAATCTAATAAAACATGTTTCTTAAAAAAGGAAATATAAAAAAATACAAAATGTTATCGTATGTTCTAGGGTCAGAACATGACTCCAAAAAGTATTTATGCCAGAAGATGCTGTGAAATAGACAACATGAGGCCCTCTGACCAGTTACTGTTTATGGAATGTTTCCATAAACACTGGTATCTTGTTTCACGTTGCAATGTCACTGATTTTTCTAAGGAATTAGGCCATTATTTAGAGTTTGGCAGGCTGTACTCTGTTCCTCCAGGCCAGTCGAGGGATAAGCGCAGTTGCCCTGGTGGGCTACAGCTTCTCGTATTAAGAGTTCTCCAGCAGCCATGCATAGATTTATGTGGTTTCAGTGGAGCAGCTGTCATTGCAGCTACGCTGAAGGCACCAAAGCTTTGCTGTGTAGGCATCATGTTCAATACATCCGCACAGCAAAGCTTTTTGTTTTTTTAGAAAAAAAACTCCCAAATCTGGTACTTGCTACTGAAAAACAAAACTCAAATTGCCCTGATATGCTTGGAGTGTGGGGTAATTTATTTGTTTTCCTGTTCGGGACCACCAGGTTTTCTCTGTTGGTCCTAAACAGGGAGAAATTATGTTGGAACATCTGCTATAATTTGGGATGGTCTGATCGACCAATGTCAATTGGGCCACTGATCAAAGATGTTTGCTGATGGAAACATGGTAGTCCCACCTCCCTCTGTATGGATCTGTGGAACCACAAGTTTGGCAGACAGACATTGTTATGGTAGAGTACCATGTTTGCAAACTCTACGTAAGCCAGTTAATAATTGTTTTGAGAACTCTCATCAACACAAACACAGGCTGTCATCTGGGTTTGGGGATACATTCTGGAGGTGACTTTAAGAGACCTGGGAGGAAGAAAGAGGTTTAAAAGGTGGAATGTCAAAGCCTGACTAAAAGGCTCTGACTTCCTAAAACGCATTCATTGAATTAGCAATTTACTCAACTTTCAAGCCTGGAATGGGGGATGGAGACCATTTAAAAACTCTTGCCGTGCTACAACAATCAGCACAACATGAAGGCTTGAATGTTCAGGCTGTTTCAGAGGAAAAACAACATTGTTTATGCCCAAAGGTAGTCACGGTGTCTCAGATTAGCCCATTTGGAGATGTTAGTGAAGCATTTCTGAAGTGATGAAAAAGCTCAAGCAGTGAGAAACCTCTTCAAAAGCCCTTATTGTGGAAGCAGAAGATTTCTCCTGGTGACTGTTCAGACAAAAGAAGTTTTGGACAACATTGCCTCAAGTTGAAGAAGGTCTGTGTGTGTGTCTGAAGAGAGCTCTGTGGATGAGCCTGGTGCATTTGCTTATTGTGGAGAACTTGAAAGATAGATAAAATGCTCATAAAAAGCAGGTTGATGGATTCAATGACATACCAGGGGATCCAGATGACATGTAATCAATTCTGTAAGCCGTCCAACCCCAGCCACAAAACACAAAGGGCCTGATTACGGCCTTGGCGGATGGGCTACTCTGTCACAAATGTGACGGGTATCCCATCCGCCATATTACAAGTTCCATTACATATTATGGAACTTGTAAAATGACATACAGGATATCCGTCACGTTTGTGATGGAGTATTCCATCTGTCAAGGTTGTAATCAGGCCCAAAAACATTACACTGATATTTACATGAAAATGACTGATAAACACCACTAAATAAATGCATTTTCTGTGATGGTCTGAGATGGAACGTTCAAAATCAAATTTAATTAGAAGCTGGACCCTTGTACTGAGGCGAGTGAGACCTTACCAACTCCAGAATATGCGCTATGGAAATGCCTCTATTATAACATGACATAACAAAACATAAATTTACTTGCATAAACTAGGCAATCATTCTAAAGAAAGTAAAGCACATCAGAACATATATAGCCTAGAAAGAATCAGAAGAAACAGAGGGTACTGTCCTTTTGTCCTTTCTGGGAGATTGGCTCCTGACTATACCAAAATCAGGGCACAGATCGGCATATGTTTGACTCAAAATAGAAACCACATCTTGATTGTTTCACTTGACCAGTTTGCCTGCAACTTCCTGACATTCTTTACTAGAATGTCCCTTGTGGTCCCCTACAAATTGAAACCCAGTGGTTAAGCCCTCCCAAACTTCTATTAGGCCACAGAGAACAGTATTGTTCTCTAATCAAAATCGATTTTTCACCTAAGGACCAGAAATAAAGAGGTTATTGGCTTCATGGCTTCCCTCATAGATGGAGTTCAGCTTCAGCCTGGTGGGCCCGTTCTGATTCTGAGGAAAGGGACCAGTCTAATGTTCTCATTTGATGACACCACCCAGTCTACATCTTCCCCACTGTATTGGTGCCTTTTCCCAGGGTCTGACACCAGAACCACAAAATGGCCACAAGGGTCCATGAGCCCTTTGTATTAAGAGTCCGTCCTCAAAAAGTTGTTGCAAATCGCCCTCTGAATTTTTACAAATGGAATAGGATGTTGTGAACCACCCTATGTATTATTATGGTGGTTCGCAAAATCACCATCTGCAAGGGATCGCGGAACTGCCTTCCTGAAGAATATAAATTAAGCAGGTCACAATTTGCAACCCCCTGGGACTGGCTACAAAAACAGGTACAGTGGCATACTAGCAGCCCACCATCCTTGTGTTTGTGTACCCAAATAGGAAACGTCTTGTTGGTCGCTCAAGTCCCTTAAAAACCTTTAAAAATCAGAAAAGCTTCTAGTTCAGGAAAATCTCAAGGAAGGCAGGCAGTAGTCCCCTGAAACACTGCTGACTCTCCATGAGGCTGGTAACATGATTCCCAAAGGGGAAAGATTTCCAAGGGTACATCTTCCCCTTTGCAAATCTGTTACCACTTCCTTTGAGTAGTTGTTACTAGTTAATGATTTGCAAATTGTGGTTCCAAACCAACCCAATTACACATACAATGCCAAATTTCAATTTGGAAGGAAGAATGCTTCCCACAATCTAGGGTGACCTTTAGGATCACTTCATGGCACTGGAAGGGTGGCTCAGCATGAAAAGAAGACTAGGGATGCAAGAGACCAAACAGATTTAAGTTATTTAGAAGAGCACAGAATTTGCACCCACAATTTCATCCCAGATTCCAGCTGCATCTCAATCTCCAAATCCATCCAAGATGGTAAGAGCTGCAAAGGCATGTCCAGACCGAATGTCACACAACGTAATTCAAAGGGAACTCACCCACCATTGGTTTTCACCTTTGCACACATGTGCCCTCCCTCTTCTGCCCCTTCCAGCTGCAGGTTATCATTGCGCCCCCTATGCAGAAGACTGGATACAAGTACAAGAATGTGAGAGGATGAAAGACATAGGAAAAACACATTGAAGTATATACAATGAAATGTGTGTGAGGCACACTGGATTCCCTACACCCATCCCTCTGCAAAGCATAAAAAGGGGGTGCTGATAGAGGCTTGACGTGGTTCCTCTGGTGGCAAAACGTGCACGTTTTGCTCTTAACAAGGCAGCTTTGATATTGTTTGATCCTTTGCCACACTATTCTGCAACTCACCTGTACACTAATATAATTTTACATTTGTTTTTAGGCACGTTTGTTTTCGTCAACCAAAGGCGCAAACATGAACAAGTTGTGCAACCTCTTTGAGAGATTATTTTCTTAAACCCGTCAAATTGGTCATAGCCTGCTCAGTATCCTTGCTCTACTAGAATTTCCTCCAGCCTGCTTGTGTTTCAGTTGTTGATTTATGGGATTAGGTGTTGGCATCTTCATGGCTTGCATAACATGCCCATTGATAATTGGGAGGAGTCTTTCCTATTCACATTTGTCCTTACCTTCATTATCTCATGAAACGTGTAACCTAGCTTAAAGTCACATGTAAATAAGCATGCAAGGCGTACAGGAATGCACATTCCTCAGCAAATGTGTCAAGGATTTCTTCATTCTATTATATCCAAAAGGTACAGCATAATCAATTCTACATTCTAATTAATGGGGGAGGGGCGGTTAACAACTAAAATCTACATTGATGGGAAGATAATGTGGGTGGTAACCATGCTGATTTTTCCAGGTGAAATTCCACAGTGGAGGCTGGGATCAGGAGGCAGAGGTGAGGAGGGCATCAGGAAGCAGAAGAGTCTGTAGGCTGGTGGGGAGAGCGTACTGTGCGCCCTCGCTACAACAAGGGATCAGCCAGGGCAGCTGTAGCTTGAACCTCATACGATTTTACTGACTTTATTTTCCAGGCAGTAACTTCGGGTTTGGTGTTCCAGCACCCAGGAACTCTGGATGCAGTCATACTGGGTCCGCTACAATGGGGCAGAATGGTATTCCACCCTGGCGTACCTTTCCGTCCAGCTTTTAATTGGGACCCAAAGGAAGATTTTTCAAGTAATAGAATGGGGGATCTGAAATGTCAGGTTCCTGCAGAATAGTCCTGGAGTCTTCTAACCCCATGTGAAAATGTCGATTATTATTTGAAGTATATTGTTGTCCTCTTCAAGTAATAATCACACTATTCCTTTCTAGGTCCAGTTATGTTTGATCATTTTAAACCTGAGAACAGCCCATAGTAGCTGTAGCACCAAACAGACAGGCTTAATGTAAAAAAAATGTGTAAAGCATTTATCAGTACCAAACCAGTTGAAAAGTAGACAGGATGACAACACAAATCCCACTCCAAATCAACACAAATCCCACTCCAAATTATGAAAATAAAGTACAATGTATTAAAGCAATACACACCAAAACAACACAAATCTGATGTGGGTAACCAGAGATATGATTTTTCTAAGTTTTAGGTAATTGTAGCTCCAAAAAGTGCAAATCATGTGTATCTGGTCACTAGACCAGATCAAAAGTCGAAAGTTTGAGCTGATTATGAAGGAGCGCAGGTTGGATACAAGGACCAGGCCCATCCAGGTGTAAAGTTTACTTTCTGACTTAGTCATTTGTCTGGAAGAAAGTCCTCCTTAATGGGGTCGTCGGAAGGATCTAGCTGCAGGCTGGGGCTGAAGAGGGGTGGGAAGTTTGAGGCTCTCACAATCAACGGCAAGAAAGTTCCAAGATGGTGACATCTGGGCCCAGGAAGGTGGTGCTCAGCATTGGTCCTGGTGAAGTTCACTATGTTTGGACTTTAAAACTTTTCTGGAAGTTGTGATCCTTTCAGCGAGGTAAACTGATAAGTTGAATTCAACTGGCGGTTCAACGTTGGTGGCGTGGTGGTGGTCCTGTTTTAGCCTATGGTTCTTTTGGTAAATAGTTCCGAAAAAAATGTCTAACTGTCAAGTCTTGCAACTTGGAGGGGGAAAGAGTACACTCTGACATCGCACAAGCTTCCAGGACATTTTGTGCACCACTTGGAGGTTAAGACACAATCTCCCAGAAGCTATCAGCAGGGCCAAGGGGAAATCCAGTTAAACTGGTCATCTCAGAAGAGACTTGGGCTTTTTGCAGCTTTTGTGATCCTGGAGCTTAACAGGGAGCTAGCCAACTAACCCTTGGAGTCCACTTTTCTGTCTTAGGTATGATCTGAATGGGAAAGGAGGGTGCCACATTTATACCCAGTCCAGTCTGTGGGAGGGGGGGACTTTTGGTCACTCCTTGGCCAATGGGGTAAAAGGTCCCAAGGGTGCCCCTCAATCAATCAATCAATCAAGAAATTTGTATAGCGCGCTACTCACCCAGAGGGTCTCAAGGCGCTGGGGGAGGGGGGACCGCTACTGCTCGAACAGCCAGGTCTTGAGTTGCTTCCTGAAGGAGAGGTGGTCTTGGGTCAGGCGGAGGTGTATGGGGAGGGAGTTCCAAGTCTTGGCTGCCAGGTAGGAAAAGGATCTTCCTCCCATGGTGGCTTTTCTAATGCATGGCACGGCGGCGAGGGCATGGCTGGTCGATCGTAGCTGGCGGGTGGGAGTGTAGAAGGTCAGGCGGTTGTTGAGGTACCTAGGGCCCAGGTCGTGGAGGGCCTTGTGTGCGTGGGTGAGGAGACGGAACGTGATTCTCTTGCTGACGGGGAGCCAGTGCAAGTCTCTCAGGTGTCCGGAGATGTGGCTGTGACGGGGGATGTCAAGGATGAGGCGTGCAGAGGTGTTCTAGATGCGTTGGAGTCTTTTCTGTAGTTTAGCCGTGGTTCCGGTGTAGAGGGTGTTACCGTAGTCCAGTCGGCTGGTGACGAGTGCCTGGGTGACCGTCTTCCTGGTTTCGGTGGGGATCCATCGGAAGATCTTTCGGAGCATGCGTAGGATGTTGAAGCATGATGATGAGACGGCATTGACTTGTCTGGTCATCAAGAGGGAGGAGTCCAGGATGAAGCCCAGGTTGCGTGCGTGGTCCGTTGGTTTGGGTGCGCTGCCCAGGGCAGGGAGCCACCAGGAGTCTTCCCAGGCAGAGGGTGATGATCCAAGGATGAGGACTTCCGTCTTGTCTGAGTTCAGTTTCAGGCGGCTGTTCATCATCCACTCGGCTACGTCTTTCATCCCTTCGTGCAGGTTGGTTCTGGCGGTGGCTGGGTCGTTGGTGAGGGAGAGGATCAGCTGGGTGTCGTCGGCGTAGGAGATGATGTTGAGGTTGTGTTGGCGTGCGATGGCTGCGAGGGGACTCATGTAGACGTTGAAGAGGGTGGGGCTGAGTGATGATCCTTGTGGTACGTCGCAGCTGACTTCGGTGGCCTCGGATCTGAACGGGGGAGGCGGACTCTCTTGGTTCTTCCGGCGAGGAACGAGATGATCCACTCTAGTGCCTTCTCTTGGATTCCGATGTTGCTGAGGCGCTGCACTAGGGTTCGGTGGCAGACAGTGTCGAACGCTGCGGAGAGGTCCAGGAGGATGAGGGCCTCTGTCTCCCCGCTGTCGAGCAGGGCTCGGATGTCGTCGGTGGCTGCGATGAGGGCGGTCTCGGTGCTGTGGTTGGCTCGGAAGCCGGACTGCAAGTGGTCGATGGATCCATTAGTCTCGAGGAAGGCGGCTAGCTGTCTGTTGACGGTCTTCTCGATTACTTTGGCAGGAAACGGGAGGAGCGAGATGGGGCGGTAGTTCTTGAGGTCGGTGGGGTCTGCTGATGGTTTCTTCAGGAGGGCGCTGAGTTCGGCATGTTTCCAGCTCTCCGGGAAGGTGGCGGTGTTGAAGGAGCAGTTGATGATGTCCCGGAGATGGGGTGCGATGACTGAGTCGGCTTTGTTGAAGACGTGGTGGGGGCATGGGTCGGTTGGAGAACCGGAATGGATGGTGTTCATCATCTGGATGGTGTCTTCGGTGCTGACCGGGGTCCAGGCGCGGAGGGTGGTGTTGGGGGGCGTCGGTTTGGTAGTTGGGTGCGTGGTCTGTGCGCCGAAGCTGTTGTGTATGTCGGCGATCTTGCGGTGAAAGAACGAGGCGAGTGAGTCGCAGAGGTCTTGTGAGGGAGTGATGTCATTGTTTCCGGCGCTGGGGTTGGAGAGCTCTTTGACGATGCTGAAGAGTTCCTTGCTGTTGTGTGCGTTGTTGTCTAGTCGTTCTTTGAATGCTGTCTTCTTGGTGGTGTGGATCAGCTGGTGGTGTTTGCGGGAGGCGTGCTTGAGGGCGGTCATGTTGTCTGTGGTCGGGTTTTTTCGCCAGGCTTTCTCGAGGGTGCGGCAGTTCTTCTTGGAGTTCTTGAGGTCGTTGTTGAACCAGGAGGCTTTCTTGCTGTTGGGCCTGGTGGGATGGGTTTTCAGATGTGCGAGGTTGTCAGCGCAGTTGGTGATCCACTGTGTGAGGTTGTTGGCTGCTTGGTTGGGGTCCGCTGAGCTGGCGGGAGGGTTCTGGCTGTGATGTGGAGAGCTGGTCGGTGGTGATCTTGTTCCAGCTCCTGCGGGGAGCCTGTTGTGGGTGGTGGTGAGTCGTGGTTCTTCTGAAGCTGAAGTGGACGCAACTGTGGTCTGTCCAGTGGAGTCCGGTGGAGTGGCTGAAGGAGATGTACTTGCTGGAGGAGAAGACTGGATCAAGCGTGTGTCCGGCGTAGTGGGTGGGGGTGTTCACTGCCCCACTTTTCAGCAGCACTTCCTGTGTGTTTACTGTGAAATATTCCACCGTGCTTCCCTGTACCTGAAGCCAAAATTGCAGACCCTTTCTTCTCTTGTGCAGAGCTCCCTGTGCCCATCTAGCGTTGTGACTATGATAACAGGTAAGTAATCTCTTGTGGTCAGAGCTAGGTCTAAATTACATTTGCTTGTGACAGGGTAGGTACCTTTTTAAGTGTGATTAACTTCCTGGACATAACACTGATGGCCATCCTGTCAGGGGGAAAAGCATTTCCCAACACTCAAGCCATTTACCCCCTGTCTGGGAGCAATACACATCTCACCACAGGAGAGCCATTAACAGTCAGGTGACGCTGAACACTGGCAGAAAAGCATATTTGACATAGGGAGGAAAATGGCAACTTTTAAAAAGTGGCATTTTCAAAATAGTAATTTACAATCTGCCTTGTTCAGTAGATTGGAATTAAAATGACTATTCATTTGAGTACTCGAATCATTGTTGTAGCTATTCCCAAAGTGAGGTTGTGCATTACAAGATGTTATAATGTAATCCAGTACTTTTCTATGGGAGAACCAGCCTTGCCACAGTGAAAAGATTTCAGAGATCTTTTACTGCCTGGACATGTAAACTTGCCCCATGCCCTACTTTTTAAAATACTGTGCACTCTTCTCTATGGGCATTTAGAGCCTACCACAAGCTTATGGGTGGCTTATAAGCATTACAAAACTAAGGTTTAGCCCTGGTAAAATGTTTATTTTGTAAGGTGGAAACTACAGTCCTAAAACTACACATTTAAACTGCAGGGGCCAGCCTGAAGACATATTTGTATTGTTACTTTAGTGGTAGCACAATACATGCCGATTTCTGCTTGTGACATTTCACTTACAGGCCCTGGATACACTAGGTACCATGTACTAGGAACTTACATGTAAGTTAAATGTGCCAATCCGGGTTTCTAATCAATTTGACAAGGTTTTAAGGGTCCGAGCACAAGTATTGGGGCCTGGTCAGCAGGGCCTCTGTGGGCAGCATCTAAAAACCAGCAACATAACTCAAAAACAAACAGGGGTGATCATGCAAAAAGAGGCATTTCCTTACATCCTGTTTTTCTTCTTTAGAAGCCAATGGGTTATTATTCAATTTCTGATTACGTCTGTTGAAATTAGTTCCTTTTTTTAGTCTGTATCACACTTATTTTACACCAAACTCATTGCCAGGATATCTAAAATTTTGCAAGACCATTTTTTTAAAACAAGTGGGTAGCCTTTGTTTTTTTTACAATGCAGAGGCACAGTCACTATACAAATGTGTCTCAACTGATATTGGTCTTCAATTAGCTTTTGGTAGATGGCCATAAAATCCACTTGTGTGGCGTAGGGAACATCCACACCACACCTGCGGTGGACTGCCTGTCATGTTTTCATATCATCTCTGTTGTTGTAGGCTTTTTGCCAAGACATGACTTCTGCCAGAAGGGTGTGAGTACCTTTGAGTAAAATATTTCCATACAATGATTTATCTTCCAAACATCTGCATTATTGCACATCTTGCAATCAGTATGTCAATCAGTCAAATGACTATACCAAGGTGGTGGGTTTAGTTCAATATATTGATAAATAATAGTACAAATATCACAGGTACACATCATGAAAGTAACATTCAGAGGTAAGGACTATACCTAAAGACACATATCAAAATTAGGGACAATATTGATGATTCAACTAAGTGTTAGTAGTCGTGCGCCCAGCGTATTATTATTAACTCATTAGGCCACTACAGAAAGTCTAATTTCAGCCTATTACCGCTAAGTCTTAGGGTCATAACCAGAATTAAGGAATCACTGTGGAGCATCTCTAAAAATGAAATAGGATAAGCAAAAACTATATGGCTAAACTAAACTCATTGTAGGTACAAGACACATTATTAAAAAGTTTTTTAAGGAGAGTTAAAAACATGACTTATGGCTGCCACACACTGCTATATTTGAGTCTAAATAAATTTAATCTGCACAGTTGCACAGAAGATATTTTAAAGGCTAGACATGAGGTGAAATACCATTCTAGGAATAACCAAACAAGTAAAGGTCTTACCCAATTTTAACAATAGCTATCAGCGTATGCATTCATTGATATCTTTGTCCTAGATGATTCCCCATAAAAGAAAAACAGAGCCTCACACATCAGTGACATATGTGAGTCCATATGGATCTCAGCTGCAAAGTTACAGATGTAATCGTTCAAGTTGGGCATGAGGTAAAATGCAATGCATTCAAATTCAGGGGCGACTGGTTTTCATGGGCAAAAGAGGCATTGCCCTGCCATCCTCCGGAGAGAGGGAAGAACGGGGAAAATAAACAGAGCAGCTAAAAATATTTCACTACTCTGAGACTGTGTGCTGACTCTCCTGGGTGAACTCTAGTGAGCTTTACAGATTTCCTACTGCGCAAATGCCAGTCGGACGAGGATTTTGTCGACCTGCAGGCACAAGCTACAGCAGTGGCATCATCAGAGAGAGGGGGCTGATTTACAATGCAATTGGATCTGGTTGCTTTTGGGGCACATGAACAGTGGCCCTGGAAGGAGTTAGCAAAGCTACATTCACATCAATGACTGGGTTTGGGGCAGGCTGATAAGGTCAAGGAGGGAGTGGGTGGCTTGTTGGTCATCACAGAGGCTCAGGCTTTAGGAGGGATCCAGGTGGCTGCTCTCCTGGCAGTTACACATGTTCAGTACTGCATTTGGTTTAACTTTGCAAAAAAATTGTTATGGAGCTGAGCATGACAGAGTACTCCTTTTCTCAACTCTGTAGAGAAACAGGAGAGGGGAGGAACGAGCTGCGGACAACAATTGCTCTAGGGGACTAAGAGGTAAGTGTGCAGTTAAGTTTCTACACAAGAGGCATCGACAACCCCCCCCCCCCACACACACACACACTTTAGCAGCTACAGTGGGGGTAGGGAGGTTCTTGATGGGCCTCTTCTTCTGTCTGGAGCTCCTCAGTCAAAGGCTCATGATTAACTTGGGAGGGTGGGTGAGTGAAAGGAAGGATGGATGGATGGATGGGTGGATGGATGGATGGAATGGTAGGTGGGTAGATGCATGGATGAATGAGTAAAATGATGGATGTAAGAATGGAAGAGGGGAAGGGAGAGGGGGAGTATGAGTGAAAGGGAGAGGGTGTATGAGTGAAAGGGATGGATGATGGATGGATGAAGTGGTGGATGGATAGATGCATGGATGAATGAGTGAAAGGATGGATGTTAGAATGAAAGACTGAAAGGCAGGAAGGGTGTATGAGTGAGATGGTTGATGGATGGATGGAGTGAAAGGATTGGTTGATTGATGACGAGAGACAAGATGGATGTATGATAGAATGAGTGAAAGGATGGATGGATGAGTGGAAGGGTAATTGGATGGGCAAGTGGACAGATGGATGGACTGAAAGTATGGATGGATGAGCAAAAGGATGGATGGATGAAAGGATGTATGTAAAGATGGGTGAGTAAAACAATGGATGGATGAGTGAAAGGCAGGGTGGGTGGTGTGTCTGGATGGAAGGATGGATGGATGAGTCAAAGGGTGAATTGCTGGATGGATGAATAGATGGATAGATGGATGAGTGAGTGAGTGAGTGAGTGAAAGGATGGATGGCTGATTGAAATGGAGGGATGCATGTATAAATGGATGGATGGGATGAAGGGAAATGGATGGGTGTCAGGATGGAGGCTGAGTGAACGGGTGAATAGATGCATGAGCCAAAGGCAGGATGATGGATGGATGGAGTAAAAGTATGAATAGATAGAGTGAAAGGGTGGATGGATGAGCAAAAGGATGGATGGATGAATGGATGGATGAAAGGGGGGTGGATAAGTGAAAGGATGGATGATTGAGTGGATGGAATAATTTGAGGGATAGGTGTCCTCTGACCTGTGGTGGCTATCTTTTTTATGTGCTCTACAGCTACAGTACACCCTCCTTGTTTTGTGGTTCATATTTATTGTACCAATAGAAAATAATTACTTACTCTTGATATCATACAAATAAAATGCAGACCGGATTCGGGTCCAGCAACAAACTGAGGCAGCTAGTGACATTGTTTTATTGCTGACACAGGTGCATGAAGGTGCCTCCGCCAGCCATCAGAGATACTGTTCAGAGCTGGTGAAATCAAAGCACTGTGAGCATGTCTGTGTGACTGCGTGTGTGAGTTAAAGTGAGAGAGAGTCAGTGAAGGAATGAGTCAGAATGAGAAAGAATGAGTGACAGTAAAGACGAGTATGAGTGAGAATTAATTTGAATGAAGGAGAATGACAGTGAGTTTAACTGAATGTTATTGTGTGTGAGACTGAGTCACAGTAAGACTGAGTAATTCAGAATGAGTGAGAATGAGTGGGACTGAGTGAGATAGAGTGGGCCGGAGTAGAATGAGTGACACTGCGTGAATTAGTGAGACCACGTGAGACTGAGTGAATCAGTGAGAGACAGTAAGCTTAGTGCAAGGAAGTGTGGGAGAACTCTCCAAGAAAAAGCTCTTTGGAATTCGAGCCACGGATTACGTCCCACCACTTTTAAAGGTCACCAGCCGCCACTTTTAAAGTACCACAGGATCCAAGGAACGACCAAACTGGAAAAGATCTTACCTAATTAGAACAATTGCTTGAGAAGTAGGCATTAAATGATGTATATGTCCCGGACGATTCTCGAGAAAACACAAAAATGTAGCATCATACGTCAAAATCATATGCGAGTCCAAACTGATCCCAGATACAAAAACAGCAAACCATTAAATGTCTTGCATAATTAGAACAATAGCTTATGGATTTTGGAATAAATTGATTTCTGTCCCTGACAATTCTCAAAAACAACAGAAATGGGGACACTAAGGGTCTGATTTAGAGTTTAGCTGCTGAGGGGTTGCTCCATCACAAACGAGACAGATATACTGCCCACCGTATTAGAAGTGCATTATAACAAATTGCACTTTTAAAGTGGTGGAGAGTAAATCCATCACATTTGTGATGGAGTAACCTATCCATCAAACTCAAAATCAGGCCCTAAATGATAAATATAGACAAACCATTGATAAAATATTTCTTGCCCAGGTTTCATCCTATTGGCAGCAGGGCTTAATTTATAAAAGGAAGAGTACCAGTACCCAACTCTGCCCAGAATCTGCAGCGTATCGATTACCAAGGCTGCACAGTCTTCAGTTCACTTCTTGCCTCTCTCATCCAGTCCTCAACACTCCCTGCCCCTTTATCTCGCTCTTCCCAGTCCCTGGTTTCACCTTTTGGGATGTTTTTTTCCATCTTCCTCCTTCTTTCCCCTTTCTTTGTTTTCTCTCTCTTGACCTACAGAAATGTTGAATAAGGTAAATAAGTGTTGGTCCCCAAAAATGAGTGCTGGTGTCCCACACCCGCAACCACCAGCTCAAATTAAGTTCTGAGTGGTGGCACCCCTATTGTTTGGTTTGTTCTATGGAGGCCTTGTAGCACAGCAATCACATGTTGTGCACTGGGAACATAACCCTACAGCAGAGGGGGGTTACCTGCACTAAGATTTAAAATGTCCCTCACAATAACAAAAATCTAGCTTGTGTGCCAAGAATTTTCAATTCTATTAAGGACATGGAGGCGAGGATAATGCTTTCTCTTTCTTTACTGAAAGAAACACAGCAGCCAATAAACGTTTAGTTAACCAAAAATCTACAACACCCAACATTCTCAGTAGTCCAATCCGACGAATCCCTGGTCTACAGTCTGTATATATGTCTGTGACACTTAAGTCCTTCCTCTTTCTTTGCTAAAACAGAACAAATCAACCTAAAGAAACTAATTTTGAATCCAACCGCAACATCGTCAAGGACTCGAACCGGTCACAGTCCAGCTGATCTGATCACACGAACATCAAATCCTTACATATTCTTGTTATCAGAACCTAATAAAGAAAAAAACATATCAGTAATTTCTCATATAAAACGTCTAAATGGGAGGGAATCTTGTTAGGTACAGATATCAAATATACATCATCACTTTATACGTTAAGAAGTAAACTAAATATTACTTAAGTACATAAGGGTGGGATAATCCTCGCCTCTGTTTCCTTAAAAGAAATGAAAGTTCTTGATGCGCAAGCTAGAAAACCTTTTATTCTATGTCAGGACCGGAGCCTTCAGATTATGCTAGTTCAAAGCTGATCCACCACAACTGAAGCTACATCTACAATATGTTTATGATAAAACACTTTAAAGGTATTATCAGAAGACCAATCTGCTGCATTCATAATGTCTTCCAAACGAGAACCAGCTCCAAATGTCTTAGAGGCCATAGCACCTCTGACTGAATGAGCCCCAAAGGAGGAAACATCAATTCCAGCTTCACCCAATAACCATTTAACCCATCTAGCCAAAGTAGCTGAGGAGACTGGTGAGAATGGTCTCTGCAAGGAAATCACTAACTGTCCTCGAGTATCTCTGCAAAATTCCTGAGTGCAATCTTCATATGCCTTTATGCATTGAACCACACATAATTTAGGATGATGTGGAAAAGCTGGGTAAGAAATACTCCTCGAAGCAGTCTTAGTATGTCTTGAAATGGAAAATGAGACCCCCGAAGGGGTAAATACTCCATATGTCTAGGGCTCTTACATGCGAAACTGTTCTGCATGAAATAAGGCATAATAAAATTGTGAGTTTGGCCGACAATTGTTTACGCGATAAATCTTCATTACATGGCTAATTTCTTAGAAATTTAAGATCAATGTCAACATTCCATAGAACTGAATAGTTCGGTTGAGGGTGTTTTACCATTCTGATGCCCCTTAAAAGTTTACAAACTAACAGGTGTTCGGCCACCGGTTAACCGTCAACATGAGGATGCACCTCTGAAAGAGCTGACCTGAAATTATTTTTACACCTATATGCTAATCCCTGCGCAGCTAAATCCGATAAGAAATTCATAATCATGCTAATGTGGGCCCCGAGGGGATCAACACTCTGTTCACGGCACCAACCCACCCATCGCTTCCAAGAAGACTCATGTCTTTTATGGGTAGAGGGTGCCCAGGACTGTGATAAGAAGAAGAAAGCTTCTCTCGAAACTTACGGCATTTGCCAACGTCCCTTGAAAGTCTCCACGCCTTAAGGGACAACAGCCCCTGCAGTATTAGAGGATGAGGGAGGTGACCCGGATCCAGAAGCAACGCTGGGAACTGGCAGACGGATCGGACGAGCACAAGATAATGTCATCGCCACCGGGAACCACGACTGAGCTCTCCAAAGAGGTGTTATCAAAATGATTTCCGCCTCCTGTCTCCAAACCTGAGAGAGTACTCTCTGAATCATGGAGAAGGTGGGGAAGGGACATGATAGAGAGGTCGCCCAGACCTGGAGAAGAGCATTTGTCGCTAGGGCTAACATTTCCGGCCTCCAGCTGTAAAACAGTGGGACTTGAGAGTTGAGGCGAGATGCAAATAGGTTTATCGCACACCTCCCCCAGTGACTCGTAATCGCCGAGAACACAGATGGGTGCAGCTTCCAGTCAATGCAGTCCCTCAAGAACCGAGAGTTCCAATCTGCTATCACATTGGAAAGTTCCGGAATGTATTCTGCCATTACTGAAATCTGATGATGAAGGCAAAAATGCCAAAACTCCTTGGCAATCTCCACCAGAATTCGGGACCTGGTTCCGCCCAAACGATTGATGTAACACACCACCAAGATGTAGTCCATACGTAACAGTATGCAACAACTGGCTTTGTGGGGAGAAAGGGAGCGAATTGCAAAAGCTCCTGCCAGGAGTCCCAAACAATTGATGTGGAGAGTGAGTTCCGCTGGGGACCACCTGCCAGCTGTCTCTACTGCCCTACATCGAGCTCCCCAGCCCCTTCGGCTGGCATCTGATTCTATGATCACCTCTGGAACTGAAGCAAAAATCACTCTCCCGTTCCAAGTATCCATGTGTTCCATCCCCCAGAATATCTCCGCTCGGGCTTCCTCCGTCAACGAAACCTGCTGCTCATAAGAGAGACCCTTGCGTAGGTGCAGAATCTTTAACCGCTGAAGGGTCCTGTAATGGAAGTCCTACCAAACTCGCTAGAGTACTCACTGATATACTTGGAGAGGATCTCTGTAACTCTTTCTTGATCATTGACCATTTCGCCAGAGGGAGTCGTAATTGTGCCTTGACAGAATCTACCTGGAAGCCTAAGAATTCCACACATTGTGAAGGAATGATGACGGATTTGTCTGAATTTATCAAAACCCCCACATCTTGCAAAATTTGAATAGTCCAATTTAGATGGACCAGAACTAACTCTCTTGTCTGAGCCATAATCAGAATGTTGTCTAGATAAATAATTAGACGTACAGTCCATTCTCGAAGAATCTGTCCGACAGGCCGAAGCAACTTGGTGAAACACCAAGGGGCCGAAGATAGACCGCAGGGAAGGACTGCAGGAATCTCCGATGTGGCGCGAAAACTGGTACTGTCAAATAAGCATCCTTGAGATCCAGATGCACAAGCCAGTCCCCTTCTGACAGTAGATCTCTTAAAAGAGGAATACCCTCGATTTTGAAATGGTGATCCATTATGAATGAACTGAAGTCTCTTAGATTGAGAACCAATCGATAGCCTCCTCCTTTCTTTTGCACGAGAAAAATTGTACTGATGAACCCAGAAGAGTGCCACTCTGTGGGCATTATCGCTCACGTCTGAAGAAAAGAAGCCACTTCGACGTCTATGAAATTGCTCTCTGCTTGGGAAAAACCTAGCATATGAAGAATAACTGTCTGTCTTGGGAGAAATAAAACTCCAGCTGATAACCCATCACAGTTGGAAGGGTCCTGTGATATCTGTCTCCAAGCCTGCAAATGCTCCCTTAACCTGCCCCCCAGATAGACTTCAGAAAAGGGAATTATTCTCACCTCTTGTAGCCAAGTCGGGACTATTGTAATTTCCCCTGTTTCCATCTCGATTGGTACGACCTTGACCTCTCCTGCGGGATGGGTAGAATCCGGAAGAGGCTTGGTAGAAACCACGGCCTCTGGAATAGGAGTCCTGATAATATGCATGGTCTGGCGCTCTTGCTCTATAGCGTCCGGCCCTGATAAAAGGCTGCCACTGAACATCTTCTTCATGGAGGACTGAGCTTTGTCCAGGGCAGAAAAAGTGGAAATGTATTTCCCGAGATCTTTAACAAATTTGTCTCCGAATAAGAGGCCATTAGCCAGAGAACCAGGCTCAGAGGAAGCTAATTCCACTTGGGGTCTATCCTCATTAAAAAATGACTTACATTGCTCCCTGGACATGGTGCAATTGAGACAAACGGCTCTTTTCGCCCACTCCAGTACTGCCTCAGGATCCAAAGATGAATTACTCTCCTTGGCTTGCACTGCCAGTTCAAGGATCTTTATGAGCGGTCCGGAAATATCGAGAAGCTTATCCTGACAGCCTCTCCAGGCTCGGTCTAGTCCCTTATTAGGATCCTTTCAGAATATTTTAAGAAAGCTGGCCATACTAGGGTCTAATTCTGGAGTATCCACCACCCTACCCATCAAGGAAGGACGGGGACATTCCGAACACAGACTATTGTGAATGTCTTTGTCAAATCCTTTGCGCAATCTATCCTTGACATAGTGCGCCACTTCCACAGAGGATATCCATTCAGTGGATCTCTGAAGAATAATACTCTCCGGATCGAAAAATAGGTTTCTCTGAACCGTTGCTTCGTCAGGTGCATGATGGGATTTACGTTTCCTCTTACCCGACATCTAGTATACCAGCATGTACAGTATACCATAAAATTACAAGTGCAAAAGAATACTGGTGTGGGAACATTTGTGGTTAGTTTGTGTTAGAACAGCACTGATTTTACTGCATAAAAGGCTCATCACTGGAAGTGGTGATGAGCTGCCCACCCTCTACTGCCCACCATCCTTCCGGCACCATTTTCTATGGTGACATGGATATCAGAATAGTGCTCTCCATGATGGAGCTGGCAGCGGCAACGCCGTCAGCTGGGACTTGTAATTTTCTTTTATGGAAGTCACAATATCACCCTCCTAAAAATCAAGTAACTTGACTCCACATGCTTCAGTAATACAGTAAGGGGCATATTTAACAGCCCAAGCGCATCCTTGTGCCACATTAGTGTCATTTTTTTAAGCTAATGTGGCCCAACGATGCCAGATTCTCACGCCATATTTACAAAGTGGCGCAATGCATGCATTGTGACACTTTGTAACCATTTGCGCTACATTTTGCCTGCTCCAGGCGTAATGTATGCAAAGGGGGCGTCCCCCATTAGGGGGGGTCAAAAAATGGTGCAAAGAAATCTAAGGGATTTCTTTGCATCATTTCTTTTGGCACTTCTAACGCCTGCTCAGAGCAGGCGTTGAAAGGAAGCACACCATTAATTACACTGGGCCTCAAAAATGTTTATTCTAATCCTGCAAAGCTGGACTAGTGTAAACAATTATAACGCTAGTCCCCTAACTCCCGCCATGGTGCGCCTTATTTTAAATACAACGCACACATGGTGGCGTTAGGAAGGCACTAAGGGGAGCAAGAAAAGTGACGCTCCACTGTGTGCAGCGCTACTTTTCTTAAATATGCCCCTAAGTTTACAAGGAAGGGAAGATAGTATAATAAGCATTGAGCGCCAATGCTGGTAGTATTTACTTCTGGACAAATGTATTTGTTTCATCAGCCTACACCGGAATTTCTGAGCATTCCAGAAACGATCTGAAAATTGTTGTCAGGGAAGAGAATTTTAAACGATAAATTGGGCTTGATTTCCCACAAGGCGATAGTAGAATATGTGGAGCCTGAAGTGACTCCCTCGCACTTCAAAATATCGCGTCGACCTATGTGTCAAAGATGCTCGCAGACGGCTAATGTGTTTTTTCCTTTTTGGCTGTACAGCAAGGAAATACAGCCTCATTATGGGGTCCCTTAATGCACTGAAATAAAAAAAAAAATGTTACGAGCAAGTTGTTTTCTTCCTGCTCATAACATGTTAATATATGTATAGCAGAGGACAGATTTCCCCTTAAGAAACTGCAGTTAAAGTGAAGTTATGATTAAGCAACCCCTCCCCCCCCAAAAAAAAAACAAGCCAGTGAAGGTTAGCTAGGCAAACCATAACGTGTCTGAGTGAAAACCATACTTCAAGAGCCCCAACATCATATGTCCTCACAACTGTCTGAGCACAATATCACTGAACAGATGCACAGGCCTTTAGTCAAAGTTTCGCAGTACTGGTGGGGTTGTAAATTTGCAAGCAAATTTACCATTGTCATGCAAGAAATCCACATCAGAATTGTGCAATTACAGGTGAAGCTCCATTGAATGGGAAAGTACTTATGTGGGACTGGAGTTACCAGTCATAAAACCACATGAAATCTCCTATTCTGTGGGATTTAACACATACGTGAGCCACCTGCTCTAAGATACTAAGCACGTGCTTCTCCCTCAGTGTGGTGTGAGGGTGGGACATGGGGGTTTGTGGAGTAGGAGAGAAAAGAGAAAGACAACATTAAGAGCATTGTAGCAGAAAACAAACGAGGACTGTGACTTGACTGTTTCTGCAGCCAAAATCGTGTGTGATTTTACTGGGCAGAATTGCTGCCTGGTAAAATTGGGTCTGGTGTTCCCACAGGTGGGACAACCGGATGCAGGAACAACTGCCCACTCTAAATCAGTCAGAATGAACCTGTAGAATTATCTGGTCTCATACTCATGGCCATAGTGTGAGTACAGATGATCTACGGTACGACCTGGGTCCAGGTGATCCTTCGGATGCAGCTCTACTATGGCACAATACTTGATTTTGACAAAGTACTAATACGTGTCTAGTACACAGATGGTGGTGGGAAAGAGTGTTTGAGTGTTGAAACAAAATAGGTTTGATGAAGAAATAGAAATAAACGGTATGGGGAAGTGGTGAGAAAATTACAGAGGAGAATCAAAGTGGTGAATGCAACAGCAGAAAGAACTCAAGAACAAAACTGTGAATGTTTTTTTAGATATGTTTTTTTATTATTTTTCATTGACCACATAATAAAAGCAACTGGTAGGCGGCCGTCTTGGAAGCCAGCTCCATTATTTGCATGTCAGTATGAAGAACCATGAACACCGCCTCCGTCTTCGCCCCCTCAACAACAGCACTCACTTGCCCACACCTCTGCAAATACGAGAAAATACCAGATCATAAACAGCACTGCATTAGGTAAGTACATAATTACTCTCACCCAGTTCTGCCCTGATATTATATCACAGTGACTACCACCAGGTCCAGAGAATAATATTCTCACCATTTGCCCCATACTTTACGAAATTTTCTAGGACAACCTCTGCTGGCATATGTAGCTTTTTCGGCCGCCATGTACACGTCCATTCCCCTTCTCCATTCCTGCACTGGTGGGCATTCCCCTGACCCCTGACCCTGACTATTGGGCGTTGTCTCTCCTAGCGACCACTAGGCCAAGACCATACAACAGAAGCTGAGCCTGGGGTAGTTTAATGTCATTAGGAACCCCAACAGGAAAAACGTAGGATCTAATGGGATTTGTACCGCTTGTATTCCACTGAGTTTCCCAATAATTGCATTTCAGTAGGACTGTATCCAGGGAAAACTCCATACTGTATGAAAGAAAGAGCCCTCATTGATTTGACACTGCAGGCAGAGTGGTTTTGGAGCCCTCCACATGGCATGCAGGCGGTGCCTGTCATAGTACACGTAGTGTAACATTTTGAATTGGAGAAATCTTAGCCGTGCTTTTATGGTTACTTCTCTAGGGTGCATTAGCGCTCTTTCTCAGTCAATGTCCTCCATGTCCCCCACCTCCTTCACCCATTTGTGTAATAGGATACACAGAGTAACTAGCATGTTATTAGTAAGAGTTTTGTATGGAGAGGAAATCGCACCCTTCCCAATTTCGTCCATCAGTAATTGTCCCTCTAATGGTGCAAAATCTGGAATACCCTCTCCCAGGAGGCCCTCTGCTCCCCATGCATTCCGCATCTGTGCATATTTAGGAACTGACTCTCGTGCTTCCTGTACTCTCACTGAAGCGAGGCAAATGGCATGATATCGCCACTTGCGACCAGGTCTCTCAGTTTGGAGATCTCTATCAGATCCCAGGCCCAAATGCCCCACAACTTTCTGGAACAGTTCTGGAAGCCAACATCCCTCCAATAATGGCATTTCCTTTGTGGGTTTACCGTACCATCCAATAGATTTTATGGTGCTATTCCAGGCCCTGATCACGACTTGAGTGGCTGGGAGGAGAAGTGGAGTCCCCCTTATAAGTAATGTAAACAAGAGCGTGATTCCCATTGCGACCACTGTAGTCTGAACGTGGAGTGATCTAGGGGAGCAAACAACCAATCATTAATATTAATGATTTGAGATGCTCAGTAATAAGTGCGCACATCTGGCAGAGCTATTCCACCATTGTACTGATTGCGCTCTAGCATTTGTAGGGCTATTCTGGGGTGTTTTCCGCCTCATAGTAGGGTGCACATATCTCCTTCAATTCTTCAGAAGGTTTCCGGAGGGGTCAGCTAATATGTATTTTGCAGGACATAAAGTAACCTAGGTAGTGGCGCCATCTTAAACACGGCTGCCCTCCCTAGCAGTGGGAAGGGCAACCCCCACCAACTCTCCACATCTTCTCAGCAGGCACATATCACCCTCACAAGAT
Organism: Pleurodeles waltl; assembly: GCF_031143425.1. NCBI lineage: Eukaryota > Metazoa > Chordata > Amphibia > Caudata > Salamandridae > Pleurodeles > Pleurodeles waltl. The sequence goes on from NC_090444.1 coordinate 441,808,227, forward strand.
TACGCTCAAAGCATATTTCCTTATTTAGTGTCATGAATATTCCCAGACATTTAAACCCAAGGGTGGTATGTGGCAGATGATGGGGGAGAGGAGGCATCTCAATCCCGTTCTGTGGAAGATAAAGCAATGACGTGTCCAAATTAATATGGTAGACTGACTAGCTTCTGTACTTCTCACATACCTTAAAAATCAGGGAAAGGACCGGCAGGGTGGGGTAATATAAAGAGGGATATCGTCCGCATATAGTGAAATTTTCTCTTCCAATGCGTCCCTTCCTGAGATACTGAAACCACAGATTCCAGGGTGATCGGGTACCCTGCAGGCCAGCTATTCTATAGTGAGAGAAAACAGGAGAGGGGGAAGTGGGCATCCCTGTCTCATATCCCTACCTAGGGGGAATTCTGAAGACACCACTCCATTTACTGTGAGGGATGCCATTGGGGCCTGATACAACAATTTCTTATATCGGGGACCAAATCCAAATCTAACCAAGGTAATTTCGAGGAAAGGTCAGTGTACTGCATCAAAGGCTTTTCAGCATCTACTGTCAGAAAGGTGTGAGGTTCCAACTGGTCTTCTATTTCGTTTAACCAGTTATGGGTGCATCTAAGATTGTACATTTACATTTACCTCGTAGAACTACTGGGCATAAAGCCTGACTGCTCTCAGTGTATCAATGGTGTGATACCTTGTATAAGTCTAATGGCCAAAATGGTGCCCAATATTTTCACTTCAGTATTGACAATGAGATCGGGCAGTATGAGCCACAATATTCCTTTGGTTTGCCTTCTTTATAGATTACTATTATAGCTGCATGCCTAAGGTCTGTGGGGAGGGCTCCCCTCTGATCTGCTTCTAAAACAATGTTTAAGAGATGGGGTCCGAGCAGATCTATATATCGTTTGTAGAATTCCACTGGAATTCTATTAGTACCCGGGATCTTGTTTGAGTTGAGCTTTGCTGTTGCAGCACAGACTTCTGCCAATGTGATTTCTGCCTCGAGCATGTCTCAGGCCTCTGTACCCAGTACAGGAGTTGTAACTGACTCCAGATAATGTTCTTTCTTGGGTAGTGCCTGCAGTGGCCTAGCCCTATACAGGTCCTCATAATAATAACGAGCAAAAGCTCCAGCAATGGCATCATCAGAGTCTGTGACCTCTCCCTCAGTCCCAATTATCTATTGTACCCACCTATCTTCTGGTTTCTTTCTTCCCAACCAGGCCAGAAGCTTGCCAGCTTTATCACCAGTATCATACAGCCTATGTACGGTCACTAGCATTTGGTGTGTGGCACTCTGTTGTGCCAGGACTCTAAATTTCTCCCTTAATAGTGCCGACCGTCTGAAGACAAGGGGATCAGGCTCTGGTTCCATAGTTTTCTCAAGTTCCAATAGCTGACACTCAATTCTCTCTAGGGAATCAAGTGACCTCCTTTTTTACTGTGGAATGAGGTCTTGGGCTCTATCGTGAAGACCTGTTTTATTAGCTTCCCTAAGCAACATTTTATATACAGTTGGGTTTTCATTTTCCCTAAAGTAGTACTCAGTGTCCACCCTAAGTCCAACTGCAACCTCCCAGTCTCATGGGTCCCATGTGTTTAGTTTCCAACCTGCTCCTCCCACCGAATCTCACCAGTAAGGGGGAATGACCTGAGGTGCCTCGGGCCAGGTAGTGGGCCTGCTGTATTGTACCTACCTCTCACCCTGGGGCAAAGATATAATCTAGATGGGAGAACACTCTGTGGGCCCCAGAGAAGTAGCAATAGCTGTTTTCAAAGGGGGTGAGCCCATCTCCAGAGGTCGGAGAGGCCTAATGTGGCCATAAAACATGCATGCGGGGTAGGAAGTGTAGTTGAACCTGCTGGGCTAGTCCTATCTTGCTCAGGTATCAGTACATCATTGAAATCACCACCTATCACATGCAATGTAGAGTTTGCCTCAAACAGAATACTGGTCAATTTATCCAGTGTGGGAGCCTGCAGCTGGGGAGGTGAGTATACACTAATCAATGTAACATCTGTCCGTTCCCAAAGTCCATCGACTCCAACACATCTCCTCAATGGGTCTATCCATTGCTTTGTAATTTTGAAGGGAGCAGGTTCCTGATCATAATAGCTACTCCCCTGGACGCCAATGTATATCCTGAGTGTGCAAGCGTGATATATGCTCCCCTCTACAAAAATCTACATTGCGTCCCATTATGGTGGGTTTCCTGCAATGGTACCATGGAAGGTTGCAGGTGCTTAATATATTGTGTCACTAGTTCCCTCTTAACTCTGTCCCCCAAACCATTCATATTCCAGGATAAGACTGACATGGTCTTATCACTTACTAGTGTAGCACTCATCATGTATATAGAAGGGAGGACAGGAATGCATGAAGTGGGGTAGCTGCTCATCTGGTTATTGAGAGATGACGCAGTGTATGTGCTCCCTGCCAGAACCATGTGTAAACCAAAAATGTCTGTGGCTTTCCTCCTCATATTGAAGCAGCATCCAGAATTTGGATAAGCCTTGAGTGGCATGTCAGTATCTGTATCCCCTGAGCCTTACAACCCCAAAACCCCCAACCAATTACCCAACCCAACCCCCTTCCCACCTCACAAGGATCCCCGTGAGTATAACCCTTCATAACTAAAGATAAACTACTCAACAAGGGAAAATGAGAGGTCTGTAGCCCACTATCCCTCCCACTAACTCAAACCACAAACTCCAATGACAGCAATGGAGCCAACTGTCCCTGTTAACAGTGGCCCGGTGAGAGAAAGTAAATAAGATCATCTCTGCACTCCTGGAGCCCACCATGGAGGGGTATGAGTAGTATAGATCCACTACTAAGTGGCCCAGGATACCAAGCTAAATCTCCCACTAAGGCATTGCCGGTGATCATGCAGTCATATAATTCAACGGGGCTGTCTCTGAATCATCTTCAAGCGTTTATAGCGATTGTAAGTGCTTCAGTCTCCTGGTCCTCTCCCATCTCTGCGTCTGAAAGTTCCTCTTCCCTTTCAGTGGGTCTGCTTATCTTGGTGCCCTCTGGTCAGTCCCTTTCCGAGTCTAAGGAGACCACCGGGGCTGTGGAGAACCCGGTCTCCGCCATGGCCGGTCTGTTTCTCTCTGTGGTTGTCACTGACCTGTCCTCCGGGGTCATCATTTATCCTTTGGCCAGGTGCCTTCTGCTACATAAGCACGGGAGCCAGGTTCCCCCTCTCGATGTCCCGACAGCCTGGGTCAGACCTCCAGCCTCTGATGTTTGGAAGAAGAAGGATTTCCCTTGAAATAGAACCTGAAGCTTAGCTTGAAACAGGCGCACATATTGCAACTGGAGGCCCCACCGTTAGACTGTCGCTGCATCAAAGGTGAACCTCTGTTTTTGAATCTCTCTGGTGTAGTTGGGGAAGATGTGGATTCCAGAGTTGTCATGGCACATTTCGACAAACCTATGTCCTGGTAATTCAAGAATCTTGCCATTTCTGTCCTAGAGAGCCTCCAGTGGAAGCCTGCCTCTTAATGTGTGGAGTGCCCTTTCTATCATAAAGCAGATGGAGAAATTGTCCTGAGGAAGTATAGTACGTAGCCATCTGTTCAGAGATTGCAATTTGTTGGGGCCCTCAGATCCTTCAGGGAACCCCACGAAGCCCAGGTTGTTTTGGTGAGCATGATTTTCAGCATCCTCCAGTCTCCATAGTACCTCCTTGTTGGTGCCTATGATCTCAGTCAGTTCTTGTGACTGTGTCTTCCAACTCTGAAATCCTGGACTCCGCAGAGGAGCCTCTTTTCTCCACATTATGGAGGTCTTGACATAGCAGTGATACTTCTGTTCACACTTCTCCCACTCTTCCCTTCAATGACTCCAGAGAGGACTGTATTGCTACGAGCAGGGCAGCATTATCAGGCATGGGCTGCGGGGCATTCTATGGCAGGGTAGGGATCACCATCTTTGCATATTTATACAATCTCCCCTCGCGGTTGGGCTTTGGGACCTTACCTCAGCCATAATTTCTGATCACTCACTCCTTCTTGTGGTGTCACAAAGTTGTGAGGCACTTGTCTGGGTAAACCAGGTTCTAAGCAACTATTAAACAGTCCAGTCAACGCCCAGACCGAGGACCCGTCAGGGTGGGCACCATCAGGGTCTCAATGATACCACATGATCTTTGCACTCTCGACCCTTGACTTTCAGGATTGTCGGTGTTGTCCCCAATCATCACCTAAACTAGCTAGATGGTCTCTGGGGCCCCCGATGAACAGCAGAGGCAGAGAGGGGATTCCTCCTGAATCACATACACATGCCCACCTCTCTCCTCTCTGGTGCAATATCACAAGCTACACTGATCGTTTCCTTGCGTTCTCAGACCAGGCAGGCTCAATTCATAGAGGATTATAGAAGGTCTTCTTAGAAGCATGCATAAGCTGGGCCAAAGGGGGACATGAGTGGGAGATAAGACCCTCCAGGGGGGCAAAAACACCAGTCAGTGCCTGCCATCCTCGCCGTTACTAGACCTCCACGGGCAGTCTGGACGGTCATACAGGCACATTCTCTCAGCCTCTTCCCCTTCCAGTGCTCTTCATATAGCAGGTCTCACTGTTCCCAGTCCTGATAGAGCATACAGCAATGTCCCTCAAGCAGTGGCCACCATTGCAGCTCCTTACTGCAGTGTTGATCGGTCTTCAGGCATTAAGACTCTGGTCTTTGGCTGCCAGGCAGAAGAGAGAGGGGGAGTGCAGGAAGCCGGTCTGAGTTAGGAGTAACATGGCCCACTTCTAGGTTGCTGCATTATTTCTCATTACACCGTTGGCCCCAAAGTCATGCAGCACCAGGCTCTCCCGCAAAACAAAGATAAACCCTTTGTCTCTGAAGGTGCACTTCAGGTCTCTGGCAGTGTCTTCACTCCCAGGGCCCCAGTTGACCACTCCTGCGTCGGAGGTCGCAAATCACAGTCAGTTTCTCCAGGGATCTGGCATCCACATCCCTGCACTCCACCTCCAAAGGCCCCTCCCGGCCTTGTGTGCAGGTAATCCTCACCATAATCACAAAGGGTCTCTCAACGGGGGAAGAATCGACTCCATGGTGCCCATATTGCCGGGGTCCGTGTCCGATGATGCTGTGCACCAGTTGTTAGGCCCCAAGGTCCTGCGCTGTTTATTAGTCACAAGGGGATTTCTTCCTTAATCATAGGATGGCTATGGCCCCCTCAGCTCAGCAGTGCTGCCCCACTGTGTGAGCAACCTGGGCTCCAATGCCGGTTCTGCTTAAGCAGCGATGGCAAGGATAATTGCAGGTTTCATGACGGGCCAGCTTGGAGCTCGTTCACAGAGCATCCAGCTCCATCACCTTCTTGGCCAAACATCCCCCCCCCAAACACCCCCTCCACCCCCCCAGAACTGTGACTGTTGACCCTCAACAGTACTGCAGCCCTTAGTACTATTACATCCCCAGCCAGAACTCACTGGAGAGCGGCCTTTTTCTTTGTTCCAAGAAAGAGCAAGATTTCTCAATCTGTGGAGGGTTAAATTAAAGTATGACTAACGATTGTGTATGTTACCTCTTTTTTAAAGGCATTCTAGAATGTATGCGAGGGGCACAAACTTTTGCTAAACTTGATTTGTATGGTGCTTAACACCTCCTATTTGTAAAATGATGTAAATGAACATAAAAAGCCTTTTTACCTCGAACATATATTCTAGAATGTCTTCAATTAGAGATATTGGGATAACAGTGCTTGGTCCTAATTTGAGCATAGAGAAATGCCATTTCAGTTGTTCAGTGCTCCTGACATTTTTCAACAGTTTTTGGTTTCACATTTTTCAATTATCTTCAATGGTTTTTTGTTGGTGCAGGACATTTTTCTTTCTAAATCCCTTACTGAACACTGAGAGAAAGTGACAACAAACTATGGAGGCTTCACCAACATCAATTAACTTGTAAGCATGAGAAATATGAATTTAAGAAGGAAGCAGTTGAACATCATGTGTTTTGGTTGAATGGCCCTCACTTACAATCGTCAGTGAAACTAATTTATTCCTGGATTTGCAATTTTTTATTGCAAATGTATTAAGACTTTTGCCCATCTCACTGATCCTATTAGTTGTGCATTAAAAAGGGAAAATATTAAACATTTCTAGTGGAACTCCCAAGCTGAAGAATCATTAAAGATGCTTAAGAGAATGTTTACTCAAGCTCCTTTTCTACGCCAGTCTAGCGCCACAAAGAAATTTACAGTAGAGATTGATGATTCTGAAAAGGCAGTGGGGGCTGTTTTGTTGCATCTGCAAGAAGATGACGGACAAGAGTGTCTAATTTTCCAGCTGTCTCAAGTCTTATATAGATAGTGAATAGAGCTATTCAATGGTGTAAAGGGAGTTAATGCTATGAAAAAGGCTTGTGTTGAATGTAGACAGCTGCTTATCGGTTCCAATGGATCTTTTGAAAATTGGACTTACAATGTCCACAGAACATGCAAAGAAAGTATTATAATAGTAGCCAAACCAGATGGGCACTTTTATTCTCATAATTTGACTTTACTATTAATTATAGTTGCTTTATTCGTTTTTGTGTAATACTTTGCTATTATTATATTGTTAAATATGTTTACAAGTTTTGGTGTGTTTCTTTTTCCTGGTGATACATTTTAAGGTTTAATAATTTCAAGTCAATTGTTTTCTGTGGATTGCTAGGTTTGTAGTGGAAAGGGTGGGGTGTTTTTTAAACATTTATTTTTTAATTGTTTATAACCTTTTTTTATGAGATGCTTGGGTGGAATATCTTTAAACAGAGTTGCACACGAATAGAGATCACAACTTTTCCTTAGAGTGAGGAGCATGGCTTTGAGCCAAATATACATGTTTATGATTCTTTTGTTGTGCATAAAATGTCATCTTCAAATATGCGGCTTCATGGTGAGTCACTGCTACTTCTAAAATCGCCCAGCTTCTGTAAATGGGTGACATGGCACTCTACCTTTGACCTACTTGATTTGTGACATCGAAAACCCGTGCTACCATGATAAAGGTTTACCACACCTTCAGTTGTAGCACATTCCAGCAATTCTAACTCCATAAAAATGACTATAAGTAAAAGCCTCACCACTGATTCTTCTCATCATCTGTACCTGCTCAAGACTGTTCGAAAGCCAAAAGACAGCATGAGTTTCACATCCCCTTAAGCCTCTTGCATGTAGATCTATGTAATTCCCCCATTTGTAGTTAGTGATTTTTCAAGCATACAGCATACAAATTCTTGTGTGGCATTGTCACGTTGTATTGTTCAACTATTCTTCCTGGTTAGCTCTTTCCTAGGAAAAATGGCATACTCTTTCATACTCTGCATGGTTATTGAACACATTAATGTGCATCTGTGTGTGTTTGAGAGTGCATTGTGCACTTGTTTATGTGTGGATAGTAAAATGTACCTGCATGTATTTAGGCTGAATTGCAGGATATCCTGCTATTCCATGATGGCTATGGTTTCTTGCCTGCTGGCATGGACGCCTCAGGTTGATAACAAACATAGGCCATGTATGAATATGCCCACACATTTACCATATGTGATTGGCATCTTAAAAACCTGCCCTTCTCAAGTGGTGAATGCATCTGTCACAGGAATCCTAGCAGGCACAATCGGATCCCTCTGGGTGATGCTGCAGCTGGTCAGACCATTGGCTGGGACTGCTTGTCATTATCACAGTTGATACGTAGGCATTGCCGCTGGGAGGGTGAATTTTTGCAACACGTAAAAGGACAAAATTATCTCACACAAAACACTGTGTGTGAGTGTTGGATCATCCCACCTATGTGATCTAGTACTGGAGTTGTGACTTCAGTATTCCACTTCGTTTCGTTACACTGCAGTATCTGTGTGTGCTGAGCATTGCATGTCTGCTGTTAAATGGTTGGGGGTAGTGGAATAGTATCCGAAGATACAAGTGGTCCATGACATCTGCAGGTAGGGGTGACATAAGGATCTTTTGTTTTATGTACATTTATTTATGTGAATTATAATGTCTGTCTCAGCACCTAGGGTGCTTTGTCTTAGTGATGTGCTGGATATATATATATATGAGTTCATGTACAATATAATATTTAGCCGATTATCATATGATGATATGCTCATGAGCAGACACATGTTGTTGTACGCAATAGCCTCACAAGACAGATCAACTGCAAATGTAGCTATCATGTCTTAAGCCAGGATAGCAAGCATGCGCATTCACGATGTGGTCTCCAGCATCATAGGTGACTAATAGCACACCTATACAATGCCATTTGTTTAGGGTAGTTTATTTATTTATTTATAATGAATGCAAACGACAGAGCCTCAGTTTCAAAGCGCAGTAACATGACACATTTAAAAAACCCACTGGACCAACCAAGAATCGAAAAGGGTTAACCGCAAGGGAAGTGCTGCTTGTTGACTGCTTCGCACCAACTATGGCATGTATATATAGTAGTTTTCTTGATTGGGAATGGTATCAAAATATCGTAACCAAAGTATTGTCTGACAAAAAAATTGTATCCTAAATACCGTTACCAAAACTATTGCCCCTTTGGGGTTAAGAATAGAAAATGCACACTCATTGGGACAGTTTTTATGTAAACACTTCTTAGGACACAGTGTTTCTTTCTGAATATATTTTTGATAACTAGATTCTGACTTACAACCTGTAGTTGATGATAGTGCGTAGCAACTGATGTAGCCATCTTGACTGGTTTCGCTAGGATATTCAAGTTGCTGTGCCGTTGATCTCCTGGCAGAAACCTGTAGGGGTGGCTGCTGGCTGGAAGGGCTGATGGGGCAGCGAGAGGCAAATAATAATTTTAAAAAGTATGCATACCCGCCGTGGTGCACCACCTCGCCTCCGTCACTCCCGCTTCCACGGTGCTTCTGCCTTCCACCCCTACACACCCAACACAGATGCATCTTTCATGCTGTGTAAGCGCCGGGATTGGCCTCAGCGGGCTGAAATGCCACTCAGGTACGGAGTGGGAGCACTTGGTCTCCACTCGGCTGTGAAACACAGATGGGTGGAGAGTTCTAAGTGCGCATGTCAGTTTGGCTGGCCTTGGACAGCAGGCCAAACCGACTTGTGCACTTACAGTGCACCTAGCACTCCTTCCCTCCACCCCCCATGACGCTGAGAATACTGGCTCTGCCCCGCCCTACCTAAGCGGAAAAATAAAGCAATAATAAAAATGCTTTTATTATCATTTTATTTTTCCGCTTCCTCCTTTCAGCAGGTGGACGATGCTCCTCCGCCATAGCGGATGTGCCGCCCCTAAAACCAGCTGCAACAAGACAGCAAGATAATACTTACCTCGACAAAAAGGGTAAATGAATTGTGAATTCCAAGTTCTGGATGCTCAAGTGCCTCCTCGCTTTACAAATATGTCTTAGTTAACAGGTGAGTGACAGCAATACCACCAGCCCTGGACTGGAAACCAAAACACCCCTAACAAAAATGTTCAGAACTGCCCTACTCCCTTCCTACTCTTTCACTCTTTCTTTTCAATCATGATGTGTCTCTCTCCTCTCACTTTTCTGCCCCACACTTGGATCTCTCTTGCTTTCTTTCTCTCATCATTTCCCTAATCTTTGCTGAGTATGCCCTTGCTGTGCCTGCTGAACTAAATGCCAGGGAACTGGGGAGAGGGAGAAGGGGGCAAGTAGCTCAAAAATGGCTTCCAAGAGCTTCAGCTCACTTTTCGATGAAAAGGAGTAGAAGTGAAACTCTAGTTTCTCCACTGTCTTTTCTTAAAGTCTGAGCTCAGTCAGGAGAACATGATCTAGTAGTTCTGCAAGTGAAGAAGCTCTGGGAATTCTTGTCAACTCATCCTTTAACTCCTCTTTTAACCTTCTTCTTCATAGAACATTCCATCTAAGTGGTTTTAACATCAAACTCATGAAATTGTGTACCATAGGATAGTACATCAGACTTTTTCTGGGCTATCCCACTCAAGGTGCCCTCTGTAGAAGCAGCATCATGGCCCGGTGTCTCAAACACCTTCTTGAAGTTTGCAAGAAATTAGCATAATTGTTCAAAGAGGAAACTTTGGTGACAACTAAGGGAGTTGCCCAAGCAGAGCTGTGCCAGTCAAGAATCCATCAAATACTCCACTTTGAGTGTTTCAGAAGGAACTGATGGCAGGAAGTCTGCAAGAAATGCAGATGGCATTAATGACCAGGCTGGTACTGCATGCCCCACTCACATCTATTTCACTGTGTTGATATAAAGATAGATCGTTAGGGACAATATCCTCCCTCCCCTCCTTCCTACTCCATCCGTCTCGTTATCTGTTCCCATGGCAAGGGTGAGTAGACCTGGAGCTTGTATGTTGCAAATCCTGTGTGGTTTGAACGCAGCAGTTTTTATTACACAGTGTAGCTGAGTGGGATTGTAATAAGTACTGGGTTTCACTATATGCCTCCTGTTGGTTGCACACCGGTAAACAAAGGCACACAGAGCCACACAAATAAGCACAGGGGGACAATCTCCAATATTCGTGAAAACAATTTTATTTGTACCATTTGCCTAATCGATTAATGCCATATCATTTCCTGTATACTTGTTCTTCCTTCAAGTGCTTGCTCTGGCTTAATACATCACTTTTAATTAATGTGTCAACAATGAAGAACATATTTTTTAAAAAAATAATCATGCAATCTTAATACTCTGATCTCCATTATAGACGTTGATCCACAAAAATATGGACAGCGGAACTGACATAAAACACTCTTTCACTCCTGGGATGACCCTTCGCCCCTCACAGCCAAGCGAGAGGGAGTGAAAATTAGAGAAAATAAACAGGGCTCTAGAGCCCACATTTGCAGTCCTTTACACAAGGGAGTGCTGGATGAAAAATTTCACTGCAGCGTTGCTTGATTGATAAAAAATAGCACTGCACTAAATTTAATATGAGTTGCCTTTCAATGACGTCATCGGCGGTGCTCATACTAAATCTGGCGGCTGTGTCACGCACAACCCTGTGATTTGGCACAAAGGGGGATCTGTAATGTGTAGCCTAACCTGAGCACAACCTCTAGCACAAGCTCTCATGTGCAGACACCACCACAGGAGTCAGATGTAAGATGTATGCTTTAGGGCAAAAACACACATTGCATACGGGTATATCAGGTGATACACCCAGTGGAGTAATGAAACTTGAGGGAAGTATGTGGGGGGGGCTGCAATCTTATTCAGGAGCTCCTCGTACCGGGTTCTGTGCTGAGGGGGCCCCTGAAGCTCGGCCCCCCCCCCCGACACACACATGCACCGCAAGGGCTGCAGAGGCCTTTGTAAGGCCACTGGATGTGCCGCTTGACTCCATTCTTGTGCATGGTTTTCTTAGGTGTTAAGATTTGGGGCAAAGAGAGACACGCTATCTTAGTAAGTCAGGCTGTGCATCAAAACCTAAGGTTTTTACACTGGCACCCGGGAGCGTCCCTCTGAAGATATCAGCAGGGGGACAGCAGAAAGGGGTTTGGGCACAGTGTGAGGGTCAACTTCCAAAGCAATTAGTTGTGTGAAAGCTGGTCCACTGCTGCTGTTTGTGGAACTTTACAATGCTTTGCGAGCACCAGTGCAAACTCTTAGTAAATCTGGTTCCAAGAGGTGTGTTGCCAGGCCAGGGTGCAGCAGGGGAAGAGTCAAGGGCACGAAAGGGCCAGCCAGTGATGGTAGCTGCTACAAAAAGCAGATGTCCATAGTCTTCACTCCCAAAACAAAAACCTTAAAACTCAACCTCAGTCTATTTAACCAGTCTCATCATATGTCTTGTGCTCTCGGTTGGAAGTTCAGTCAGTCAGTACTCATCACTGACATTACAACTCAGTGTCTTTGACAATAAGAGGAAATCTGCTAATGGATTAAATGAGTTCCTATCTGACAGCAACATCAGTGCTTTTTGCCTCAGAACATGTAAATGTCTGAGTATTTCACAATTGACATTGTGAAATAGTGTGTCTTTGTCTCGTCGCTGGTTTGAAGATCCGTCCGTCCTCGCCCACTACAGCAGATGTAAGCAAGATAGAACCTCATGAAGAGCATACAGGGCTCTTATTGAGATTGTCCATAGGAACATTTGTCTAGACTCACGAGGAATGTTTATTGTCTGCCTTCATTGCTTTGTCCAGGACATGGAAACATGGTGTTGTGAGTGTACAAAACATAGGCCTACTATAGTGAGGTCAGGTTGAAGACTGGTGAGTGTTTTTCCGCACTGGCTTATTTTTGGTTTGGGGTCTTGGCTTCATTTTCCAATGTGACTGATGTACTCATCAGTTGCATCACAAAATGTGAATTTGCAGGATGCATCATGATGCAGTAGCAGGCCACTTTCCCTCTTAGAAACCAGATGCACCTCCAATCACATGCTGACAATGTCTACCTTGGACCGGTACATAGTGACGCAGCCTTTCGGCTAGGTTTCCAGTATCTTCATACCACATACATGCATAGATGTATACTTACAAACCTCTTGCCTCATGAATGGTAATGAGGCAGGAGGCATTTCACAACCCCTTGCAAATCCTTTTGAAAATAGGGATGGGGTCCTGTGATGCAGAGCATAGCTCAGTTGCTGCATTTGCATGCTTTACAGGTGAATATTTGTTGAAGTAGCCCATGCCCCTTTAAAGAGACACAAGGTGTTTTTTAACATTATTATTTCACGTTTAAGGAACTACATCAGAAGCAGCATGCAGGAGTCCTATGGATCATTTTCTTCACAACTTAGGTCACCCACCAACGTTTAAAAAGTGAAGGCTATCACATGGGAATAGCTTCTACTTTTGTGAATTGATTTTCACAAGGCAGGTGTTGGTAACTTATCAGTGATTTGTGGCCATCATTTAGGTTGCATTCCAATGATACCTAGCATCAGCTTCAGTGACAATCGTCTGTGCTGTCCAAAAAATACAAATGAGCTTGATGATTCGTTGTCAGTGTGTGGTACATCAGTATCTGGTATTTAACCAGGATAAACTCTTGGCAGTTTAGTAATGTGTACTGTTACGTAATGAGAGAGAGAGAATGTTCTAAAATTGTCAGCGAGCCTGTAATTTGAAGCACCCAAATGTAAGTACTGACAGGCTGTGACAGGCCTGAGTAAATGAATATAACTGGGAGCTGCAAGCAGTATCGTTTCTACATCTGTGCAGTAAGGCTGCATTTTTTGGACAGCACATACAACAAGTGTTACTCGAGGCTAATGTAGATTTTCCTAGTAATTTATGAAGAAAAGTCTTAATTTTATTAATGACACAGATGCGAGTATTATGCTATTCTTTTCTTGTTTTATTCAATAGCAGCAGTCAAGACAAAAACTACAAATCCCAGAAGGCAAATGTAACGAGGCCAATGGGAGAAAACAAATTAGATGGAAAATAGTCTTCATTTTGAAATGACGATAAACAACAAACTGGTTGAAATGTTTCAAGTTGATGACTGGTCGCATCTTTTTGTTCCTCTTTTAAACAAAGAAAACAGAACTGATGAAACCCGAATGGTCTAACTGGCAAGGGACAATTGCGTATTTCTGAAGCAGAGACTGTATTTCTGCTGAAATCAAATTTGCCATTTCTACAGAGAATTTGGGAGGATGAGGAAACACTAGCTGAACAGGCTTTGAGTAAAGACTGATAGTGTAACCCTGAACAGTGTCTAGTACCCATGGATCTGCTGTAAGTGTCTGCCATTTTGGAAGAAACAATAAAAGGTTACTTCCTACAATAGGAAGGCCAGAAGAGGGACTTACCATATTGGGATGAGAAACTGGAGCCTCTGTTGCCTTTGTTGCGGAAAACGCATCCTCTCTGAGGGTAGAACTCTGGCCTGTATTACTGGTAGGAGGTATTGAAGGCACCCCGGGAACCCTGGATGTTGTAGGAGCCGCCAGCAAAGCGGTTCCTGCCTCTGCCGGCCCTGGCAAAAACCCGATTGGTAAACATCTTTTTGAGAGATTGTTGGGCTTTGTCTAACGATGTGCAAGTCAACGGACCCACAACATCCAAAAGTTTGCCCTGGCAAGTGGACCAAGCTTTGTCAACACCCTTACGTGGTTCCTTGCCAAATTTAGTAAAGAATGTAATAAGAGAAGGATCAATGGTTGGAGTAGTGGTTATTTTGGAGTGCAAAGACGGGCGAGGGCACTCAGAGCAGAGTTTAGCTCTAGTTTGTTTGTCCTGGGTAGTGCGTTGCCTAGAAGCGACATAAACCCCCACATGGTCCACAGGAAACCATTCCGTGGAGTGCGGATGGTGTATGTCATTTGGGTTAAACATGGCAACCCCTTCCGAGTCAGTAACTACCAGAGGGTTAACAGCCTCTTGCGCCGAAAGCTTCGCTTTCTTAGGTGGAGGTGAAAACACAGTATCCACTTCATTATTATCTGATTTGTCTGCATCAGAGACAGTATCCGACATGTCATCATCAGTATCTGGGATACTAGAAATCACAATAGGTGCAGTAATGTGCTTGGATTTTTTGGAACATTTAAGAGACAATGTATTTTTGGTTGAAAACCCCCCACCTTACGGGAGGCCTATGAGGAGCCGCGTCCTCTGACTTTTGTGAGGAAACCTCACCAATCAGCGCCACTTTAGGAATATTTTTGGATAATAGGCGTGTTCTGCTATCCCCCGCAGACTGGGCCAAAATCATCTTGGATTCCAAGCTTAGGACAGAATTTTCAAATTCTTTAGATAATTTGTTTATAGAGGCTGAAACAGCCTGTTCTACAGAAAGTTGTATAAAATCATTTAATTGTTCATTCACCAACTCTTCCTCCTCATTCATAGCTTTAGCTATAGGAGAACTATCCATTTCCATCATAACAGGTCGAAAAAACAAAGCAGAAATTACAGTGGTTGTGAGGAGTTAAATATTTCCTCAACCGGAGGAAAAAAACAATGTGGCTTCGCCTATGGGCGGAGAAAAAGGGGATGGTCCGGGTAGAGGAAAACCCCACGAGTCACCGGCAGGCCGAAGTTTGAAAATGATGAGCGACCGGCAGCAAAACACAGCAAAGACACGGATGAAAAGAGCGGAAAGCACCGCTGCAACGTTTCTCTCAACCGTTGACCACAAATGGCGACGCGGTGAGAGAAACGTGGGTTAGACAAACAATAGAGGGCGCACGAGGGAAGATGCGCATTGAACACTACGGCTTCAAGCCAAACTAAAAGAAACAAAACGGACAAAGCGCGAGCAATGCAGCGCGTTAAAACTTTAACAGTGAAGCAAATAAACATTCGTAATAGAAACAAAAAAATGTTTTGAATACTTATCTTGACAGTGAGCAGCAAGAAAAGAGGGCTGTTCACAGTCAAGATGAGTATTTAGGGGTATGATGCCCTGTGACTGGTGGATATACATAACAAATGCAAGTTGTAGCATATAGTGCCTGATCATGACTTTGGCAGATGGGATGCTCTGTCACAAACGTGACGGATATCCCGCCCGCTGTTTTACAAGTTCCGTAGGATATAATGGAACTTGTAATACGGAGGAAAGGCTATCTGTCACATTTGTGACAGATTATCCCATCCGCCAAGGTCATAATCAGGCCGTTAATCTTGTACAGTTATATACTTAATTGTGAAAAATAACTGGTTGAGTGTTGTAGGACCACATTTAGAAATAGTTATTTGGACACAGACACTTTTAGATCTGGGTTGAAAAATCAACTCTTTAGCTCACATATTGCTTAAACTATATTGAAATATATTAAGGGTGTTATATGGATCTTGTTTGTCTCATTCCCCTGGTGTGTTACTTGAATCTCTCAGATGCTACGTATCAAGCGATTTTAGTGCATGACTTTGTTCCTCCCATAAGACTCTCCCCTCCATAGCTCCTTCCCTCCTGTTGGGTCTTCATTCTAGTTGTCATTGCTCGCTCCAGTCCCTCCTTCTTTCCCTTCCTTTCAGTGCTGCCAGGTCTAATATTTTCTTTTTATTAGCTGGATTGCAAAGGAGCTTTTATTATATTTATATGTAAAAACAAATGCAGGACTGTATTGAATGTTCCCTTGCCTTCATTGCAGGCTATATATGAAGATGGAGTGAAAAGGGAGCTCCACTATTTGTCTTCACTGCAGGATGTGTATATATATATATATATATATATATATATATATATATATATATATATATATATATACATACATACATACATACAGAAAGACAAGGTGGAAAGGAGCCTCACTACTGCTTTCATTACAGCATCAGTATATTCCTGCAATCATGGGACCATTAGAATTACAAATTTACCCAGAACACCTCCAGTGAGTGACAGTCAACCCAGAGTTTTCAGCTGCTGCAAGTAGGCAAAGTTACTTTATGGAATACTGGGGGGAAACGTGGGATTCTTAAAATAAAACCATCTCCTGCTAGCCGTTACCCAAAAACACGTAATCCCTGTAACTCTCTCCCCCTCCAATATTACTGTGACCTCTGATAATTGTAATGCTAAGAGAGAGAAGGCTCCTGAAATTATAATGGCCAACCCTTAATGATGGCCTAAGTGAGGTCACAGCTAACTTGTTTTCCTTTCTTGTTTTTTGTGCACATTCTCTTGGACACACATCCCTGGACGCTGCTTTCCTCATATGGTCACCTGGTGTGCCTTGTCACTGTAGTTTTGGTAGTTGCCACATAACCAGTGAGTGTCAAAATCTTTTGTGGAACATCAGTCTCCTGTCGACAAAGTGTCTTCAGGATTGGATGTTGATTATTCACACCATGGTGTGAAGTCACATCTCCAGCATGTATCATGCCATCTCCGGATACAGTTGGCTGTGCCATATCTCATTGTTGAAGCACATTAGGGGCCGTAGAAAGAAGGTAATAGCTCTATTGACAGGGCATTGCATGCTGATGTGTGGCCTGTTTAGAGATTTTTTGTTGGGATTTATAACCATTGCATGCTCAAACTTATGTGCTACCATATGTTGGAATTACACATACATTAGATTGGTGTTGTAATGTGTTATTTATTTCCTATGGTAGGGTGTGTGCTCCTTGGTGTGCCTTACCAAGAATTATGGAGCCATGGTTTTGCTGTCTCTGCTTTTGTGTGGGCTGTTGATCGACTTTCAATATGGCGGTGTGATGCCACCTCTGGCTAGCCAGAATCCATACATCACATTGCACTGATGCTCAGGCGTGTGTAATCTATGTGGTCACATTGAGAATATGAACACCATTCTTGCTCCTTGATCACACTGGCAATTCAATCATTTGCTTTCTTGTTCAAAATCTTACCTTGTGTCCTTTATGGCTGTTGGTGCTCTGGCAAAGCCAGTTAACAAGACGCACTCATATTCGTGGCATGCTGCCATGAGGGCACATCACTGGGATTCGCTGCGTCTGAAATGGTGATTGTGGATAGACAGCCAGTGGTGTTCTAAAGGAGGTTTCAGAGATGCTTCAGTTCGGCATTCATGACTTCCAGAAGTGGTTGATTTGTAAAAAAAAAAAAAATCAGTGCAGATGTATACATATTTTCTTAGTAGCCCTCCACGGTTGCTACCGAATGCTAGGTTTGCTGAAAACCAAGGCTGCCTAGTCCTGATTTCACCTCATACCTTACACAACCTAAACATTTCTGGCTCCTTATCTCACTCTTGCAGGTTCTTTTTCAAATCTCCTTTTGTTCAATGTCATTGTTCCCCCATTTTTATCTCACTCTTTTCTGTCTTTTCTGCCTTTCTCCCTTTCTTGCTCTGGGGCAAATTCTGATGATGAAAAATAAGTTTGAAGTCCCACAAAATGAGTACCACTACCCACCACCTGCCACCACCCACACAAATTAAGCACTGCTGATAGAGAGGTGCGAGAGTAATAAGGACACACAGATAGAGGCTGACAGCCAGAGTGAGAAGAAAAAGAAAGAAAAAGAGAAGCAGGGAGAGGGAGGAAAAGAGATTAAAGTTAAGGGAGAGCAGGAACCAAAGAACGAGAGAGGGGTCAGTAGGGAAAGTTTATAAAACAAACACTTTGGGTCGCTGACAATAACAACATTTTGTTGTACAACAAACTGTACAAAATGTAGAATGTTAGTAAGACATTTTCCAGATAAAGGTTTAGCTGTCACGGACTGTGCTGTGCTCTTTTAATTAAGCAGAGCAAATGGGAAAGTTCCAGGGCTGCAAAGCAAGCCTCTTTTTATTTCCTGGCGCTTTCCTATTTCCGACCGTGTTTAAAGTGGCCCTGGCTCCATTTCACAAAGTAACGCGCCTTGAGACGTCCTGCACTGTGACGGCAGAATTTGTTTCCTTGTAAGGAGCAGTTGAAGCCACCTTAAGGTAAGGGTTGCCAATGATAAGGGTACAAAAATAATCCTGAAACTGGCTGCAGTTTAAGAGGGGATAAATGCCCTTGAAAGTTTATAGTCCTAAAATCAATTGTAAACATTTCAGTATACATGGAGACAGTCTCCATGGTTGCATAGCAACATGCAAGGGTTGCTTCCAAACACATCCAAAGAGGACTAAAAATAGTGCCTGTACAGAACGAAAATATGTACACACATTCAAACAATTACATGGAGAAAGTGAAAGATTTAGAGTACTTAAATAATAGAACTTTGCTCAAACAACTCCTGAATATGTAATCCATGCTCTGATGGGGTGGGCTGCATAGGGGTTCAAGCAATGGCACATGGGACTCCTGTGGTCACGGGGGGACACATATGTGCAGCATATGGTTGCTGACCAGCAATTCCCTTCCGGAACATTCGATTCCCCACAGCTGGTCACTGGGTCACTGCAAATTCTGCCAATGAATGACGCAGCAACTGCAGGGCCATGCCAAGGAACAAGGGAGAGCCATATGCAACACAATCAGGCCACGATTTTTATTGCGGCGGATATTTTCCGAAATGATTTCACAATTCCAATTACTCCTATTCTGAGTCGATGTTTGTGACATATTTTAGTGAAGACATTGAAGTGCGTGGTCCTTATTCACTAAAGTGCCTAAAAAGTGTTCGCTAGCTAACATATTGTTTATGTTCCACTTCAATTCTCCCTCAGTTTTTCGAATGCTGCCCCAAACTCCTCCACTTTTGTGTTTGATGTCCCTATTTCTTTTATTTTCTGCAAAATACTGAAAGATGTTGCAAAGTTATCCTTTTTTTCTATATTTTAATTTTTTCGCATGAGCATGTGCAGCGTGTGACTGCCCTACAGCGTCCAGGACAAATGGCAGCTGTGAGGGCTCTGGGAATTTAGAAAGGCCATGGGGATTGCATTATAATTAAAGGCCATAATGTGACGTTGGGGACATTGTAGCCAGTCCAAGGGGCTTGAAGCCAGGCGAATTATTGACAAGTTGTTTTCCGTTGACATTGGAGACTTGGAAAATAATTTTTTTATATTTCTATGAATTGCATCGCTGTCAGTAGTGCACTTTTTTAATTGCATTACAACTTACAGTGTCCATGGCAAAAAATAGTGTTTCCTCTTGACTTGCCAGACATATATTGTGAGCCTCACAGCATCAAAGAACTGGAAAAACTTTCATCCAAAAATACCATAATGACTTTGTTGATCATTAAAATAGGCATTAAAACGGCATGGTCGGGCAAGTCAGTATCCAAAGAGGCCGTATTGAAAAAGGGAGAAAAAGAGCTATGAAAGAGCACATTTTAGTAACACCAATCCAGACTTTTCCTCTACAATCAGCAGCACATCAAAATGTGCCACAGAAACTGTAGGAAAGGCCAGAGCTCCCAAAATGGTACCTTCAAAATTACACATCAACAAAAATCGGAACTTCAGGAACACATTATGTGAATGAAAGTACAAAACTTGAGGCCCCCAATCTGTTATCCACACTAAGGCCCAGATTTATGAAACTTTCACGCAGCAAGACACTTTGCTGTGCAGCACTGTGTGAAAGGGAGAGGGTAGGAATGTGCCATATTTAACATTCTATTGTGTGTTCCTGTCATCTCTTTGCACTGGAGCACTTTTGGCTGCCTAGCACCAGGGAGGCACCCTTGTGTCATGGTGCAAGCGTGCCTGCAATGCAGGCAAGATTGTTTTTGTGCAGTAGGAAACACCTGCCTGCATAAAAACAATCCTTTCAGGCTTTTTCCTCTTTCTATGTGTGCTGCAGAACGTTAGGGAATCCCAATAGTAGGGACAGATATATAGGGGTGATTTTTTTCCTTTAAACCCATTTCTGATTATGCAGTACTGTGTGAATATATTGACGCCCTCTATCGCAAGTAGGTGGATTTTCAAGCTGTCACCTTTTCTGATACCATTGGGCGGTCAGAAGGGCCTAGTAACAGAGAATGTCTCCCAGGCTATCTTGGCCCTTGTCACCTGCAAACAAAGGATCAATCTGGGTCTTGTTTCACTACTTCCTTTAGTAAATGAAAGCAAACAAAGCCTTTTACCGTTCCACATGACAATTGCTGGCATAGCTGAATTCTGGTTCAGGCAGTGATAACTTCAAGTCTCTTCTATTGGGTATGAACATTAAACACAACGCCTTAAACATAGTTTGCTGGTACATTTGGTGGTATGGCATGTTATTTAACTCAATAATTGATTAATGGTTTGGATACAGTGCCATTTCAGGGAGCTTGGATGTAGTCGCAATTTCTGTTGGTTCACTTTTTAGTATTTGCGTCAACTGCAGAACCCGCCCCTAAAGGAAGTCGAAGTGTTAGCAATGCTCATTTCCTCAAAGATAACCTGAATTTGTTTCCAAAATGTACTCCATTACGGACTGCTTGCTAGGGATATTTTTACATTTTTTGCCTGAGTTAGCTGATGTTTTACAGATATTAGAAATTGAGATTGCCATGATTATGTAACAATGCAAATTAAACTAAGGCAGTTACGTTAAGCCGCATCAGTATAGAGTTTCTGCATCACAAAACACATTTATTTTTTCTTTTTCTTTAAAAAAATTATAACCTATTATAATTAATTGATTGCAATATCCAACAATTTTGTATTTCAAAGCATTTGTAGAACATGCTTCATCATGTTGTTTCTTAGAAGAGAGATTATTCCACTAAGCAGAGTCTAAAGATCATACAGTTGATACTTTTGTAAAGATACCGAATTATTAGAATACTTCCTGCACTTGCTGCACATGAGGAGGTCCAGCAGGAATAAAACATTTCATGTAAATCTCCCAGGTAAATATTTGCAACTACAGGGGTACCTATTTGTACCTTATACCAAGATGTGGATTCATAGCATTCCAGACAAATATCAAGTGTAATTGAGGGGCGTGGTCACACAAGATGGCCGACAGGATGTGCAGCTGAGCAGTTCTGCGGCCATCCCACAATATCCTGTACAATCCTGCACAGAACAGTGATATTAATAATTGAGGAGGAATGGGGACGTGATCGCCTACCGGCTGCTGCCCTTTGATCTGGAATCTAGCCCTGGTGCGCCTCCCCGTGCCATTATAGTGCACATCCTCAATTATAAGGATAGAGACTGTATCCTGGAGACGGCCCAAGAAAATAACATGAAAATCATAAAATGTTTTCATTTATCCAGACTACACTCACAAGGTCCAAGGGAACAGAAATAACTTTCTGTAGGTCAAGGCCAAGCTCCGCGCCATGGGTCTCTGATATTTATTGCTCTACCCAGCTAGTCTGCGGGTAATCTCTGGGAGCAAGTCCCACTTTTTTGATGCACCGGAGGACATATGGAGCTGGTTGGAGGTTTGGGACAAGACACCCAGGGACAGACATGGTACATGAAGATCAGATGCTTGCCTGGGTAAGGGCTCCTGTAGTCCCAACTGAAGATCTGGGGATAAACCTGCTGCCGCCACTGGGAGTACATAAAGCGATGATCGGGGGTTAATTGTCTAACAGGAGGATGGGACTATGGCGATGGCCCTCGTGGTGGAAGTGTCAGAACAGCTGGGATCAGAGCTGGTCCTACTAATGGAGGCATCCTCAGTGGCCCCCATTGACTAAAAAGAAAGGATCTGTTTATATTTGCAGTGATGCTCTGTGCGCGGATGTTTTCTTTCCTTTACTGCTTTACTGTTGTTTTCCATCATTCCAGGAGGGTGGGGGAATCAGGCGTTGCAGATGTTGGTTGATATCGTTCTAGATCCATGTCGGTGTGAAGCTGGCACAATACAGTAACATTTGTAGGGTGGTGTGGAGCCCTCTCCATGTTATGTGGTAGGCCATTGTTTGGGGGGTTGGGTTTAGGCTGCAGGTCCTGGCAGCTTCAGTACTCATGGATAAACAGCAGGTTTGGTTGTTTAGAATCTGTGTATCCGTAGTGGGGGTTCGGTTACAGGTTTTTCTACTCCCTGATGTTTGCATGGTTTATGTTTGGTGTTGTGGTGCATGGATGACATTGAGGGTGGCCAATTATATAGCAGGATGGAAACGCAGGTTGCCTGCTACAGTGGGCGGAGTGGGATGCTTTCTGGGGTGGGATATACATTCTCAGGGTTGGCAATATATATATTCTCACGTGGAATGTCAGGGGATTGAGAATTATACCAAGTGCTATTGTCTCCAACGCCCTATGGTTCAGATTGCATATCTGCAGGAAACACATTTGTTAGGGTCGGAGGTCAGAAAACTAGCAAAGAAGTGGAGGGGTCAACTTTTTTGTGCCTCATATTTATCCTATGCCAGGGGGGTGGAAATATGGATAGCACCTGGGGTCCTGTTCAAACATACATACAGCAAGGCATTTGTGGAGGGTCGCTATGCACTCCTGCAGGGCACATAGATGGCAGGGACGTTACTATCTCGAACACCTACGCTCCCAACATAGATGACCGACAACTCTATCACATGATGCAGGGACTACTTGACAAGAGTGTGGCTTCGCCATTAGTGTGGGTGGGGGATTTCAACTGTGTACTTGATGGACACAAAGATCGGCACCCATCATGTTTGGGAATGAAGCTGCACATGACAGAATCCCTTGACAAAATCATGCAGAATCTGGGGTTTATAGACTGCTGGCATGCCTCTCACCCACAGACCCATGTCTATAAATGTCATTCTGTGGCACATAATACTTTTAGTCAACTAAATAGTATTCTCACAGCGGGACTTGACCCTGGGCCCACACAGTAGGCTACACACATGGGGAGGCACCTCTCTAATCAGCCACCGGTGTCTGTACATCTAACCTGGGAAAGAGAGATGGCACATTCAGGGTGGCTTTAGCGCATGCCTCACAACCTCCTAACAGATTCTGTGATTAAGGAGAATCTGGGGGAAGAGCTTGGGCAGTACATACGCAGTAACTGGGTCACGACAGACACCAGAGCCACAGAATGGGAAGCCCTTAAGTCCCTCATGAGAGGGGTTTGTATTGGAATGACGTGTGGGGTGCGACAACAGCTGCTAGTGGACATCAAGAGGGATGAACAAATTTTGGCATGGCTCCAGGAGGAAGAACTCAGTTCTGCCACGGTTTGATATGAGGTTGTACACACTGAACAAGAACTACAGAAATGTTGGGATACCCTAGATAGGCACATGCTCTTATCGCCAAAGCCTTCATAGAGAAGGTGATAAATCCGGCCGCTTGTTGGCCTGGATATTGAAACGTGAACAGGATATCCTGCCAATCCTATGACTTCAGGACAGTGAGGGGCGGTTAGGAACACGACAAAGTGACATATTGGCTCTACTAGCAGCAGACTTCCAAAAGGTGTATCGGGCAGAAGATTAAACACCTCCCAACATGATTGAAAAGTTTCTCAGAGGGTTAACCCTGGCTCACATCTCTCCTGAAGAGGCGCAAGACTTAGACAAGGGTCTCGTACTGGAGGAACCTAGAGCTACGTTTCAGGACCTGAGTAGGACCTAGGGCCCAGGGGGAGATGGATGTTCCTCTGAATTCTATCAGGCTTATTCAGATATTTTGGGGGAACGGTTACTGGAGGCTCTCTTGGAGGTGCGAGCACTTGGTATTCTGCCTCCTACTATGGGTGAGGGGATCCTGTGTCTCATGTTGAAACCAGGCAGGGACCCTGAAGATCCTGCATCCTACAGGCTGCTCACCATGATTAATTCTGATGCCAAAATACTGTGCAAGGGGAATAATCCACGAAGATCAGTGCAGGTTTATGCCCTCCCATAGCACAGCCCCCAATCTGAGATGTCTCACTCATATCATCCATTAAACTACTGGGTCGGAGCGAGAGCTGGCTCTTGTATTGCTTGATATTGAGAAGACGTTCAACACAGTCGGGTGGAACTACCTTAGGTCAGTACTTAAGGTAATGGGAATTGAACTGGGCTTTCGGGGATGGGCTCAGATGCTCCATACGAGACTTAGAGCACCCGTTACGGTAGGGGGAGAGATGTCAGGTTTCTGGGCAGTAGAGAGAGCCACTCGTCAGGGATGCCCCTGTTCACTGCTATTATTGGCCTTGGCGATGGAGCCTCTGGCTGTACTGTTGTGCAAGGAATTGGAACCCTGGGAAATTTGGGTGGGTGACTCGACCCATGTTGTCTTGTTATGTGCATACGATGCACTACTATATCTTCACACACCCACAGAGGCGATACCCGTACTGATGAGACACCTAGAACATTTTGGGAGGATGTCTGGATTACTTGTGAATATCCAAAAAACACTGATATACCCGTTGGGGGGACTCGCTGAATTGCCACTATCTGGGTGGCATGGTCACCAGGAAGGTAGAGGAGCACTGGCGGATCAATGTGGAGAGGGTGGTGCAAGGCATTTATAGATCATTTGAACTCTGGAATACGCTGCCGTTGTTGGTAATGGGGAGAGCGGCAGTTGCTAAGATGGTTTTTCTACCCTGGTGTCTATATCTGGTACAGAATGCACCTATCCCTGATAAGTTTTTCTGTACCATCAATAGTCTCCTTATATCCTTAGTATGGGCAGGGAGGGGAAGTTGGGTGGCACTGTCCGTTCATAAAAGAAGCATGGAGGATGGAGGACTGGCCCTTCTGGATCTCTATTCCTACTATTGTGCAGTACACTTATAACATGCATCCTGATGACTAACAGATACTGACAATTGGGAGAAGCAGCTCCTGCGGGGCTTGATTAGCAATGCTACCTTGCCATGCATTGTAATGAGAGGGGAATGTGCAGACGTTCCATTGCATTATCTGCTCCGTAATACTGCAAAGCTGTGGGAGGTGGCAGTGAATAAAGTATTACGCAGAGCCCCCTTTGACAGGGAATTGAATATCTGGGATTTCAAACCCTTTAGATCTATTGACAACGATATGTCCATGGCACAGTGGAGGGAAGGTTGATGCATTCTGGATGGGGATCTTTATCCAGGGGGAGTTTCCTCACCTTTCAAGAGGCCCAAGTCACTTTTATCATGAGGAGGTGTCACTTTTTGCAATTCACTAAATTAGAGAATACCACAAAGGAACTCTGGAATACATATTCGGACTCACCACTGCCTTTGCAGATGTTGGGAAGATTGATTTAATGATGGAGGGCAGAAACCTCATCTCCCTATTCTACACTGACGAAAGATGTATATAAAGTTAAAATGGCATGGGAGTGAGATCTGGGACGAATCATTGAAGATGCTTGCTGGGAGCGAATGTGGGCCTTGGTGAAGAAGGTATCCTGCAACAATCGGTTCAAATGGCACCATTTTCATTTTTTACGTTGCACATATATGACACTTGCTTGGCTTACTCGTATAGACCCCACCAGGTCGCTGAATTGTGCACACTGCGCAGCTGAGGAGGTCTCATTTCTCCATTTGGCACGGAAGTGTACAGAGGTGAAAAATATTTGGAAGCAGGTGGCGCCCTGTATAGAGGAGGCAGCAAGGATTGAGCTGAAGTTCACGCCAGGAGCATGCCTTCTGGGTATGGTAGAAAAACCTAGGGGACACAAAATCACTGACAAACTCCTACAACTAGCACTTTTGCTTGCCAAATGAAGAACCGTTATAGGATGGATGGAACCAGGATCCCAAGTGAGACATTGTCGGTTGAAGATGTATTAGAATGGGGAGTAGCAGAGGAGCAACACATGAGATGGTCACGTACAGCTGATAAGGTCACAGATGATTTGGCAGCTGTTGCAGCATATGCATAAACAGGAGAACTAACCTGTCAGGTGGGGAGAAAACAAAAATGATTGTTGTTGGTTGTAATCTATATATAGACCTGGCACATGTGATCTGGCTGGAACTGAAGTATTACTGGTAACCTTTGCAATGGGGGGAAGGAGTTAATTGGACCCTCTCACTCCATTCATCGCACCAGTTAATGTGACTGTTTGTCCACCTTGTATTTGAGAAAATGAATGAATAAAGGTATTAAAAAAAGTTACTTTAGAAAGCGACATGGAGTAAGCAATAAAAGATTAATGAATAAAAAAACGAGTGTAATTATGAAGTTCCGATTCAGGCTCCCATTTCGAGGCTGGCGGTCATCAGACCCCCAGCCTCACTGTTGCAGACTTACCGCAGCGGACTCGGTCGTAAAGACCACTGCATTACAAGTTGTGGGGTTTGGCAAAAGCCAAACCTCCACAACGCCCCCTGGCCCGCCGGTACGATCGCACCGACGCGGCCGGCAGTGAGCTCCTCCAGCCCAGCGGCAGGCCCCATCCCACCGGCCGCATTACGAGGCTGCAGACCACCAGACTTTCTGTGATGGTCACCCTGCCACAAAAACCCTGGCGGTAACGCACCCGGCGACAGGAATCCTCATTCCTGTTGCCGGCACACACATGCACACATGCCCCCACACCTCCATGCACCCGTCCACACACACAAACACCCCCACCCCTCCACACACTTACAAACACCCCCAACTATACACATCCATCCAAACACCCACACCCCACCTCCCCCCTGCACCGCATACACTCACTCCCCCTGCATCATATGCATACACTCACTCCCTTCTCCCCCTGCACCGCATACATACACTCACCCGCTCTCCCCGTTCACTCACACAAACACGCATACCCCTCCATGTCCACTTACACAAACACATGCACACACACACACCAACAAACACCCCCCTCCTCCTCTTCCACAAACACTCACTCACCCCCCACACCCACCCACAAACAATCGCTCACACATGCACCCCATCCACACTCATTCACAACCTTACCCCCGTTCATTCATGCTCACCCCACCCTCTCCACGCAAGCATACATTAACACACTCCCCCTCCGCACACACGCACACTTGCACACATGCACCCCACTCACTTGCCGACGTGCACACAGACACCCCCACTCGCTCACAAACACGCACTCACACACCCCTAAACGCATACATTCACGCCCACACCACACACATCCACCCAACCTTCCCCCCCCCTTTCGAACGATCACCTTACCTTATCCGGGGAGCTGGTCGTGCAGGAGGGGATGGGGCCTGGCGGTTTTGCACCGCCAGCACCACCACGCCAGCAAGATTCCACCAAGCCATATTACAGCTCGTAATATGGAGGGTGGAGTCTTGCTGCTGTGGTGGTGCTGGCGATGCACACGCTTCTTGAACTCTATCGGCCAGGCTAACAAAGTTGGACTTACGCCCAACTCCTAATATGGCGGTCAGCAGATCGCCAGCACTGGCGGTCTACTGGCTGCAGCGGCTTCGGCGGTCTTTGAAAAAGACCACCGAAGTCGTAATGAGGGCTCAGTGTTACTCAGATGTATGAACAATATTTGCAAGATTCTGACATGTGGGAATTGAAGGGAATTTAGAGAATTGCTCTGTCTTTACGAATGGGATTTGAATTTGCAGGTCTGATATTTGTGGTGTACACCCTGGTAAGTTTTACAGAGTGTACCATATAACTACTGCTCAGGAAAATATCCTACAATATCAACCCAGGCACAATACAATAGGAGCATATAGACTTACTCATTTTTTGGGATAGCACAGTGGTTTCCAACCTGTGGTCCGTGGACCCCCAGGGGTCTGTGACACATTCCCAGGGGGTCCGCAGGCCTGAGCTGGCAGGAAGACACTTCTCCATCTGGGGCCTCTCAGAAACATTTTTCTATTCATTACTTTATTTATGCAGCAGTTTAAAAAGCACTGCAAATTCATCCTCCAGCTTTCACACAAAAATAAAAGCATCAAGATAACACTGGTGATTAATGTTCCTGCTGGAGAGAGATGGGAGTTTTGTCTAGTGGCAGTTTTGACTCATTTAAGGTAGCGCAGAGGGTTAACATGCAGTATTTTAAATGCATAGCACAGTAGGTTACTGTTTTTGTGACAGATTATTTTGTCACTGTGCATTTCATAAGTTACAACTGTGATGTAGCATAGTGAGCTATGTACTGCAGTCAAAGAGTTGCATGCAACCAGCATGGCACAAATTAGAAAGTTATGTTTTTACCCAGTCTTTCATTATCTTAATGCTTGTAAAAAAAATTGCTTGCATAGACATACATTCTTATTATTAAAGTCAACGCTAACCACTGTGTTATGTTCTGAATCCCGAGTTTGCACATCTCCAAACCAAGCACTCTTAGAAAATGCCTACCAGTATAGATGGCATATGAATCCTATACTTTGTAGTTCACTGTAAAGCGCTCCGACACCCTACACTGGTATGAGAGGTGCTATAAAACAAATCAATTACATGTGACAGAGAGGTTATGGAGAGAAGAGAGACCCATATGGTTTTACTTCCTTTCCGCACCACATTTATATGTGAAAAAGCTTCCCAGATCTTATGTACCTAAACATAGAAACAAATGGCTTGGGAAATGTAAAATCTATCCTGAGGATTCTGTTTCCCTAAATAAAACCAAACATTGAAAAGTTAGTCATCGAGATGCAGTGTCGACTTTCCCATTAACATTTTTTTTATTTTTTGAATATTTTCAAAATAAAACGATCATATCTTTAGTAATTTGAGTATTTGTTCTGTGTGTTCTTGTTCGTGTATATTTTGTGAAATACGGTTTTAATTCTTGAAATTTAAATTGTACAAATAGCTTGGGGGTCCCCGGCTTCCAATAGTGATTCAGTGGGGGTCCTCGGGAGTCAAAAGGTTGGGAACAACTGGGATAGCATATTTGTGTAGGACACTCAGAAGTTAACTATAAATATGACCAAGAGAGTTAATCTGCCGAATCTCCACAAACTAAATCTAATGTTCATCCAGGAAGTGATACCAAAGGAATGTTGAAAGTTGGTCTGTTGATTAGGACAAAATATTTGTATGTACAAGATCCCCTCAGGTGTGATTTACTGAAAGTTAGGGAAAAACTAGTTTCCTTCACAGTATGTTGGAGTTCTCAAAAGAGTGAATATATATGATAATGTGAGTTATTACATTTCCAGTACATTATGCAAGGAATCCATCCAGTGACCTATGCAGGAATATGGGCAGCTACTCTGCTCACTGACTGTGAATCTGAGGAAAGAGTTAGATTATTCTTCTGAGTTTCTATTTTGTGCACCAATAAAGATGACTAACATTTTCTTCACACACAAATATATGTGTAAAATATATATATATATATATATGTGTGTGTGTGTTTGTGTATATATATATACATGTATGTATATATATATATATGACATAATTGCAATTTAAATAAATGTCATATGATGTGTAGAAACATGCTTAGTAATGTGTTTTAGGTATGGCACATTCTGAAGTAAAACTCCATTTTAAACAAGATGGATTGATCTCTGTCAGTCACTTTTGCTCCCCCTCTGCAGAGCCTGTGGGGAGAAGATGTGCCCGCTGGGCACATCTTCTCCCCACAGGTACTGCAGAGTAAAGTCATGATGCCATGTAGTAGTATATTTCCACTGTCATGACTACATTGCTTTTGCCCAACGTTTCCCTGTTCTTCTAAGACTTGTAACTTTTGTCAAGGTCTCTTCTGCTGCCTTCTGCTGTGATCACGAGTCTATTTACTGGGAAAATGTCCCACTGTCTGAATTTTTAATATCAGTTAGAAGATTTCCAGATGACATTGTCATAGAGTGTGCTAAATATTTTTTCTGAAAACTGGGATGGTGCTTATGTGTTAAGGTAATGACATGTCATATTCTTGTGTTATGATTTGCTAAAGAAATGATACTTTTGCTCACACCACAATGATTCTGCATTTTCTCTAAATTGCTATGCAAGAAACAAGTATAAGAAACCCTTGATTTTAGGGATGAGACACATTTTTGAGAGATTTTGAGAGGACGTTCCTATGCTGCTAGGGATGCTGCTCAGATTTCTTATGATTTTGCTGCCCATTAAGCCTTAGAATATTTTTTGGGGATTCTTAAATATTCTGTAACATTTTATATTTGAGAGCTTTGATGTAATCTCTCTTTGGGCTTCTATCCACACCCATGTCACGTCAGTCCCTTACATTGGTTCATGGGCTTGCCTTTTAAAATCTGCTTGCTTTCATTAGTGTAACGTAAGGCATGCATATGTCATGCCTTTTCCGGTGTTTAGCCCTCCTACCAACTACTGGAAACATACGAGGTTTCATGTCTTCCGTATGGTTTCTGGACTACTTTTTCTCTTTATTTCGCAGCGCTATTGCACTCATTTTCTTTTTTCCATTTAATGTGGCAAGAAAAGTCTGGTTAAGAGTTTACAACGCTAATAGCTCTATCTTGACGAAATGCAAGACCCATTGTATTGCAAATGCTTGTTTAATTTTGGAATAAAACCCTTTAACTTTATGTGATCTAGAACTCAATTATTGTGTGGGCCCCACTACTTAACAAAATTGTTTTACTCTGATAATTGAGGTGTGGGGAAGTGCCTTGATGTGCAAAGCAATTTGTGGGCAGAGCCTATGAGGTAAAATGTCAGGGTGTTCGATTTGTGGGGTATCTGAATTTTTGGGTAAAGTTTTTCTCCCACAAAGGTATAGTTTAGAAACCTCATTTCCTGAAATGTCTGCTACGAGGGGTAAAAGGTAAAAGTCAAAGAAGATATATTATAGTTGGTTACATTTGTACTTTCTGCTATAGGTGTTATATATCGGCTATAGTATAACGTTAAACATAGCTAGGAGGAGCAACTCATTCTCAGCCCTACTGCATGAGGAGAGGGCAGATTAGGACTGGTATTCAGTATGTCTTGCAGCCAACAGTTCCTTTCATCTTGCTGAAAGGGATGAGGTGTGCTTTGTAATGGAAGAGGATAGGCCCTGCTGAATGAGAGTGAACGATGGGCGCCATGTTCACATGATGTAACTCTCCCATCCTAATGTAGTGAATAAGGAAAAACGAAACAAATCTAGACGATATGAAGAAGGATTGGGAAGGGAGGATGTTAAAATGGGTTCTGTTCCCAGGGGAGACTCATAGAGGGATGTTGTCGATCAGAGAGGTGAAGCCCTCCTGGTGGAAATCAACAGAAACGCAAAGTGGAATGGGCTGGCAAGAGACAACACCAAATCAGACAAGCTACTTAGGTGAAAATCAACATTTCTTTCCATTACCATTACCATTTTTAAAGTTGAATAGTGTTGGAATCAGTTTCGTGTCTTATGTGCACATCTACAATCCTATCACAGGAGCGCGGGAACAATGTAAAGGGCCAGAACATGAGTGGCTGTTGTTCATAGTACTTGTGTTTTTTGTGCATTTTGTAGTGTAAAATGTCTCCTGACAGCCAAAATTACACTAGGATGCATTTTACGCTAAAATGTGATGATCAACGCCAGATTTTGTGAAAATTCCATTGTTTTCACATATCACTAGTGATTATTAGAATAAATATTCCATCACTTGTTAACAGTGTGACATATAATGCATCCATTCACTCCCCTCTAACTGCACAGTCCACCTTGGCACCTTACTTTCTTTCATTCAGTTCCCCATGTTTTATCACCTACTTTTGTCCCCACATGTTTTAAATGCTTGTTTATATTTGCTTTGCCATTGGTTTTCTGTTGTTAATAGTTTACTGCGGCATTGAAAAGGTCCAGTAAGACTGTGTTAGCAGCTCCAATCAGTGACTAAATGGCAAGAAATTCGTAGCTTCAGCTAAATGTTTCCACCAGCTGTTGGCCGAGGAAAATATTGCTCCAGAGAAGCCAGATTACTTGACCACTTCCTTTTTTGTCTACTGATCACCTAGTTAGTCACTCTTAGTTTATTCTAAATACAAATCATGTCCTTCATACAAAACATTATAATTTCAATTGTATATTTCATTAATATCTGTTGATAGCTAAATATATTATCACACAGTTAAAAACAAGTATTTCCAAACAACTGATTTTGCAAATGGAAGATAATAATAAAGGGATGGATCTATAAAGCATTGTTTTGGTTTTAAGCTCTCCAATGCGAAGTTTGTGACCACAAAAATGCTTTTTTGCAAAGCACTAAACCTGTTTTAGTAGTTGATAACTTTTAAACAAATCTTAAGATGTGTTTAGAAATTGGATCAGGAATCACTACTTGACGGGGCATGTTGTAGGTGTCCCTTCCAAATAGTGATTCTTGTCCATATGTATCAGTGTTTTAAGACTGAAATAACGGATGTAAACCGTTGAAAAATTAATTGCCCCAAAGTTGATAATTATTCACGAGAGGAAAGGGGTCTCTTTGGGTACACTTGGTGACTGTTGAAACAATTTTGCTGCGGAATAGGCAGTGATCCCAGGAACCAGCGCAAACTATCACACAAACATAAAAAACTAAACAGTTTCTTTTAAACAGAGCCTGGTTTCCTTTAAGAAAAACTGGCTGCATTTAAACAAAAACTTAGCTTTATTTAAATTAAATCACAGCTTTAGTGTCTATGGACTCCAGCTGGCTACAATCCCTGTGATGGAGACTCCAACTGTAGTGAGTCATAATTTACAACCTACTTAATTACCTTTCATGAGATAGGTCGATGAGACCCACAACAATTTGGATTTTTAAAAACCGACCTATTAGTACAGTTCTTAAAAATCTTTACTGGTTGTAAAAATACTTGTCTCAATTTGCAAACAGTATTTTGCAACCCGATATTCGTACATCTGACCCATACTTTGCTATAATTAACATCTTCTTTAGGATCATGGAGTGATATGTAAACCCTAGGAATGAGTTTGGCCAGAATACAAGACACCCTAACATCATTCATAGCTTTAAAATGAAATGTCAATCAGTATGCCTGAGCAAGGGTACATTAGTATTCTTTCTCATTTATTGTTGCATGACGTTCATTGTCTGGAACCATATTTAAGTTTCTTAAACAACTTGCAACTCATACATTCGGTAGTAAAATGTCCAGAATCTGTCACGACTTACGCGCTGCTTTAACCTGGAGTCCGCAGAACGAGTGGCGAGGATCTTGTTCCTGAATGTTCGGCCTTGGCCCAGGTAGAGGCGAATCTTTCTGGTAGCCACGGTGCTGCAGGCAATGGAAACGCCAAGGGCAGGCCGTGTCCTTCAGAAGTAGTGCCAGGGGGAGAAAAAAAAACCTGAAAGGGGAAAAAACCTCCAGAAAGGAAAGGTTCCTGAAACAGCAGCAAATTGAATAGGTAAATACAAGAGCAAAAGTACAGGAAAAAACACTGAAACAGACGTGAACCAGTATCGGATACGAGAAAGCAGGAGCGAAGACACCATCCAAACAGAAAGTGTTGCAGCGCAAGGAGAGAAAGAATCACAGCCCTTAAATACCAAAAAACAGGAAGCGACCAACAGGAAGTGCAAGGACACCATCTTAAATAGGGAAAAACACATAGAACATAATGGACTAGGAGTAATAGAGAGTAAGGAACTAAGGCATGCTGGGAAGAGAGGGATAATATGGGAAAAAAGAAAAAACATAAAGGGAGGCACAATGAAAAGGAAGAAAAAAAAAGAAGATAACAAGAACAGGTGAGTGGGGGAGGTTAGACCTGCGTGTAAGCGCGTCGCGCTATGAAAGAACAAGGCCCCAGGCCCAATTTGGGGCCTCATAGTGTGCACAGCAGGCTGGGGACCCGGCGCGTCTTCATGCCGCGTCCCGAGCCGAATGTTTGGCTCGTGCCGCGTGCAGCGGCACAACTGAATCTCACATGCCTCCTTTTATTGAAATATGCACCATTTATAATGTTATATTTTCTATTTTGTTATCCCCTTTGTCATATTCCAAGCACTCTATGTCGAATATGTATGTTTTCTATTAGTAGTGTCCAGTGACAGAATGGAGAAGGCTTTGGGCATTTTGTGCACTGTGCTCCTAGTCAACCGTGCAAGGCCCTTGACTGTGCACGGCTTTTGACCATGTACACTACTGCATGCCACAGGGCATCGTGTGCAAGATGTACCCTTCTTGCATGCCCTACAGCACTTACCCACTGCCCCATGACCTCACACATGATGCCACAGATTAAGGGGGTCATTCTGACCCCCGCGGGCGGCGGTCGCCGCCCGCCTGGAGGGAGCCGCCAAATGGCCGCTCGACCGCGGAGGCCATTCTGGCTTTCCCACTGGGCTGGCGGGCGACTGCCAGAAGGCCGCCCGCCAGCCCAGCGGGAAACCCCTCCCCACGAGGAAGCCGGCTCCGAATGGAGCCGGCGGAGTGGGTATGTGCGACGGGTGCAGTTGCACCCGTCGCGTATTTCAGTGTCTGCAAAGCAGACACTGAAATACAAAGTGGGGCCCTCTTACAGGGGCCCCTGCAGTGCCCATGCCATTGGCATGGGCACTGCAGGGGCCCCCAGGGGCCCCACGACACCCCTCACTGCCATCCTGTTCCTGGCGGTCGGAGCCGCCAGGAACAGGATGGCGGTGAGGGGGTCGGAATCCCCCATGGCGGCGCAGCAAGCTGCGCCGCCATGGGGGATTCCCAGGGCAGCGGAAAACCGGCGGGAGACCGCCGGTTTTCCTTGTCTGACCGCGGCCAAACCGCCGCGGTCAGAATGCCCTGCGGGGCACCGCCAGCCTGTTGGCGGTGCTCCCACATCCCCGGCCCCGGCGGTCCTTGACCGCCGGGGTCGGAATGACCCCCCAAGTCATTAATTATATCATTATTGACATTGCTTCTACCATCACATATAATATTATCGACATCATTGATAACATCACTATGGATAAAGAGTTTTGGAAACCCAGGCCCAGCACTCATCCCCAGTTGTGGATGTAAATCACTGAGAACAGATTTCAATTATGTGAAGAGGGGACTGAGAGTACAGCCTTGCTTTTGCCAAGATCGTTGACCATGCCACTGAGTTGACATAACTCACTCCAAACTGCCTTTGGCCCTGGACGGTGAGGATTCAGTGGATGACCACTGGCAAGGCCAAGCACCCCAACCCTGCGTAGTCCCTGACCAAAATAGCCTTTTACAACTGAATCAGTTCAGCAGTATTTCAGGAGCCGAAATATAGGAATAGGAAGGATTAGCATTTTTAGAGCATTCATTGCAGCAATGACCATTTATACTTTGAGGGGCATTTCAGTTTCACTGTAGACCCTGGTCAATTTTAAAATGCTATCACTAGAGATGCTGTGATTTATTCTCACAATTTTCTTTTGCTAGCTAAGACCTACACTGCCTTTGATTTTTTTATCTCCATTTTCTTCTGCTTACTAAGACATACACTTTCTTTGCTGGCAATAGGGGTGTTATTGATGACATGAATGGAGAGACGATATGTGATCCCATCAAGTGTTTTGTATTGTGTGAGGTCATGAGCAGTACATAAGGGTGAGTTATGGGTGGGTAGCTGCCCATAATTGCTGAGGTTTTGTGGTTTAGGAGAGAAAATTGCAACTATTACTTCACTTTAAATGTATTTTTTTCAGTGAAACAAATCAAGGTGTTTTCTAAGTAGGTTGAGTGGACTCTGAAAAAGATACCTACTCAGAAATCATGAACTATACTAATGATTAAAAAAAACACTCTATTTTTCTCTTTTCTAAGGTGTCATGTACACAGTAATTGTCACTGCTAAGCCTTCTGTCTCCCCCTACAGATCAGCCCAACCCCTGGCAGTAAGTTAATGACGTTAATGAAGGATACAAAGGGTAAGTAGAGAGAGAGAGACTAACTCCTGCATGCTGGTGTTTGAAAAACCCGGACTGGATTTCTGGGGCATAGTGTCTTAGGGCCAACCTTATGAACGTCAAGGTCTCCAAGTATGGGTGAGAGAATACAAATTACTGTAGGTTAAACACAAGTGGATAAGAACTAGACGTAAAGGCAACAAAGTTTGGGACTTAGCTGTTGTAAGCAGTGGGGATGCTGTAACCAGCCCACGGTGAACTGCAAACCTCGCACAGGAAGTGAAGAGGAACTGCTGATCTGCATCGGAAGAGGCGTGGCCAATGAGGCAAACTGACAAGAGGGTAACAAAGCAAGCAACCATAAACAGCAAGTAAGACAGGGCCAATCCAAACAAGGTTCCCTCTAAAAAGTCAATTCGGCCAATCTGCTAATATAAAACTGTAGTCCTGTCTCCAGTTGTCTAAATATGAGCGCTATTTCCTTTTGTATCACATGTTAGCATTTACCCTTACAAGCAGGTGACTTGTATATGGACTCATGAGAATGAAAGGGTTAAGCAACAGAATACAACTTACAGAACGTCACCCTCGAGCAAAATAAATTATGAATAAGATATTGTCTGACATTTTATCTGGAAGATAATTAATTCCAAATCCCATTACATCTCAATACGCCCTCTATTTGACCTGAAGGGCGCAGAAC
The DNA here is from genome assembly GCF_031143425.1 of Pleurodeles waltl. NCBI lineage: Eukaryota > Metazoa > Chordata > Amphibia > Caudata > Salamandridae > Pleurodeles > Pleurodeles waltl. The sequence goes on from NC_090444.1 coordinate 441,844,853, forward strand.
AGGAACTATCACTCTTCATAATCAATACAAAGAATGAGAGGGCCGCAGCACCCGGAAGTAGATATCTGCACACATGTAGGAGATTGATGGTAATTTTATTGGCAGCAGAAATTCATGCCCCGCCTTCCTTCTCTTGTAAGGGGAATTCTCACAAACACTTCCTCAGTGATGGCCTGAGAGCTAAAAGCAGCCCTGGAAATGTGCTGAACATGCCCCTTGTCGTACAGGGTGAGTGACTGTAGAGACTGATTTCAAATGTCTCTACGAGTCGTTAGAGGGAGGACGGGGTCAAATTATACAGGAGTCTCCAAGAAAATTGTGCGTCTTCCCTCGTGTCTGCTTGCCATGACGAATAGCTGGTGACCCCCCTTACACCAGTCCCTGGTCCTTGGCCTACCAGTGGTTTTCCTGCGTCTTATGTGGCCAGCCCTGGACTCCTTGTTGTGGATATACTGGAGCTTCCCATCATAGCAATTCCAACACACCTTGTTAGCGTCTTTTATAATAGGTGGTAACGTCAATGGCCGCATCATGAAGAGCTGGCTCGGCGCAGTGTGAGGTGCTAACACATGTAAATGAGACTTTAAAAAAAATTAATGCATAAATGCACACTGCACAAGTTGGAAACAGTGAAGTGGGACTCTCTTTTTGTCCCCAGATTATGTTGACCGTACTTCATAGATTAAGTCAGAGCATTTGTGTATGACCTTTACACACCCCAAATGATAAAAATACAGGAATGTAGCCCTCCATAGTACAGTTCCACATTTCAATCTTGAGCTTAACATGCTTATTAAAAAGTCTTGGGGGCCTGATTTAGAGTTTGGCAGATGGGCTTCTCTCTCACCAATGTGGCCTATTTCCAATACGCTTTATTCCAAGTCACACAGGATATAATGCACTTGTATTAAGGAAGGTGGGATATCTATTATTTTGCAACAGAGTGACCTGTCTGCCAAACTCTCGAAGAGTGGAGGGGAAATGTGCAGAAACGTGCTGAGCATGGACAGAAGAGATGTGATCTGTAGGAAGGGAAGAGGAAGAAATAATTGCAAGAGCCCTCCAGGTCTGCTGCATTCCTTAACCAAACTCGGGGCCTTGCTTTCTGACAAGCACCTCTACCTGGCTACGTATATAGCCACTTTATTTACCTTACTGTGGTGCCAGGGAACATCATTGGTGAAGGATGCTCCTAAATAAATCAATGAAGAAGGCTGCAGGTGGAGACTGACACTTGAAGGATAGTGTATAAGAAGTAATAAGAATAAGAACGTGAATAAGGTTATCTTGTTCCCGTTATTATTAAGATTATTATTATCAGTATTAGAATGCAATTATTATTATTATTAGCAGTATTATTAGTGTTATTTACTGTCATTACTAGTATTGTTGCTATTATTATTCTTAGTAGTACTACCAGTAGAATAGTAGTATTACTGTTATGATTGTTATTAACATTAGCAGAAGTTTATTATGAATATTATTATTATTAGTAGTAGTAGTAGTATTATTATTGTTGTTGTTGTTGCTGTTGTTATTTGAGCCCTGGTCAAAGATCCATGTCGAGTACAACAGATGATACCGATGATGTCATTTGCCTTTGAGTACCTATCTGATATAAGTTATTTTTCAGGTAAGTAAAACCTTTGCAGTGACAACTGATAAGAGATTGCACGCCCAGGTCAGGCAAAGAGTTGCTCTATATTGTGATTTACCAATATATAAGACCTCATAAAGCAGGATGCTCCAGTATCTTTCAGCGGGGTCCAGATTACAGAAACAGAACATGGACAAGGTTAAGGCAGTTTTGCTTTTAAGAGGCGTCACAGTGCAACATTCCCCTCTGTGGCAGATTTGAGAAAAGTGGTGCTGCACCAAGAGCAGCTCCACTTTTCTTTATTTTTTTTTTAAACCATATTTTATTATGATTTTAAGTTTTCATTGCAAACAGACAGTCGACAATTAGTCTATATTTCTCAATTAACAAGTGAGACATGTGTCTACAGCGATTATCAATTCAATGTTCCTACACAATAAGGTTTAACATAAAACTGCACATTAACTTCCCACCCTTATCCCACCCCAATTCCCTCCCTTTGTGAGCTTCTATGGTGTGTTTAAGGTTTCTTTGTGGCGCTGCGCCTAGCATGACTCTCGAAGGACAGAATCCTGACGTGAGAGCTGGGTCTTCTATGGTGGTGTTCGATTCTGGGTGTCGGCTTTGAGGGCTTCGAGTAAAATCTCCCATCCCTCAGCTACTTCTAGGGTCTGATTCCACGTCTGCAGAGCAGCTCCACTTTTCCTGCGCCCATTAGTGTCCCCCTAATGCCACCATGTGTGCACTGTATTTAAAATACGCTGCACCATGGCACAGGGTCGGGGACAATATCGTCAACATTTTTTACGCTATTGATGTACTGTACAGGGTTAGCGCCAACATTTTGCCGCTAACCCTGAACAGTACATAGGGGCCCATTGTAACCAATGGTGTGCCCCCTTTTAACACCTGTTTTCAATCTCTTAGATTCCACTGCGCCATTTTTACGGTCCCCCTAATGGGGGAATGCCCCCTTTGCATACACTATGCATAGAGCATGCATAATGTGTCGCAAAGAGTTACAAAGTGGTGCAATGCATCTATTGTTATCTAGTTTCTCATGTATTACTTATCCCTGTCACACATGCAGCAAATGTGCTTCGATACTTACCCTGGATGTGCGCAATGCAGACTACCAGCAGCAAACCTCATGCATATGGCATGGGAATGCCCAGTATTGTGCCCCTTCTGGAGCTCAGTGGAGCTGGAGATCTCGGAAGTCGTAGAGTGTCTGATCAACTGAGCCACAAAATATCACTACTGGACTCCTGGAGGAACTGGGAGCGCCACAGGCAGACCAGACTTTTATAGGGATGGCATACCTAGTGTCAAAAAGAGACATTGGCCAATCATGGAAATTACCTACACCCCTGTTGCTGGCGGTGTGGCGGGCTGGTGTTGACTGGTGTGCCCAACAAGAAAAAACAATCTACCAATCATGCGGCTGTCCTCAAATACATAAAAAGAATGGGGGAAGTGGCAGGCATATCATGGACTGATGCTGTAAGTGGGTTGATCTTTGTGGAAGCCACGATGTATCTTGATATAGATCTGAACACTCAAAATTTACACCTGAATTTGAAGTAATGTACTCGCTGTAAATGCTGAAATAAAGTTGGTTATGGAAAAAAACATGATGGTCATTAGAGTACGGGTAATGTAGTTTTCCAGGACTACTCTTGGAAGGTTTTGTGACCAGACTAAAGTCGTAAATCGGCATCAGTGTATCGAAATAGGTGTTTTATTTATTTATTTAGTTAGTTTATCAGATCAGATACTCAACCATCCATTTATAATACAAAGATAAAAGTCACAACTTTAAATGCTTAAAATATTATTAATTGATAGTACAAATTCATCATCAATCTACACTTCGCTAATAAATAAGTACAACTTTAAAACAATTTAACAGTTTCATTCTTGAGTAGTCCACACCATGCATGTATCTCGAGATACCAAACATTTTGCAAGGTCTAGTGTCATATTTACAAATTCTTAAAGGATCCTGGTACCTCCTTATACCCAATAGCAAACACAATGGTTTAATTCATTTTGTTCTTATTTTTTTTATAAGCGAGAAAAAGAAAAAAATGGGTCTCAGTTTCATCTGCATTCTTGCAAACTAGGTATAGCTCACTAGTTTGGTTTACTAACGTCCAAGAGCTTGCAAGTGATACTAGGGGGAAAATGCCCAACCAGCGTTTAAGGTTAATAGCTATGGCAAAAGGTGGGTATGTTATCCATGAAATCCTTCTACTTATAATCCTATTTCACTGTTAAAAACCCATTTGACAGTCTGCCCATAGTGCATAAGAGATGCAATTTCTCTAAATAGCAATGCCAAAACTCTTTCTCAAACCACCCTTTTGTCATTTTCACAGAATGAATTGGGCCTAGACTAATATTTGGCTAAGTTGAGCTCTGTTAGTGAGATCTTGCCGTATTTCAGCCAGGGAATTTTAGAAGGCTGAATGCTAGCTAAAACATCCTGGAGGACTACCCTATGCACAGTTAATTACTCTGTGGTCCAAATTCTTATGAAGCATGGAATTAGCCTCAGCCTAGTATAATTGCTAATGGGTTTCAAAGCTAAGTCGACACTTAACAGCACCAACAGGGTAATATGTGGGAGCTTTAATAAAGATCATATAAAAAAGTTTTCAGCAATCTGAAGAGATGTTATGATCAGAACGGTGGGGCAGTGAAGGTCGAGTGCCCTGCATGGAATGTGGAACTTCAGAGGGATGGTAGTTACGATCAGGACGTTATGGTGAGAGGAATAAAAGATCGGCGCTCACAATGTAGATTTTCCTAGTAATTTATGATGGAAAGTCTTAATTTTATTAAAGACACGGAGGCGAATATTATGCGTTCTTTTCTTACTTTATTTTGGATAGCAGCAGTCAAGAACTACAGCTCCCAAGAGGACTATCAACAGGCTAGCCAATGGGAGCAAAACAGAAACTAATACTAGGCCAATCAGTAAGGGCCATTAACCATAGAGAGTACCCTTGACTGCAAGCAGCCCTCTTTTCTTGAACGAGCAAGTCAAATAGAGTCATAAAACAGTGGGTAAATAAGTCCAACAATTGCCAAAGCGAGGGAAGCGGAACAAAGGTCTTGAACCACAGCAATAAACCAAGAGGACATTGAAGAAGGAAGATGATCTTGAGGAGGTTGAGATGCAAAATCCAGGGGTTTCTTCTTGAAAAAGGAGAAGATGGAGCCAGCAGCGTTATCCGGAAGCTGGAGGCAATGCAGGAGTCGCTGGGAGGGAGAAAGAAAGTACATATTAATAAAAGTACATATTAATAAAAGTACTGCGGTGGGATAATATTCGCCTCCGTGTCTTTAATAAAATTAAGACTTTCCGTCATAAATTACTAGGAAAATCTACATTTTATGTCAAGACCGGAGGCTCTATTATGCGAGTTTAAAGCTTGTCAATAACCAATAAGGAAGCAGTTCTAACAGGTTTACAATAGAAGGTTTTGAAAACATTGTAATAGACCAATCTGCTGACCTGAGAATGTCCTCTAAACTGGACCCCAGAGCGAAAGCCTTGGAGGCCATAGCTCCCCTAGAAGAATGGGCTCCAAAAACAGAGATATCAATACCCTCCAGGGACATAATCCATTTAACCCAACGGGCCAAAGTTGCAGAAGCCACCGGATTGTGTGGTTTGCGAAAGGAAATCAACAATTGATTGGAAGAGGACGTTCTCAGGTTACCAGTTCTTTTTTCATACTCTTTTAAACAAAGACCCACACACAGTTTTGGTTTGTCAGGAAAGAAAGGATAGAAGACAGAATGTAAGTTGGTTTTGGTGCGTTTGGAAATATGAAATAGAACACCCGAGGGTAAGAACTGCCGGGCGGACACGTCTAAAGATTTAACATCCGATACCCTTTTGATAGAAATTAAACATAACAACATAGTAAGGTTGGCAGAAAGCATTTTAAGAGAAAGGCTTGAATTATCTGGCCAAGAGAGAAGCAAATTCAAGACTAGGGAATAATCCCAGACATGGGAATATTTGGCGGTTGGAGGTCTCGAGAGTTTCACACCTTTTAAGAGACGACAAATCAAGGGATGGATTCCGATTGGATTGCCATCAATATTTGAGTGGTTCATAGATATAGCAGATCTGTAAAGGTTTATTGTCCGATAGGATTTACCCATACCCGCCTGGGCCGCTAGAAAATTTATAATTAAATTTAAATCTGTTGAAAAGGGATTGGCACATTTTCCCACACACCAGCTTGACCAAAGAGCCCAAGCTGATCTGTAGGCTCGCCTTGTGCCCGGCGCCCATGTGTTATTAATGAACTCCGAAGCTTCTGACGAAATAGGGAAGGACTGTTGGGTAGGCCGGAGATGTTCCAAGCTGAAAGGGTTAGCGATTTGTTGAGAATTAGATTGTGGGGACAACCGAAAGGGTCTAGGAGAAGGGACGGAAACATCGGAAGTAAGATCGGGAAGTCCACCGTTAGTTCGAGAAGAGGTGGAAACCAAACCTGGGATTGCCAGAAGGGGACTAACAGGACAAGCGATGCCTTTTGACGTCTGACCTGGTTTAAGACTCTGTTGATTAGAATAAAAGGAGGGAAGGCATAATTGAGAGTCCTGGACCAATCTTGGAGGAAAGCTGCTGTAGCGATGGCCAGAGGATCCGGGCGCCAACTGAAGAAATGTGGAAGCCGAGTATTGAGTCTGGACGCAAAGAGATCTACATGAAAAGGACCCCATTTTATTGCGATTTGAAGAAAAACTGAGCGGTGTAGTTTCCAATCGCTGGAGTCCGTGAGATGGCGCGAATGCCAATCTGCATTGGAATTCAAGGACCCTGGGAGATATTCGGCTAGAAGGGAAAATTTGTGGGAAAGACAAAATTCCCAGAGGCTCTTGGCCAGAAGAGCAAGGGGCCTGGACCTGGTGCCTCCTAAGTGGTTGAAGTATCGAACCGCGGATATGTTGTCCATACGGAGTAGGATGGAGCATCGCGATCTGTTTTTCGTAAAACTTCTGATCGCAAAGGAGCCTGCAAGAAGCTCTAAACAATTTATGTGCAATCTGGACTCCTCTGTGGACCATATACCGCCAGTCGATATCGAACCACAGCGGGCGCCCCAGCAATGAGACATTTCAAAGGACCAAGCCTCGAACCCAGTTGTAGCAGAAGAACATCTTCTGCAACTGGACTCCATCGCGTTCTGTGCCAGCAATGGACCATGTATTCCCCCTCCACGCAGTCACCTCTAGACTTTATCTTGGAAACTGTGTTTTAACTCAGAAATGACATGAAAGAATTAATAGTCCCCATATAAATGGTCTAGGAGCGGTAGGATGTCAACCAACAATATGTATCTATGAAAAATACAATCAAGCGTTTGGGCTGCTTCCTTTGTCCAACGTGCCTGTCGTTTTCCAGGTTAGCCGCACTTATTTACAATGCAGATCATTTCGATACGTAAATGTAAAAGAAAACTGATTTACAACAAAAAGTTTTATAGAGAGAAATTATAGGCAATGGGCCTGCCTCTCATTAAACAGAAAAGTGCCACGGGCCAAAAAATGACAAGGAATGAGTTACATGTCACCATTACAACCAAAAATAGCCTTACTTAGGAAATTAAACAGTAGCTCGAAGATTCTTGAATGAGGCTGAAGATGGAAAACGTGCTGAAAGTGGGCGTGTGTGTGTTTGTGTATGTGTGCATAACTTTTGACAAATTAGAAAAGTTTAGCAGATTAATTCAACTTGACATGCTATCAGAGTTGCACAGTTTTCCAAGGATAACATCCATATTTCAACTGTGACAGGGTAGTGTCTACAATTTTTAGATCTGAACAAAGTAAATTGCCACTTTGCTCAGAATCTTGGCGCAAACAGCACTTCAGAAATCGGTAATGATATGTCATCTTAGGAAGTTCCTTGCTTCCTCTATGTTTGCCCGAAAAGAGAGTGCTAGGGACACAGCAGCACGAACCATAACAAAGAGGTCGGAAATTCAAACCACCATGATATTCAGGCTCCCTTTTAAGTAACACTAAAGACCTTAATTGCACGAGGGCCTTTGATTGCTATTGTTAAAGGGCGCGGAGTGTTTGTACAGTCTGGACTCCAGCCGGGACGTGAGTTCTGGGCAACAGGTTAGAGGAGGGCCTCAGTGCGCAAATCCAGAGGTGAGGGCATGCCATAAGGGCTAAATAAGCACTGCTGCATAAAATAAAAACTTGGAGCACACCACCGAGAGCGGAAGTACGTCAGGCACGCTTAGTGCTCCACTGAGTCAAACTTAGCAATACCAGCACCACCACATAATGACCATCTGTTGCAGAAGGGCATCCTTCGATTTTAGGTGCGGAACCCCCACAGGCAGTGGAAGGAGACACAAAGAACACTTAGAAATAACAAAAAATACACAACTGGCATCCTGCGGTAACCACCAAAATGCTAAAAAAAAGAATCCCTTATGTAACATAAAAAAATGATTCTTCCACGCCTTGACTCCACATAGCATACGTCCACAGTAATAGTACTACTATGTTGGCAGTTAAGGGTGCTCAGAGGCTCTTAGATGCTTCCGGTTTTCTGGGAGTTGCTGGTGATGATGGTGTGTTAGAAAAGAAAATGCAGACCCAATGACTGGACAGTGGGTGACAAGCCTAAAACTTTGACAAATGTAGCCCAGTTGGATGAAAGGTTCAGCCCTTGTCATCCTCGGCTGAAATCCAGTTCCTTGGGCACACTGCAGTACAACATGGATGCTGAAGTACACAATACCAGGAGTGTCGCACACCATTCCACCACTTCTTATTTGGTGCTAAGAGGCCATAGGAAGGGCAAGAAGTGCAAACTACACAAAATAAACAAGACTTTAACCATCTAACACAAACAAGGAGTCAGAAGAGCAGTGTTTAAACCATCCACACAAAGGAGTGGCTTAGAAAAGTGGTTCCCAACCTGTGGTCCCAGGGGCCACCCGGGGTCTGCGAAGCCTCCTCAGTGGGTCCGCGACTGCTTAGAAAATGAAATAATATTAACAGATTAATACAGTGTATGTAAATAAAGTGGATAAATGTACAACTCATTTTAAAACGTACTGTAAATGTTAAGGAATTTAAAATCAGAGTTAAAAAATTAAACGCATTAGTACACACCCACACACAACACACAGCCGGGACGCCTTGCGAAGGACACACACATACGTAACCACACACCCATCCAAACACACACACCAACATACACACACGCGCACACATACTACATGCACACACAAACCACACACACCATGGCCAAATCACACGTGCCATACACACACCGCCCGCACACACACACAGCACTGTCACTGTCTAATACAATCATACACAACATCATCGGCTCACACAATGACATCACAACCGCTACTACACATACGCTTCACCAACCACCAACCACTCTCACTGCACACCTCCACATGACAACACATGCATACAACAACACATAACAACACCACACAACCAATCAACACTATCACACACCCATACAATGATCCAACTGTGACACCACACCCACAGCACACTGAATGCATAGGACATAGCCAACACCACACACATACATGCATACAAAACAACCACACAAGGGCACACAACACCAACATTACACATGCCAACACAAACTATACACAATTTGGCTACAAACATGCATGGAACAAACACAACTTATCCAACACACAAAACACAGCAATGACAGCGGGACTAATGGCAGGCACACACACACATATGCAGGCCAGGCACAACAGCTGGCACAACCAATATATACACACGAGTCACACACATACAAACCAAAGCCCAAAAACACTAAACACCCATGTAGAAAGAAAAGCAGGACAAGTATGTTACCATTGAAGCCAACAGCAGGTTTGGCCAGATGTATTAAAATGCCATCAAATAATAATTTAACTATGTATAAATATACAAAAGGCCATTGGCCAGTCCAAAGTCACAGGTGCCCAAGGCACAAATGGCATCTGTCAGTGCCCCTACTTGACTCCTGACTGCAAAATGACCTCCACATGGTAGGGACATCAAGAGGGTAGGCATGCACCTGAGGGATAAGGAGGGTGCATGGGGGATTTGGGTTTGGGCTTGGGCAGGGGGTCCTTGGGCCTGGGCTTGGGAGTGGTAGACTCCTTGGCAGGGGGAGGGGCATGGGCACTACCGGGGGGCAGGGGAGGACTTGGAGGTGGAAGGGCTAGACTTGGGGAGGGACACAGAACGCTTGGGGGTCTTACGGGGTGGGAGAGGGGTAGGGAACAGGGAAGACTCTGAAAGCAATACATTTTTCCACAAACGGGCGGTCATGGCAAAAGGGTTTTGGAGTGGAGGGAGAGGTAGTGGTTGTCAGCTGTGTTGGTCTGGATGTTATGGGTGCAAGTACGTGTGTGTAATGCTTATGGGTGCTGGGTGTACGTTGGGTGGGTGAGTGTGGGCGTTTAGTTGTTTTAGGAGGAGGGGGAGGGGGTGCTGGGAGATGTGTGGTGTATGGCTGACTGTTGGGGTGGTGTCTGCAGGTATGGTACATGTGCTGCATGTGGGGGTATCAGTGGTTGTGGTGAGTGCAGATGTGGTGACTAGGGTGGATGTCTGTGGGTCTGAAATTGTGTTGACTGTGGGTAAGATGAGTCTGGTGGCTGGATCGGTCAATGATGGTGTGGTGGCTGCATGTATGTCTGGTGTAGTGTCTGTGAGAGAAGGGCATAGCGGGGTAGTCAGTGCAGGGAGTGGATGTTGGTGTGTCTGCAGGTGGCTGTTGCTTGTGTGCATGCCGGTGGTGGGTCTTGTGGTGCTTGTCTGTTGAGGTGGATGCATGCTTGTGTGTGTATGTGTGCTTTGGATGGGGATGGTGAGAGGGGTTTGGGAAGAGGTAGTTGGAGGGGGAACGGTAGACAAAGGGACACTGGCTGCCATCAGAGAGGAGGCCAGAGCCTGAAAGGATCTCTGGAGGCCAGCCATGGCACCTTGAATTCCCTCCCAGAATGCATTGCTCTGTTGTACTTCAGCTGCGAGTCCCTGGATGGCATTCACAATGGTTGACTGAACCACAGAGAAGGACATCAGGAGGTCAATAGCCTACTCACTGAGGGCAAGAGGGCTGACTGGGGCAGGGGCAGAGGTGCCTGCGGCGAAGGAGATGCCCACCCCCCTGGGTAAAGTGGAACGGACATCTAGGTGGGGAGCTACAGGGAGGGCGGTGGTAGTAAGGGGAGTGATGGACAAATATGGTGCTGGGGTGGTCCCAGATAAGTCCTCCAGGGAGTGTCCACTGGAGGAGGATTCCGAAGATGAGGTGTTGGATCCGGCCTCCCCTGTGGCACTCCCCTCACCCTCCATCCACTGGGTCCCTCAGTGTCAGTGATGCCACCTTCCTGGATCCCGTGGCCTGCTGCTTCCCCACTCGCCTATGCCCCTGCTCCTTCACCAGACGATGCTGATGCACACAATGAGAGAGAGGCAGGGAGAGAGAGAGATAGGGGGCAAAATGGTTAACATACACCTCCCATTTACTCATCTAAACATGTACATCTGTCACAATACATATCATGGCTTGGCAATCTCATTTCCAAAGACACATTACCTACATCATGTCATGACATGTCACTACTACCCACACCTGTCTGCCAACCCTCAAACCTACAGCAATACCTAAATAGGACTGCACTACTAGACTCATCCCCATGATGCCTCCCAATGCCCTCTTACGCTGGCACACCATTCCCTGGATACACTATCAATACCATGCCTGAATACACATCTTACCTCTCCGTTCCCCTATCACAGATTGGATGTGCAGCTGACACAACAAAACACTGCTGGCCTTTACAGTTCCAATTCCTGGTTAGTCCATGTCCTCTGTAATATGTCCATTGCAGTGAAGACAACTACACTCACTGAGCACACACCACCTACCTATCCTTACACATGGCTGGCCACTCAGTATAGTGATGCCATTATGGAAGACAACTCATATTTAGCCAATACCAATCAGACACCCACACACTTCACATCAGATGTGTACTATGTGAATGTGTGGTTTAGCCATGTGAGTACTCAGACGTCATCACATAGTCAGAGCTGCTGACACACAACACATATATCACTACTCTGCATATTGCTAAGTGCAACTACAATGGGCCATGCACCACATGTTAAACACCCTTACACATCCACTGAGTGCAGTATCACAACAGATGTACCTCTGGGACAGACATACCACATCATGGACCCTTCACATGCCACCATACATGCTGCTACACCAGTTGGACTATGCACCATGACCGCTCCATCCTCACACACACCATACTACGTTTGGCAAAGCCTGTCACTGACGCCAGATAACACACATCTCAGGACGTAAATATGAACATGCGTTAGGCACACATGGACAAACACCATTGCCAGTACCGCTAAGACACATCCCACTACCACATAAGCAGCCTGAGGAGACTGATTGCAACACTTCTGTCACATCTACATGCCATGTGTCATGCAATACCCAAACCACTACTAATCTTCCACAGCCTAATGGGCAAGCTAAGCTGTAAGAGTCACAGGCCATCTGAAGTGTCGCCAACTATCCATGTCGACATGATGTAGTCAGTCAGTCAGAAGTGCAGCAGTGGACAAGCTAGGGCTTTGTAATACGTGCCATATACACACCACAATGACACATCAGGGATCTCCCTGGGCACTTACTACCACCAGTACCAACCCATAGTTTGGAAGGCCACATCCCCACAAGTATTTGTCCTTGGAATGCAACATCTGTGCAATCAGACCTCATCAAATCTACATGTGTCAGTATTCCAGGTTACCTAACTACACTTACTCTACAGTCAGCAGATCCCCTATATATGCCTAGTCAGTTCTAAGGCCAGTACTCATGTCCTGTGAAGGCCAGTTATGGTGAACTGTAATGCCAGCCCCACAATCGGTCTGTACCAGAAACAATATGTGATTTACATAGTCCCAGTAATGAAAGGACGGTCACACTGTCGCATATACAGGTAGCCTGCACAGATGGCAGTGGACTGACACCTCAGAGCCACTAATGCAGATGGAAGGAGCTGCTCATACACAATGCTTAGGGTGCTACTAACACTCACATCCATCGTATGGCCAGGATGGGGTCACACATGTGCCTATGTCATTAGTGCATCTCCACATTACAGATTTGGAGAGGTATGGAACAGAGAGATATAAATCCACTGACAGTAAAGCATAGGGACACATCTACAGAATATACTTTGCCAGGGTGCCTATTTCCAATTTCCAAATGTTGCTACACATGTAGCATAGATCACTTTGCCAGCATTGAGGCACTCAATCCCAATTAAGGCCAGCCAAGTCCCAGGATACAGTCAGTACTCACCCCTTTGTGGCTGCTGTGCTGTCCTCAAATGCCCATCCAGCTCATGGTAGGCCATTGCCAAAATGCAGGCCATTAGGAGGGGTCAGTCTTCCGATGGCACCCTTCCCTCGTTGGGAGGACATCCTCAGCTAGGCCTCTGTCGTATTCCGGGCTTAGATCCTCCCACGGCTTATGACAATGGGTGGTCTGCCGGCTATAGACCCCCAGGGTCCACACTTGCTTGGCGCTGGCACGCCAAATTCCCTTCTTCTGATGGGCGTTGACCTGCATGGGTGACACAGTCAGAAGGAGAAAGTCCTGTACACTGGCACCATACCAACAGCAGTGCACTATTAACGGCAGACCCGTCAAATGCCCACATATACCCACCTCACGGTTCACATGCCTAAACTCCATGCCCACTGCATGCATGTATTCCCTGACCGGTACACATATGCCGCTCCCTATCACACATGACTATAGCATTGGGCTCACCTGCTCCTCTGGTGCCCCATTCAGCTGTACATACAGGGGGAGGACGCTTCTAGCAGCTTCTCCAGCTCTTCTTAGGTGAAGGCAGGGGCCCTATCACCTGCAGGACGTGGCATGATGGCTCCCAGAGACAGTACACAGCAGCTCAACTTGTGGATGTCTTGCTTGCTAGAGTGTCAGGAGTCAAGTGAACAAGGTGACAGAAAATGGTGGTCATGGCCACTGCGTACAGCACCGTCACCGCTGACGGTGATCGCCATTGGCCCTAGTCTCCCATAGACAGCAATATTAACCAATGAGAAGTTGCATGGCGGTTGTGGCCGCCTACCACCATGATGACATACGCCGCGGACTTAGGTCACTTCCATCTGTCCAGTGCTGCAGGACAGGCGGCTGCCATTTTATGCACATATCATGCCTTGATACAGCAAAATAAGGGCCCCATACACCTTCTTCTGCAGAATGCAGAGAAGGCCTCAGTTGTACCATCATGGTTTGGCAGATACATGTGACCTGCATGACACAGTGAGCTTATGTGGCTGGTTGTCTAATGACCAGCATGTCCAGATACTCGTCGGCTGATTGGCGCCGTCACCGTATTAGTATATGGCATGACCACGACATGCTCAGTGCAGGACTGGTCAGTGTTCCTTTTATGGAACATGACACATGTGATGTATGTCAGATACTATTGATCAGGGCAGCAATGTGCATTGAGGGTGGAGTCCATGCCGCTTCAGCATGGCCAATATAGTATGTGTCAGCAGTGTGCGGCATGTCTACAGTGTTAGGTGTGTGCTATTTTGACATGTTCTGCTAACACATGTGGTGTGTAAATCACACATCTCCTCTCCATCCTAGATACCCTGTCATGAGGAGATTGAGGCATGCACCAGTGCACCATCTGCTAGTGGACCTTGCAACACTGGAGCAGAGTCATATAATACAGATCTATCGTCTGAATCGTCCGACCATCATGGATCTATGTATTTAGCTGGTGGAGCCAGATCTATTGCCTTCCATATGTAATCCCTATGCCACCCCTCCCACAGTTCAAGTCCTGTCAGTCCTACACTTTCTTGCCACAGGATGCTTTCAGATTACAGTGGGCTTGGCAGCAGGGATGCCACAGCCCATGTTCAGCCTTATGTTGAAGGATGTACTGTGTGCTTTTTTGAAACACCTCAACAGCTACATCAGGTTCCCCCAATGAGGGAATTTGGCCTATGTGAATGCAGACTTCTATGATGTGGGACACATTTCTCATGCAATAGGGGCCATAGATGGCACCCATATACCCTTGGCCCTTCCCAGTGCCAAGGAACAGGTGTATAGGAACCAGAAAAACTACCACTTCATCAATGTTCAAGTGGTGTTAGTGACAGCTGAGTTTCCTGGATCTGTGCATGGCTCCTACATTCTAAGGAACAGCAATTTCCCACACATGATGGCATGTCTACAGAGGGGGAGGGCTTGGCTCTTTGGTATGTAAGCATCTGGATGTGTGTTCCTGTTATGGCACCTGTGATCACAATGCTCCCTGTGGCTGTACCTAGCCTGTAACAGGTCCTATCTCTGTGCACACAGGTGACTGGCTATCCTAACCTTCCCTGGCTGTTAACATCAGTGAGGTACCCTGCCACTGAAGGGGAACTCTGTTTCAATGAGGCCCACTGCAGGATAAGGCGTGTAATAGGACATTTGGGCTCCTGAAGGCCAGATTCATGTGCTGATTCATGTTCTTGCATGTCTCTGGATGTGCCCTCCTCTACAGTCCCCAAAAGGTATGCCAGATAATAGTTGCCTGCTGCATGCTCCACAATCTAGCCTTGAGACCTCATATACCCTTACTAGCTGATGAAGAGGAGGCAGCTGGACCAGTGGTTGGTGATGCCGAAATGGAAATGGATGAGGAGGCACATGAGGAAGGAGCAGCTGAATCAAGGGCTGAGCTCATCTATCATACAGGTATGTTGTCTGTGTAATTGCATGTCTAGTATTTCAACTTACTTTGGTATCAATGGTCCGCCTGATTTGGAATATCAGTTGTGGTGTAATGTGTTCCTATCCCTAAATGTGTATTGTGGGAGGTGACTGACTGCATGTAAGGCGCTGAGTTCAAATGTCTTGTCTCTAGCATGTATACTCTATGCAGGTTGAAAGAATCACATCTCCTATGGACAGGCCTATATTGTGCTATGTGTCCTGCATTCTTTTGTACTCATGTCATTACATTGACTGACTGTGCACTGTTCATCTTTGCCACCCCTGCATATTGCGTGTGCAATTCATTTTCAGTATCCTTTGATTACTGTTCACTGAGTGGTAATTTGCACAAAAGAGGTGCCATCTACAGGGTTTTATGATGTATGTCCAGCAACTGGTGATGTAGAAGTGTTATCTGTTGTGCCCTGTTTAGTTGTCTACTACATTGGGCACGTCAACTATGGACTACATATGTGCTTTGTGTAGCACCATGCCTACTATCCTGATGGTAGCCTCTGTCATGATCTTTTTGCAGGTAGGATAAGTGGATTTACTCTGGTGTGTGGCAAGACTAGTGACTCCCTTACATCCACCCTGGCACAGAACTGTTCTACTGTGTCTGCTGCAGAGGATGCTCCCTCTTCAGACCATTTCACTGCCTGTTGGATTGTGGCCCATACCACATTGGCAATTCGGTAAACATACAATTGTCTCTCTACAAATAAAGACACATATGCAGTAGCTGTGATCTTTAGTGTTTACCGTGAATAGAGTGGCAAATAGGTGATGAGTGGGGTCATGTTAGATGAAGTCCTCAGAGTAGGTGGCACAGCTGTAGGTAGCAGAGGTCCAGTGTCCATGGGCCATAGGAAAATGGAGTAATGTCATTGAACAGTCAACAGGGTGTCTCAGTGACACACAAGGGAGAGTAATCAAGAGAGGGTCACTTCCTGGCAGTGGGTCTGGCCTTGGCATCTGTTCCAGTCGGATGTCTGGGTGAACGTCCACGTTTGCTGGGAGGTTCTTCAGCTACAGCAGAAGGGGTGTCTGAGGCCTGTGCTTCCTCTGGCAGGGCCTCCATTGCACTAGCAGCAGTAGATGAAGAATGCTCAGGTGTGATGTAGCTAATGGAAGGGGCCTGCTGGTGGGTGGAGGAGGCACTCATGATGGTGGTGAGGTGCTTGAGCACCCCTGCAATGGAGGATATGGTGGCATTGTGGGCCAGCCACTGCTGCATGACCTCCTGGTGGTATTCCCTCAGCAGCCTCTGATTTTCCTCCAACATGGATATGATCTTGCCCATCCTGTCCTGGGATAGTTGATATGCTCCCCGGACTTGGGAGATGGCTTCCTAGTCAGAGGCCTCCCTTGGGTGCCCTGTCCTCTGGCCCACAGGTTCTCTCCCACATCCCCTGCTCCGATGTGCTTGTGCCCACTCCCAGTATCACCAGGACCGTCATTGTCTTGGGTGTGAGGGTTTGACTCAGGTCCCTGTACTGTTGGGCACACATTTGTTTGAACAGTCCTTGGGGCACAGGTTTGGAAACGAAGAGTTGGCTGAGATGTTGTTGCCACGGGAGGGCTGATGTGGGCAGGGTGAGGCAGAGTGTGGTAGACTGACCAGGGCTCCCAGATGGGCCAGGTAGGTCGTCACTATCCAGACATCCAGCAGCATTGTCCTCACTGGGGCCTTCATCCTGAGGAGGGCTGGCAGTCTCTGGTAACCTCTCCATGGTGGCTGTGGCAGGGATACCTGAGAATGGAGTGAGAGAGAGAGAGAGAGAGAGAGAGAGAGAGAGAGAGAGTTAAATGTTGGAGGTGTGTATGGTTGTCTGTTAGTCTGATGCATACAGTGGCTTGACTTGATTTCCAGCAATGGCATTGACAGGTGCAGCAGAGCTAACACTGTATGTGGATAGTGGATGAAGACATGTGCCATGATTCTTGGGGTTGCTGTGAATCAGGCTTGGTCACTTTAGCTAGATGGGTGAGTTCTGTTCCTGTGTGATGGTTCACATGACAGGTTTGCCCTGTTAGCCGCTGGGCATTCTGGCTTGGTATATATGAGTGGGAATGGCTGTACGATGCAGCATAGTGTCCAAATGGACAGTGGGTATGTGTGTACGCAAGGTTGTTTGTCCTGTCTGTGCCTGTTGTACATGGAGTATACCTTCTTACTTTGAAGGCCAGGATTAGTCCATTTCGGGGTAGTATGCATGGATTTGTGTCACTTGGAATTGGTGACAGTGCTGTGTCTGTGTTTGGGACATTGTGGCATTGTTTAGTGCCATTGAAATGCTGTCATTGCCATGTAGTGGGTCTCAGTCGAGTCATCCAGTTGTTGTAGCTAGTGCAATAGTCCTACATGCAAGAGGTGTGATGTGTTGTGCACATTGCAGGTTTTGATGTGGATGGGCTAGTGCATTGTGGGAGTCCTAGTGATTGTACTTGGCAGTGCTATCTCACTGTGCACTTGGCAAGGAGTGTATGGGCATTGGGGTGGGTGGTGGTGTGGCATGCAGGAGAGGGGCATTAGATGACTGGGTGGGAGGTTTTGTGGGAGATAGAGTAAATTGGGGCGTGTTTGGGTGGTGAGGAAGCATGTTGGACAGGATGAATTAGTGCCAGGGGAGTGTTAGTTACTCGCCAGAGGCCAGTCCTCCAGGTATTCCTGTCAGGCCCTCAGGATGCAGGATGTCCAAGACCTTCGCTTCCGATGTGAACTCTGGGGGAGAAGATGGGGGCCCACCGCCAGCCTTCAGTAACACCAGCTGGTGCCTGGGCGCCAGGGACCTCACCTTCCCCTCTACATCATTCCACCTCTTCCTGATGTCCTCCCTTGTGCATGGATTGGATCCCACTGAGTTGACCCTGTTGACTATTCTCTGCCATAACTCCTTTTTCCTAGCTATGGAGGTTTGCTGTACCTATGCTCCTAAGAGTTGTGGCTCTACCTTGAGGATTTCATTGACTATGACTCTCAACTCCTCGTCAGTGAAGCGTGGGTGCTTTTGACTTGACATGGTGGTTACGTTGTGGCTGGGGTTGGGTGTTGTATGTGTAGGGTGCAGTGTATGGTGCTTGGTGAGGTGGGGGTGTTTGGTTGTGAGTGCTGGTAGGTTGTGGTGTTTGTGTGTAGTTGTGATGTGTGTATGGAGGTGGTGGTACAGTTGTGTGATATGTGGTGAGTCTGAAGCATATATGTGCCTCTTATGTGTAGGTGCTAGTATGTGATTACAGTGCTGTGAGTGGGTGTGTCCGGTGTGTGTATGTGTGTCAGTTATGGGGTCTTCGAACTGTCCAATGTGGTGTTCTGTTCTGACAGGAGTGTGTTCTGTCTGCATGGCTTGGACCGCCAATGGTTCTCCGCCATGGAAGGACTGCTGTGCTGATTTGTGGATCATATCATGGTGGGCGGAAAGTTGCCGGCGTGGTGGTGCTGGTGGTGGAACCGCATCTTTTCCTCCTGCTAATGTAGGATTTGTGGCTGTTTTTTGGTGGTCTTCATGTGGATTCTTAAAGCGGCGGGCAGGATACTGCCAACACTGGCTGTTTTTTGGCGGCCGCCACCGCAGCAGTTTTGCCAAAAGTCCACCAAACTCGTAATGAGGGCCATAATATTTCAATTCACTACACGACAAGCAGGGTGCATGGGGGGGGACCTCAGGGGCAGGGGAAAAGAAGGGGAATGCAGATTGGTAGGAGTGGTAAGAGAGAAAGCACAATATTTTGTAAAGCAACCAATATTTTGTAGGACTCTCAAAACAGTAAGTTAGAGTGTGCGTCCGTTATTGTCTGTGTGTATGTAAAAATTCCTTCTGAAATCTGACTGGCATCTCACAATACACACCTGAAAGAACCTCCACCCAACTAATTATCAGAAATACATTTTTTAGGCAGGTGTAACACCCCAAACGGCCCACTGAAGCTATGCCCCTGGAGCCAACTGCAGTTTCTTAAAGGTTGCAAACTACTAGCAGGAGGTCTGAGTTGCATCTAAGGAGATCAGGGGACTTAGGCACTGGCCACTGACCTAGGAATTATGCCTTGGCATGTGACCTAGGCAGTGCCAGATTAAACTTTGTGGAGGCCCCTAGGCAGTCGAAATTTCATGGCTCTCCTCACAAATGATCTGATATGTTTTTAATTTTACCAACCAACCATTTGAATAAACCAATTTTACTACACAAAACTAAACATTACACGTACATGGTTAGTTTGCACCAAATTTTATTACAAGCTGACAGAAGATGAGCTTTTAAGAGACAAACTGCTATGTGAATCTGATGTCCGTGGTTTATGTACTTTAAGCTGTTGATTGGTACATTAGATTACTACAGTATTTTCTCTAAAAAAACTTTAATGTAAAGTTTCGTTTCTTTGAGTTGAATCATTTGTTTTCTATCTTCAGGAAACAATCTCAGAAAACTTGATTGTAATTTTCTTTCAAGATCAAATCAATATTATTTTGATCCGTTGTTGTGAGGCCCCTAAAAGGAGTGAGGCCCATAGGCTAGTGCCTACTTCACCTATTTGATAATCCGTCACTGGACCTAGGTGACTGAGATACAACATGCAATAAGAGACGCTTTTCTAGTCATCCAAAGTTACTGGTTCATTGGGATGTAGTTTGCTACGTGTTTTTTTCATTCAGTTGGGAAGTATGAATAATTTGGTGTCCTACTTTCAGGTTTAGGATGGTGTTCTAGATGGAGCTCGGTCTTCATTTTTGCATTAGTCAGTTTTGCTAATGTAGGTCTTTATGAAACATTGAAACAAAGTACCTTATGTGAACGCCACGAACACCATGTAGAAATAAATAGTTTTGCTTCCAAACAAATCTTTGTTGCCTCTCTTTTACAGCTAGTGATAAATCAATGAGTGATAAACCTTTCTTTGTATGCCCCGCCCTACCTCCTACTCCATCCGCCATCTTCTTCTGTTTTTCTCAAGTGCCTTTGCTTGGCTGCAGGGAGAGCACCACACCCAACTCCCATATACAGTTTTCACATTGTAACCACATGGGGAGTGTGTGACATATGCTTCTGCGACTGTATATTTTTTATGCACATTTTTTTAAATCTAATTGAAAGCATGTTGTGGACGAAGATGGTTTTACAAAATGAGTTGCGGGTTCTTTCCCAGCAGGGAAAAGATGTGTACATTCCTGCTAACTTTGCATATAAGCAGAGGAAGTTACTTGGGTTCAGAGAATTGGATAGTCCCTTTACCCTCAGCGGTGTACCATCTGATGCCATGATTACTTACCAGTAATCCTCATTATTCTTAGTCCTACTCGTCCTCTACCCAGTACTTACGATCTGAGGGATATCCTCTATCCTGAACAGGAATAGACATGAATGAAGGATTCCTCGGAACTGCGTGCAGAACCCCATAACCAAAATTCCCAGTGGGCATCTGAGCACAATTCAAACAATAGTGTCAGAGGAAAGTGGAATCTGAAGCCCAGGTACCCACCCTACAACTCTCTGCCAAAGAGACCCCAGAGAAACCAGCCCAGGAGGCCGAGAGACTCCTTTTGGACCGGGCCTGTATAGAGACGGGGCAAGGCAACCGAGCCCCCTCATAAGCCAGGATGATCGTCTCTTTAAGCCAACGGCAGATGGACAATTAGGAGGCTGCCTTACCATGACCAGCAACCCTAAACGTCACAAACAGACTGTCAGATAACCTCAACGGGGCTGTATAGTCCACATAGACAGACAGAGCACGTTTCACATCCTAGGTGTGTAGCAGACACTCTTCTGGTGAAGAAGAAGAAGGACAAAAGGTAGAAGGAACCTGCTCCTGGGAAAAATGGAAACTTGAAGCAACTTTGGAAAGGAATGCTGGATCCAGGCAGAGTACCACAGCATTCTCCAGAAATCTCAAAAAGGGATGGGAACAACACAAAGCCGTCAGCTCCTCCAGCCGCCTTGTTGAAGTAATAGCCACCAAAATGGCCACATTACAGGACATAAATTTGAGATCCACAAATGGCAGGGGCTCAAAAGGAGGAGACTGAAGAGCATGAAGAACAACAGACAAATCCCAAGGAGGGACAGATGATCTCACCACTGGTGCGGAAAGGAAAAAACTCCAAAACAACTGAGACACCAAAGTAGAGGCAGACCAAGGATCCCACAGGATCCCGAAAGGCCCAGATAGCAGCCCATTGACTTTCCAGGGTGGAAAGAGCATAACCCTTACCAAACCCATCCACAAAAAACTGGAGAAGAGCAGAGACAGAGCAAGAAACAGGAGAAAAATGATGAAGAGAACACCAAGAAGTAAAATGAGCCCAATGTTTAGAATAGTAGAGTAGAGTGTAGACGTCTCCTGGAACCCTGTACCAAGGACACAAGGTGATCTGGCAAACCATCCTTCAGCAGAGTTTGCCATTCAACAGCCAAACTGGAAGCATCAGGGAGAGTGGAAGAGAGGGACCCAGACGCCTCAAAGGGGAGGGAACGCGTGGAAGAACCCAAGGAGGAAGAACTGCCAGGTTGTGCAGTAATAGAAACCAGGACCTGTTGGGCCAGAAAGGGAAGACCGCCACCACCCGAGCCCACTCCAATCCCACCTTCAAAAGAAAGGACTGTACCAGAGGAAAGGGAGGGAAAGCATACAACAGACACCAAGGCCACAGGATTGACAGAGCATCCACCCCCAAACCCCTAGTTCTGGGCTTCTGGAGCAGAACTGAGGAAGAAGTGCATTCCACCTCAAGGCAAACAGATCCGGGCGGGGACACCCGAACCTCTTGTGAATTATGCGAAATACCAGAGGAGAGCTCCTCAGTTCCAGAGAAGAGGGGAAACTCCGACTTCGACAGCCCACCACTACATTGTCCACACCCTTGATATGCTGCACCCAAAGGGACTGCAGGTGAGTCTCCACCCAATGCGCAGTCGAGCAGGTCACCAGATCCAGAGAGCAACTTTAGGTACTGCCCAGATGGTTGTCCGAACAAACCAACACATTGCAATCCAACAGGTGAGGTTGAAAATGACAGTGGGCCTTGTACACTGCAGACAATTATCTCCAATTGGACCAATAATGAGCTTTGGTGGGAAGCCATCGGCCTTGGACCACCCTGGACCCCAGGGTAGCACCCCAGCCTAAAAGGCTGGCATCCGTCACCAGCACCACAGGAGGAAAGGGATGCATCAACACCCCCTGGCCAGATGTGCTAAGTCCAACCACCATTGTAGACAAGGGACCACTTTCGGGATACAGGTTCCAACTGAGACAGGTCCAAGAGTGGCTTTGTCACAAATGGACGAAGATGCCACAGCAAAGGCCTCAGATGAACACGGGCCCAAGGTACCGTGAAGACAGCTGCTGCCATGTGACCCTGAACTTCCATCCAAAGTCCCAGCGGGCTGTTGACTGACTCAACAAAGACTGAACTAGGCCCTGCACCTTGGAGATCCGCGACTGCAGGAGAAACACCTTGCCCAGAACAGTGTAAACTTTGCGCCGATATACAATTCCTGGTGTCTGCCTGGCGATGGCATTTGGGTAGATTCAGCAGGAACCCACGTTGTGTAGCATACGAATAGTCTTTTCCAATTGCAGCTGGATACCTGAAGGGAAGGAGCCTTAAGAAGACAGTCGTCCAAGTAGGGGAAAATGGAGATCCCTCGAAGACGGAGAGAAGACACTGGGGGGATACCGCCTTCGTAAACACCCATGGGGATGAATGAAAACCGAAGGGTAGGATACAAAAGTGCCAGTGGTGACCCAGCACAACAAATCTCAGAAGCCGTTGAGAAGCCAGAACCACTGGAACATTAAAGGAAGCATCCCGAAGATCTAATGTGGCAGGACAGCGTCCTTCTGAATCAGCAGAATAATGCGTTGGAGTGTCTCCATTTTGAACGCAATTTTTCACACTGACTCTTTCAGACCCTTCAGATTGAGGACAATCCTGAAACCCCCTGTCACCTTTGGTACTAGAAAATCAGTGGAGTATACCCCAGAGCCTCTCTGTGTAGGAGGAATGGGTACAATAGCTTTCTTCAACAGGAGGGACTGGATCCCAGACAACAAAGCTTGAAGCATCAGCGGATCTCGCAGCACATTTGTCACCACAGCCCCAGAAGGTAGTGGACAGTGCAGAGACTCGATCCAGTAACCTCTCTCCAAAACTCCCAGCCCCCACTTGTCTGGTGTGGTAAGGTGCCAAGTGTCTAGAAATCAATGAAGTCTCCCTCTCACAACAGATGGAACTCCAGGGAGGGTGTCTGCGGCATAGTCAGAACTGCTAAAAGTCAGTGCCTGGATCAGGGCAGGAGTGCTTCTGAAACTTTCCAGCCAAGCCTTTAGCATGGGGTTTCTTACTCCCTGTCGCCTGTCTGCGGGAAGGCTGCCGAAAAGACAGAGAGGAGGACCCCACCCAGGAAAGGCCTGGACATTGGAGGCTTCCGGAATGAGACGGAATGTTTCCGTTCCTTAAACAGACAATGTAACCTTTCCTCCAACTCATGGTCAAAGAGATGGGACCCCTTAAAAGGCAGACGCAGGGCCATGGAAATTTGGGCAGTGTCCGCATTCTAACTTTTCAAATAGAGATTGCGATGGGCCACTACAGAAGCATCAAAGGGGAGAGCAGATTCCCTTACAGAGTCAAAGGCAATATCTGATAAAAATTTAGCCTGCTGCTCCATAGATTCAAGAAGATCCATGTAGGAACCTCCCTCCTGTATTGTGACAAGTAGAGTTTTAAAGTCATACAAAAGGGACTGAGACACGTAAGCCCCATACACACCAGTCCACAAAGCAAATTTTGCCCCAGCACATGCCTTTTTCACAGATGATTCCACCTTCTTGTCAGCACCATCCTTCAGGATGTTTTCCTCAGCCATAGAAGACCTACCCTCCAGACTCGCCTCCACAGAAACCACTTGCACCAAATCAGGTAGCTTCTCCCCCATACCCTCCAAGAGGTAAAGCTTGGCCATGAACCGAGGAAGAGCAACAAGGTCAGGATCTTTCCATTCCTGTAAAATCACATCCATGACAAACTGATGCAGTGGGAGGTCCACACTAGGCAGTCACTTTAACTGTGGAGTCCAGAGAAGTCCCAGGCATGGGAAACCCATATTAATACGGACATGACTCAATAAGGCTGGGAGCATTTAATTAGAAATATATTTCCCTCTCCAATCAGTGCAGCATGAGGAGTCCTCAGAGGAAGAGGAACTTGAAATATCTAAATACAAGTCTGGCACCAGACGGGATCTAGACTTCTTCTTTGTTAAAGAAGACAACGTATCCACAATCAACTGTCTCAGTCTCTCCTCCCTGTCCACCTTCGCCTTCCTAGGAGGAGGGGAACTAGGCAACCTCAGTGCAGCAATGGAGGAAGTAGAGGAAGCCATGGAGCCGGGGGAACAATGGCGCCTCTTAGCAGAATGCTTCCCCATACTAGAACCAGGCCCAGCCAATACCAATCCAAGAAACAAGCAATGACAGTTCCCCAGCAACAGCACCGCTGATGGCACTGTTGTGGAACATAAGCAGCTGAGCAATCACCTGCTCCGTCCAGGAATGCGGAAGCAGCGGCCATGCAACTGCTACATAAGGGTGGTGAAACGCGCTGCGCTACGCCCAGAACCAGTAACCAACCACGTACACTACAATGCAGCATGCCGCAGGCAGTCACAGTCCTCATAGACGCACCAAGAAAACCCCTTAACTGGTGCCCAGCATCCAAATGCCATGAAGGGAGTGCCGCCACACAGGACAAACCCAAGCGTAAACCGTCCAATGCACACAGACATATTTCTCCGGGCAGGCACGGAAGAAACATGCAGGATCCCCGAGTCACCGCCAAGCAGCACCGAGACATACCTGGAGACAAGATGGGAGGCCAGCACTAACCTGCCATCACTAGTTGTTCCCACGGCAGTCATCGGGTACCTTAGAGCCATGCAAATGGGGGAGATCTGGCAACACGATGGAGGTGAAGCTTGGCATTCACATCAGCGCCACCTGTGAACCCGTTTTGAACAGGAAACAAAACAGGATGCCTCCCTATCGGTCGTTGGTTTTATGCCTGAGTCGAAGGGAGGGTGGGGCAAAGCAGTGTTTCTTGTTTTGTCTACTGTTCAGGATTGGGGATGTCCCTCAGATTGTAAGAACTGGGTCGAGGACAAGGGACGTAGAGGTAATAAAGGGTCCCACGACAAATTTGATTTGGTGAGAGGACCCTAAAATTGCACATGAGCTGGCTGCCTCATGTGTTATAAGAAAAGGCACTGGACCGATAAAGGCCCTTGGCACTTCAGCAACTGCATGGTCCTAGGTTAGGGCTCCCCGTTTTGAGCGATAATCACATTAGACATTAGAGAGAGTTGCAGTCTCGGGTAAAAGAAAATAGGCTATATTTGTGTTTTGACAGACAGTAGATGGGGGGGCAACAAATAATACGCCAATTACATTTTTGCACTGCCTCTGTAGATACTCTCCTGTGGCATCCTATTATTTTCTATATACCAGATTTGAAAATACCAAGTGCAAATACGCATCCTCCTGTAAGGGTAGTCCTGCGTTTGGAGTACACTACCACCTTTTATGGGGTTCATAAAGACTCCTGAGAGAACTCAAGGATTTCTATGACTGCAGTAGTTTTCCTAGAGCACTAAAACTTGGCAAATTTTACTCTTTCTGATTTTCCACTACCTGCCAAATTTAGATTCACAAATGAAGCAGAAATGTGATTTTGCATATATAAGTTGACTTTTCCCTAAGGGGAAAACATGTTCTTGTGGAGAAACAATGCCTTCTATGCTCCAGTGAAATATGGGGTGGTTTTTAATGGAATGCATTTACTTCTGCCCGTCTCAGGACTAAAATTGCACTTGTTTCCAGTGTGGAACTCTACGAGCAAAATAATGTGGGTGTTCATTGTATTTTGTTGTGCCAACCCCTGAAATTCCCTATGCCAGTACTTTTTATCAATGTTTTCTGTGGTGGAGAAGTGCAATACTAGTAGATTTTCATACTGATGTTTTTTATGCACCCATTTTTGTAGGTGCACAAAAGTATCTGGGAATTGAATCCTGAAGGACCTATTCACGAAGGTAAATCCCCATATTTAGATTTACTAAGTACATTTACTTTTACATTTTTGAGTCACTTTACTACTTTTGACTGTTCACCATTTACTAGTATAAAATTGCCCAAAAGTGTAGACTTACATGTTCACATCCTGAAGTAGAAGGCGGAGCCAGTTCAAATAAAAAAAATACCAAAAAGTTACTTCTAGTATTTGAAGTTCCACACATTTGCCATATGATAAACTAAAAGAAACAGTTTAAAAGTGTATTCAACTGTTAAAACAATTGGAAACATATTTTTATGTTGAATATTATTGGTAATTATATTTTTGCATTCATTTTATATGTCGACTATTATAAAAAGTTACAGAATTAATTACATTTTTAAATGAAACTGTTAATTATTTTAATATATTAAATTTGATTATAATTATAGTTCTGAAGTGTAGTTTTAAAATACCCCCAAAGTAAGAAATATTTGTTATTATGTAATTAAAATTATTAACAGTGATGTATAGAATTAATGAAAAGTAATTTACTTATGTTTAAGGTAAATTAATGTTGCATTATTTTTAAAAATTAAAAAGGTGTTTACAACATTTAAAAATAAAATAATAAATATGTACTACTTATAGATATGTTTATCGCTAAATTATATGTATTTATATTTTAAATAGTTTAAATAATTTAACTTATCTTAACATTGATTTATATGGGGTTTTATTTTAAGTCACTCTCTTTGTTATTTTCTATGGGAGGGTGTTGGCAGTATCAATGGTTTGGCATGTGGAGAGCTGGGCTTTCTCTAGCTGCTCTGAGGTGGGGCATATCTATGACGGCTTTGGGTCCTTTTTGGGTGTAGTGACTTTAGAAGAGCAGTTTGTTTATAGCAAGGGTCTTACTCATTTGTGGTTTGGTGGTTGTCTCAGCCTCACTAAGTCCCTCCTTACTTCTCCCTGAACCCCTCCCCTCTCTAGCCACTATCCTGTATCCCTCCCACGTCTTCCACTAAAAAGTATACTAAAACGTGTAAGGAGATTTCGACAGGGGGACAATATTGCCATACTCTGCAAAGCTAGGAGAGGCTGAGGCGTGGACCTCCTCACGTATGCATGTGAATAGAATTATGGAGTATATTAGTAGTACTATTGTAATACTGCTAAATGTACTACAAAATGCAATTTACAAATAGACTGCTGTGTCTTTTGCCTTTTCAGATAATGTGTAGAGGCAAATTACTCGGTCCCCTCTGTTGTTTCTGGTCTTAACTGAAGAATGATTTCGATTTTTCCTCTTCCCTTTCTCTCAAAAGTTCTTCTTTTTCATCATGATCATCATTTTGGATTTTGCATAATGTGCTAAACCCATGGGCAACCAATCGCTTGGTGCAGAGGAAAGAAAACACATCCTACATCAGAGGAAAACACTTAGGGCCTCATTATGAGTTTGCTGGTCCCACCACGGGACCGCCAAACTCACGGGGAGTAAGCCATAGCAGTGACCTTCCCCCTGAGCATATTACAATGTTCCAGCCTGGCTGAACGGCGTGAACAGTTCTAGGATATTGGCCTTGGCTCCTTTAAGGGAGCCAAGGCCAATATCCTAACACTCCAGCACCCTCAGAATGCGCACTGTCTGCAAGGCTGGGCAGGGGGGTCATGGGCATGGACAGTGCAGGGGCCCCTTATGGCCCCCAGCACTGGCTTTCTGCTAGCCTTTTCATGGCAGGCTCCCCACCATGAGAAGGCTGGCAGAAAGAGGGGTTGTAATCAGCCAGGCGGCACTGAATTCAGCACTGCCATGGCTTGTTACAAGCCCGACTGCCATAATTCTGTTGGGATTCTTAATCCTGGTAGAATGGTGGTCTTTAGGTGGGTCCGCCCGCCAATCATGTAATGTGGTAGTCAAACAGCCACAGCCGCCGTGGCCTGACCACCACCACGGGGGTAGCAGTCCCAGGACCGCCAGCTTCGTGATAAGGCCGATAATCACACATTTGGTGATATTGGTATCCCTGACAATATGTTATGTGGGGAAGTGTCTCCTCTCTATATCTCAGAAGTTCACATCATTGGCAGGCTCTGTTTTCTTTATCTTTCTTCTTTTATTTGTGCTGACGGTCTCTAGTTCCACTCTGTATTCAAGCAGCTAAACCTGAATAGTCATTACTTTTCTGTTGCAGTTAGTTGCCTCCGTTTAGTAGAGCTCATTGTGAGTTTCTCAGCAGGGTGGATGATCCCCCAGGAACCATCCCTAACACCCATGTCACAGAAGTTGGGTTGTGTGAAAATAGGGTGTTGGTTCTCTGAGGAGAAGCCCTCAGTTGTTTCCTTGTTGTAGTTATTTGTCTTTGTTAGCAGTGTGATATCTGTAGGTAGGAGTTTCCCACAGGGGCTGGGGTGGGGGAACCCAGTAGGGGCTAATGTCTTCAGACGACCCTCAGCACTCACGTAAGAGAATCAAGTGGCATGTGCCCCATGAAAGTATGAGCCTCTGTTTGAAGGGAACTAATGCTTATGTCTGTGTCTCTTTGTACTTTTGACAATCTTTTTTAGGAGAATGAAATATTCTAGATGTGAGATTTCAGCTGGGATGAAAGAGCATCCCCAAAGGGGAACTGTAGAGGAATAGTGTAGGCCTATGAAGACACTGCTGTTCATAGGGACCCCCACCACTTAGGGCCCTCGTTTAACCCACATCATTTATATAACCAGGAGCCACACAGCCTAGGTACAAGTTCAGAAACCTTGGATGAGATTTTGCCAGGTGCTTCATAATTTTGCATTACACTGCCCAATAGCTATGTCTTGTGGGCACTTAGTTGAGTTTGTCTTCTCAGAGGTATGCTTTTCTCTTCAGCATAGCACAGAATTTGAGCATACTTGCTTTTTTGTTAGCGGTGTGAACAATGTGTGGGACCTGTCAACAAGTCCATCTGTAGCCCCTTAGGCCGGCCTGAAAACTACACAAGTCCTGCATGAATCTGGGTGCCATTTTTTTGAGCAGTGTATGTATGATTATTCGGTGTAGTTAAGCATGGCCTCCACAAGCAGTATAAAGCTCACAATTTTGATAAACAGCACAAGCCTATTCTATTACATTAACACACTATGAAGTAGCAGAAAGTTGGCATAATCTTAACATAACCTTCATAATTATTTTGTTGAATAGTGCTCAGTTCTAAAACTGACCTTTTCGCTTTCATGATACAGAACGTGTGGTGCCTGGTTAAGACTAAAAGGTCAATATACCAACACTCCCTGGAATTTGTTAAGTAAAATCTGATCAGTTTAGTGATTGGTGATGTTTAAAGAAATCAAGGAAACATATATCTTTTAATTTCAAGTTTTAACAAAGTATGCCAGTTTTGACAAAATGAATTCAACTCATATATGGACATGTTGGGCCTCATTACGAGTATGGCAGTCAGTGTACCGCCGCGGTGGAGTTGACGGCCGTGCCGCCGCGGGTCCGGCGGTGAAGACCACCATATCACAAGTACTGGAAAGGCACCTGTAAAACTCAGCCAAGTTACCGTTCGGCCCACCACAGCAGGCAGCAGCCACCTACAGGCCGGCGGTCAGGCAGTATCCCACGACCACATTATGATGTAGCACACCACCAGGATTTTCGGGGTGGAACCACCGCCACCAAAAGCCGGGCGGAAACAATATAAAAGGGAACCCCTATCTTCAGGAACACAGACATGTCCGTAGGCGCTATGGCACGCGAATTGCGACTCCTTCTAATCCTTTACCTGGCATGCAACTCCCGGACCAGCGACGGTGACCACAACACGAACTCTAAGTACACCAGCTTAGCACACACTGGAGGGAACGACGTTAGTACACACACAACAACACACGACACGGGAAGTCAAGCCCACACACACACATGCAAACACCTGTACCATCACACACACACACACTTACACACATGCATACACGCCAATACCCACAACCTCCACACATACTGTGGAAGGAAAGCCAGGACAAGGTAGGTACCATCACCACCAACGGTGTTGTGGCGCAGATATATTAGAAAAATCAAAACTATTTACTCTCAGGCCCAAGGGCCAGTCCAAATGTCCACAGTGCCCTGAGCACACTGGGCACTAGCTGACGCCCCAACTTGACTCCTGACTGAAAAGTGCAGGCCTCCACAAGGCAGGGGCCTCCATCGGGAATGCAGGCACCTCAGGGGTGGGGGGGGTGGGGCTTGGAGGGGGTACTTTGGTCTGGGCTTAGAGGGGGGAGCATAGGGGTGGACCTTGTCTGGCCTACAGAGATCGTTTCAGGCTCTGGCCTCCTCCTTGACGGCACCCAGTGTCCCTTCTACTTCTGTCCCACCTCCAGCTACCTGTTCCCAAAAGCACATCCCTCTCCCCTCACCCATCCAAGGCACACCTACTGACCCACATGCATCTACATCAACAGACAGTATACGCAAGGACAGACATAAGCACCACAGAAGCCCCCACTGCCATGCACACACTCAACAGACACATGCAGACATGACAACATCCACACCCTGCATCGACTCCCCCACCTTCCCCTCACAGTCAACACACCACTTACACCTGCAGTCAGCATCATATCAGTCATTGGTCCTGCCACATGTGCCCTCACTGCCACCATCACCACATCTTCTGACCCCCCATTCCTGCACCCAGTACACCACTGGTGCAGACACCATGGGGGTGATTCTGACATTGACGGGCGGCGGAGGCCGCCCGCCAATGTACCCCCGTCAAAATACCACTCCGCGGTCACAAGACCGCTGAGGGTATTTTGAGATTTGCCCTGGGCTGGCGGGCGGCCGCCAAAAGGCCGCCCGCCAGCCCAGGGCAAATCTACCTTCCCACGAGGACGCCGGCTCCGAATGGAGCCGGCGTAGTGGGAAGGTGCGACGGGTGCTGTTGCACCCGTCGCGTATTTCAGTGTCTGCAAAGCAGACACTGAAATACCTTGCGGGGCCCTCTTACGGGGGCCCCTGCAGTGCCCCTGCAGTGCCCATGCCCATGCCCAGGGGCCCCGCGGCACCCCCTACCGCCATCCTGTTCCTGGCGGGAGACCCGCCAGGAACAGGATGGCGGTAGGGGGTGTCAGAATCCTCATGGCGGCGGAGCGCGCTCCGCCGCCATGGAGGATTCCCCCGAGCAGCGGAAAGTCGGCGGGGCACCGCCGACTTTCCGCTTCTGACCGCGGCTGAACCGCCGCGGTCAGAATGCTCGTGGGAGCACCGCCAGCCTGTTGGCGGTGCTCCCGTGGTCGGTGGCGCTGGCGGCCACCGGCCGCCAGGGTCAGAATGACCCCCCATGACTGTCAACATACCCACATGCATCCACATCCACCCTACCTGCAGACACCACCCCAACATACACTCACACTTCTCCCCTGCCATCTCCCTGCATCTCCCCCCACCTCCTCCCAGTACATCTCAAGGCACACACTTACCCACCCCAGAGTCCCCCAGCACACACATTTCATTCACCCACGCACCTGCACCCAAGGCACATCCACGTACACACCTCACAACCATACCCGCTCCCTACACTCCCAAATGTCTTTCCATTGACCTCCCATGTGGCCCCAAAAAACATTTCCTCTGTGTGTTTTCCCTGTACACCACCAATGACCCAGTCCCTGTTCCCCCATGCGTCCTGCTACCCTTCCTATGTCCCTGCTTTCCGCATATCATTCTGCCACTGCCCCTGCACATGCCCCTTCACCACCTGCCACTTTCGCCCCTGTCACATCCACTGCTCCAACTGCCAAACCCAAGTTCACTCTCGCCACTTCCCAGGCCAAGCCCACTCCCTCCACTTCCAAGGCCAAGCCCACCTCCCCCTTGCTAAGGCCAGGCCCAGCCCCCTCCTCCAAGAGCAAGCCCAAGGACCCCTCATCAAAATCCACCCCTAAGGCCGCCCCCTCCAGTCCCAGACAGAAGAACCCCCTCCAAGCCCAAGACCCCGCCACCCCACCCCATCCCCACCCTCCCTCCCTCACCCCTGAGATGCCTGCATTCCCCATTGATGCCCCTGCCCTGTGGAAGGAGTCAAGTTGGGGCGTCAGCTTGTGCCCAGTGTGCTCGGGGCACTATGGATTTTGGACTGGCCCTTGGGCCTGTATGTTTATTGTTTATTGCACACTTTTGCAAAATATTATATTTATGCGTCACTACACCGTTGGTGTCGATCTTACCTACCTGGTCCTGGCTTTCCTTCAACATGTTTGTGTGGTGGTTGTGGGTATTGGCGTGTATACATGTGTGTATGTGTATGTGTGTTGGTACGGGTGTTTGCGTGTGTGTGTGGGCATGGCTTCCTGAATTGTATGTGTGTGTGTGTGTGTGTGTACTCACATCGTTCCCTCCAGTGTGTGCTAGGCTGGTGTACTTACAGTTGGTGTCGTGGTCGCCATCGCTGGTCCAGTAGTTGCATGGCCAGGTAGAGGATTGGAAGGAGTTGCAATTTGCGTGTTATTGTTCCTACGGACATGCCTGTGTTCCTGAAGGTAAATGCTTCCTTTTATATTGTTTGTTTCCGCCAGGCTTTTGGTGGCGGTGGTTCCACCCGGGAAATCCTTGCGGTGTGCAACCTTGTAATATAGTCGTGGGATACTGCCTGACCACCAGGCTGGAGATGGCTGCTGCCTGGCGCACCAGCCCTTCCGCTGTGGCGGCCCGAACGGTGACTTGGCTGTGTTCTGCAGGTACCTTCACGGGACTTGTGATATGCGGTCTTCACTGCCGGGCTCGCAGCGGTGCGACCGCCAACTCCCCTGTGGCGGTGTGCTGACCACCAAACTCGTAATGAGGGCCATAGTCTCTCAATTTCATGGGAACACAAATTCTCCTGGGTGAACTTCTCCAAGACAAGCCTTTTGGCTGCTTCCCTAATGATATGGAACAAGTTATTTCTAGATGCTCAATGGAAAACTCCACTTATTATGCACCAGGGAAAATTTACCTTTGTTCCAATATTTACCGTCCTCCAATCTCGCTGCTTGATCATATACTTTCACTACTTTCAGTGGCTCAGATGACTTAGGGCCAGATGTATGAAAGCTTTTTGCATTCGCAAACGGTGCAAATGCCCGTTTGCGAATGCAAAAAGCCATTTCAGAATGTATTAAAGGCATTCTGAAAGCAATTTTAAGGAATCGCTAAAATAGCGATTTCCTTAAAATTGCGACCCTGTTTAGAGAGTCGCAAATTGCGACACTCTACATAAGAAATCGCAAATAAGGATTCCTTATTTGCGATTTCTAAAGCACATGTAAGAAGCAATTGCTAAATGCGAATTGGGCATTTAGGAATCGCTATTTACCACCAGGTTGAACCTGGTGGTAACCATGTGCAAATTTTAAAAATGCATTTAAAATGCATTTTTAAAATTTACGTGTAAAGCACAAATGCCCTTTTGGCATGTGTGCACCTTACATGTTGTAAAAAAGTATTTAGGGGTGCAGCAGAGGGGGCCTTAGGCCCCCAGGACCCTGGTGTTTTGCATTTCCGATATTGCGATTTCCAGTAAAGAAATCGCAATTTTGGAAATGCAAAAAATTTGCAGATATGGGCCTACAGGCCCATAGGTTTGAATGGGGCCGGTATCGCAATTTGCAATTCGGTAATATCATTTGCGATTTTTAAGAAATCACTATTACCAAATCGCAAATGTGATACATTGCATTTTGCGAATCAGAAATCGCGATTTCTTAAAAATCGCTATTTCCGACTCGCAAAAGGCCTTCTTGGTATATCTGGCCCTTAGGTCTTCTCTCACCGTTAAAATGTCTCTTGACTCTCACCACATCTTCTTATTTACATTCTTCTCTGTATATTTACTCTGTGCTTCTTTTCTCCTCTCTGGTCCAACCATCAACACAGTCTCAAAAGGTAACTTCTATTTCATCCACTGTCTTTCAACAAAACAAATGGTTAAACTTTGGTGTCAACGTTGGGTGTTGCACGGATTCCCTAAAACAATGTCTTTATCCCACACATCCAATCCAACCCACTTGCAAATAACAACTGCAAATTTTCTTTGATCGCTTGATTACATCTTTCCACCAAACCATTACTCATAGGATGGTACAAAGAAGTAATTACATGTTTTATAGCCAATTCTTTTAAAAATGTTTCAAATTCAATTAAAACAAATTGTGGCCCGTTATCTGTAACCATCTCATCTGCTATGCCGTCCCAGAAAAACAATTTTTCCAATGCTTCCTTCTCTTTGCTAGAAGTGACAGAGACCCTCATTATGAGTCTGGTGATTTTAGGATTGCCAGACTCGCGGTGGAGGTCGAACCGCTGCCAAAGCAGAGGACTGGCTTCCACATTACGAACGTGGAGAGCGCGCCACGGTTGGACCGCCGGCACCGCCACTTTTTTGCCGGTCGATGGCCTGGCGGTGCCAGTGGTCTTAATCTGCCAGGGCAGCGCTGCCCTGGGGATTACGAGTCCCCTCTCTGCCCGCTATTACATGCCAGTTGCAAATGGACTTAGCATGGGCAGTGCAGGGGCCCCCATTGACAGCCCGGTTGCACTTTTCACTGTCTGCTTAGCAGACAATTAAGAGTGCAACGGGTGCTGTTGCACTCGATTAATCGAGCCGGCGTCCATGTTGTGGGCTGTTTCCCATCTGCCCAGCAGGAAACTCATAATAGGGGCCGTGGGAGCGATGCCACATAGGCGGTAACCCGACAAACTCATAATCAGAGCAAGAATTTACGAAAGCCATTTCCGGCCATCTAGAATAGTAATCAATAAAGACTAACCCATAATTGACTTGATTTTCCAAATCAAGGGGACCAATAATATCCATAGAAAGTTCAGACTAAACCTTATCAGGCACTGGTCTTAGGCTTATGGGACAAGATACAGTAACTTTAGTCTCATCACTGGCCAAACAAAATCTATACTGTCTTGCATAGTGTTCCACAACTCACTCCATGCCTGGTCACCAGAATAAGGGGGTCATTCTGACCCTGGCGGCCGGTGGCCGCCAGGGCCACCGACCACGGGAGCACCGCCAACAGGCTGGCGGTGCTCCAACGAGCATTCTGACCGCGGCGGTTCAGCCGCGGTCAGAAGCGGAAAGTCAGCGGTCTCCCGCCGACTTTCCGCTGCTCGTTTGAATCCTCCATGGCTGCGGAGCGCGCTCCGCAGCCATGAGGATTCTGACCCCCCCTACCGCCATCCTGTTCATGGCGGGAAAGCCGCCATGAACAGGATGGCGGTAGGGGGGGTCGCGGAGCCCCTGGGGGCCCCTGCCGTGCCCATGCCAATGGCATGGGCACGGCAGGGGCCCCCGTAAGAGGGCCCCGCAAGGTATTTCAGTGTCTGCCTTGCAGACACTGAAATACGCGACGGGTGCTACTGCACCCGTCGCACCTTCCCACTCCGCCGGCTCGATTACGAGCCGGCATCCTCGTGGGAAGGGAGTTTTTCCCTGGGCTGGCGGGCGGTCTTTTGGAGACCGCCCGCCAGCCCAGGGAAAAACTCATAATACCCTCCGCGGTCTTCTGACCGCGGAGCGGTATTATGGGGGCGGAATTCTGGCGGGCGGCCTCCGCCGCCCGCCAGAATTAGAATCAGCCCCTAAGTCTCTTACTCTCCTTTTCATGGCTTGCATCCCAATATGCCCCTCATGGGCTAAATCCATCACTTTTGCTCTCATAGAATCCAGTACTACTAAATTGTCTCCATGGACCAGTAACCTAGCTATCACCGATAATTCTGTGTTGGCTTGCCGAAAAGCATCCACACATGCATCCACCATTCTGGACTTAGGCCAACCGTTGCACCCATATTCAATTACTTACTTCAAGGCTTTAACCTAAACCATTCCTGTTCTGAAATTGCACCCTTGGTAATGACAGAATACCCCTTCACTCGTTAAAAAAACTGAATAGCCTGGTGCAATTTTCAACCAATTAAAAAAAATTACCAATTCTTCTATACATTCTTTGATGGATAAAAAGCAGAATACAGCATTGACATTCTTAGCTATGATCAGAGATTTGAGTAAAATAATATTGTCCTTCTTTCTCCAAATTTGGTTAATTGTAGGAAGAGAGAAGACTCAAATCTTAGCTCTTGAAAGGTTTGATAGTTTCTACCAAAATGTGAAAGTCAATAAACCCCTTGCATAGCTCTGCCTGGAAATCAATATGCTCGTTTACCCCAGCCGTAGCAGAAATCCTGTTTGCACAATGCTCCTTCTGGATGCTTGAAAGTTATTTAAAGAAGGGAATGTGCTTGTGTGTTTACTGAAAGACTTATCAAAGGAACATCCTTACAATCAGCTTACAAAACAATCTCTCTTTATGTAGTGAGCCATAAGTGAGTTGTCAATTTTAATTAACAAGGCATTTGCCTCTTTCCGTAGATGAAGCTGGACACTCTTTCTTAGAAATCAAATGACTCATTGAGCCCAACCTCTCAAAATAGCTCATTGGCAAAGTGCTCAGACAGCAAGAGGTGCTCTTCAACTATATGAAGGACTGAAATGGACAAAAATGTACATTGGTCTGTTTACTTTGGCTTAGGTGCAGTATTGTTCTTGGAATTTTCAAGCCCCACTTATCAAGGCTTCAAGTGGAATTCCGCAGCTACTACAGATTTCTACTATTGGGTAAGGACATTCAGCTCTCAGTTTACATCACACTCCCCTTTTCATAGGCCTTAGTGGTTACAAAACCAAATGCATGGTCCGGCCTATATGCCTCTATGGGGAAAAGGGCAATCAATAAAGATAGCAATAGCACCAAGATTAAATGATATCTTTGTGATGCCTCTGTTATCATTTCTGAGACCTTTAATAGAACGTATGAGTATAAAAAATTAAAGATAGCATCTGGGGCTCTCAACACCCATGAGTAAAAATGTCTAAGTTACGAGTTCCAACAAAATCTGTAGGACTCCGATTTACCAAGCATGTCACTTATCTCCGTTTCTCAATTTTTTTCTCAGATCATCCAGCTTGGCATTTCCAACTTGGAGCAAACTTTCATGCTCCAGGTTGTAAATGCCAAGCTAGACGATCCGAGAAAAAATGAGAGAAACGGAGTGCATAGCCCACAGCCAGTGTACAGTATTACATCATCATCACTCAACCATCTGCACTGAGTATAGAAAGAAAATTAACAAGCATGAATCATTACCCACAAACAGCTGTGGCGCAATGGTCTGCTACACTCGCAAGCCCTGATCTGGAACAATACAACACTGACAATAGAAGGTCAAATCATGATGGATGAAGAAATGAGAGAGAACGGTGTGCAGTTTAGAGTGTTCAGTAAGTTGACAGCTTTGCACAGCTATGCAGGTCCCTTTTTAGTATTTATGTCCAGAGCCCACTTAGCTGGTTACTGCAATGGGTTTTACATTCTAAGATATTGCATTTAAAGTTTATGGTCCTGAGTAGGCATAGGTTGACAAGGTAAAGCTGTGTAGAGATCTGCTGGGATGGACTTTGTTAAATTACAAATCTGATTGTCATTGTAAGATACCATGAAGTGGCTGTTGTATATAGCTAGTAAGGACCTGCTGTGGTGAACTGAATTAGAAGTCTCAGTTGAACATTGGTATGTGGCAGATTGGTTCTGAGATTCTGTGTTTGTTCAGTTAGTGATGGGTTAATTATTGCTGTGGACTGGTAATGTAGTGAGTGATGAACATGATCATTATCAGTTTTGTCTTAGGAGATGCTAAGAGTAGTGAAATGTAATATTACATTTTATTAGGCAGACTGTATGAACCGCAATCGACTGACTGCTGACTGTTATTGTATTAGTTCTAGTGTGGGTTATATATTGTATTGTGAGTGCATTGTAGGTATTGATGTACTTTATGCTGGACAGCATGGTGTTCCAGGTACCAGTGTTAGTGCTTTGTGTTTATTATTGGTTGTTGGGATTATTCACATGCTCTACAGGAGCCATTCCATGCCTTTACTCTAGTTTCCCTGTAGTAGATAACATTGGTAGGAATTAGATATGATATTTAGTGGGAGAGTGGTTTATGGATACTTCATGCATTGGCTGGTGGTATTAACATATGAGCTACAGGAGACTATGGGGGTCATTACAACCTTGGCGGACGGTGTTAAAGGTGCGGTAATACCGCAAACAGGCCGGCGGACAAAAAAAGGGAATTATGACCGTGGCGGAAACCGCCAACATAGACAGCCACTTTAACACACCGCCCGCCACGGTGGTACAAACAAGCAGCGCGGCGGTCACCGCCAACAGACAGGCGGAAGACTATGTACCGCCCACAGTATCACAACCCGCCAATCCGCCACCTTTTCCGGGGCGGATTCACCATGGATAAAAACATGGCGGAAACAGCTTTTGTAATGGGAAAACGCTCACCTCAACACACTCCACGAGGAAGGAGGACACCATGGAGCCGGAATTACAAATACTCCCTGCCCTTGTCTTCCTGCTCATCTACGAACACCAGCTACGGCGGCACCGAAGACAACGGTGAGTACTGCACCTACGACATAGGGGAGGGAGGAGGCAAAAGTCAGGGGGACACACACGCAACACCCCCACCCCCACCCTCGCACATTATAACACACACACCAATGCATTTCCAAACATCACAGTAACAACCCACAACCCCCCCGGATAAATGCAAAGACAAAAGGAAATCAATTCAAACATTCTAATGTATCAAAATACAGTTCCAAATATATACAGATATATATACACATTCAAAATTATATACATTACGAGAAGTAGTGCAGGTATGCACATATCAATGTCCGTGCACCACTGGTCCAAAAATGCATGGGCGAGGCCCACACTAGATACCTGTCCACAAACGGAGAGAACACTGCAGGGGCATCAGATAGAAATACAACAGGCACCTCAGGGGGAAGGGAAGGCGGGGGCACCTCAGCCGGATTACAGCACCACGCCAGATCCACGACGGGGCTCCATGCCCATTGATGTATCCTGGGGAGTGCAAAGCCACAGTCTCTCAAGTCTCTACAGTGGGTGGTTTGCCCACTGTACCATCCTGGGGAGTGCAAAGCCACAGTCTCTCAAGTCTCTCCAGTGGGTGGGTTGCCCACTGTACCATCCTGGGGAGTGCAAAGCCACAGTCTCTCAAGTGGATAACAGTCTCCACTGGTTCTAGAGGGGGAATGGTACCCAGAGTGCTTCATCCTGTTAAGGACAGACGGAGTGGATGCATGTCTCCACTGGTTCTGGAGGGGGACTGGTGCCCAGAGTGCTTCATCCTGTTAAGGACAGACGGAGTGGATGCATGTCTCCACTGGTTCTGGAGGGGGAATGGTGCCCAGACTGCATCAGGCTCCCTGTGACGGTTCCTGTTCCGTCACTGTCCCAGCTGCACATGGCATAACGATGCTTGATGTGGCGGTGTTTTCCTTGTTCAGCGGTGCTTTGCCATGGCGGTCTCTGACCTGTTCAGCTGTGCTTTGCCCTGTTCAGCGGTGCTTTGCCATGGCGGTCTCTGACCTGTTCAGCGGTGCTTTGCCATGGCGGTCTCTGACCTGTTCAGCGGTGCTTTGCCATGGCGGTCTCTGACCTGTTCAGCGGTGCTTTGCCCTGTTCAGCGGTGCCTTGCCATGGCGGTCTCTGACCTGTTCAGCGGTGCTTTGCCATGGCGGTCTCTGACCTGTTCAGCAGTGCTTTGCCCTGTTCAGCGGTGCTTTGCCATGGCAGTCTCTGACCTGTTCAGCGGTGCTTTGCCCTGTTCAGCGGTGCTTTGCCATGGCGGTCTCTGACCTGTGCATTGGTGTGTGGCATGACGGTCCCTCATTGCCCAGCGGGGCTGTGGCTGCCAGGGCCCTCCTGGGCACTGACTCTGGCGGTGGTCTCCTGACCAGTGACGATACTGCTGCCCTCCTGGGCACTGACTCCGGCGGTGGTCTCCTGACCAGTGACGATACTGCTGCCCTCCTGGGCACTGACTCCGGCGGTGGTCTCCTGACCAGTGACGATACTGCTGCCCTCCTGGGCACTGACTCTGGCGGTGGTCTCCTGACCAGTGACGACGGTGCTGGCGGTGGCGTCCCGGCCGCCAGGGAGGATGGCGCCCTTCTCCGCCGTGCTGCTCTTACCAGACTGAGCAGATTTCTTCTGGCCCCTCACCACCTTTGGAGGAGTCACAGTTGACTCTGCAATCCCCCTGGGACCCTTGTGAGCAGTTTTGCCGCCAGGAGTCTTCACCCTGTCCCGTCGGCCACTTTCTAACTTGAGGTGCTTTACAGGGGGTGGACTGGCAGTGCTTTGGCTCCGTGTCACACTGGCTGCCCTGGTGGCCGGTGCACTCCACACACCTTGAACACACACCACAGGTCCTGGAGTTTTTTTGGCTGAGGTGCTACTACGGGACTTATGAATTGGAGTGGTGGGGGTGGGGGCAAAGCGGTCAACGTTGCTGAGGAAGACTTGCTGAAGAGGACTGGGATGGGTAGCTGGAGGGGGTCTGGGAGTGGAGGAAGAGGAGGTGGTTGTAGGAGGTGTAACTTTAGGTGTTTTGGGTGCAGGTGCAGGTACTGGAGGCTGTCGTGAGGTGGATGGATGTTGGGTGTGTGGGTGCCCGCGTTTGTGTACTTTGGGAGGGGGCGTCACAGACACACTGGGAGTGGACACAGGGGACGTGTAAATGGTAGTGGGGGTGGTGAGTGCAGGTGAGCGGGGTGTGGTGCTGGGTGTTCTGGTGCGAGTCCTAGTGCCTGTAGATGTAGTGCATGCAGGTGAGAGTGTAGACGACACTGGGAGGGAGGAGGGAGGAGGGAGACGACGAGGAGGGGGACACAGTGGAGGCAGTGGATGTTGCTGTGTTTGTATGTGGGTGATGCTTGCGTGAGTGCCTGTGGGTTGTGTGGTGCCTATGTTTGCCTGAGCTACTTGTGTGTGTGTGGAGGTGTATGCATGCTTGTTTGATAGTGTGCTTGGGATAGGCTGGGGTACAGGGGATTGGGTCTGGGTGGAGGAAGTTGGAGGGGGTAGGCTAGACACAGGGACAATGGCTGCCATCAGTGCTGAGGCCAGAGATTGCAGGGTTCGATGATGGGCAGCCTGACCAGAATGAATGCCCTCCAGGAATGCATTCGTGTGTTGCAACTCCCTTTCTACACCCTGGATGGCATTCACAATGGTAGACTGCCCAACAGTGAGTGACCTGAGGAGGTCAATGGCCTCCTCACTGAGGGCAGCAGGGGTGACAGGGGCAGGGGCTGAGGTGCCTGGGGCGGAGGTGATGCCCACCCTCCTGGGTGAGCGGGCACGGGGCGAACGCTGAAGGGCTGCTGGGAGGGCGGTGCTGGTAGGGGAGGTGGCGGCTGTACCTGTAGAAGTGGGGGGCACAGATGGTGCCGCCACCACAAGGGAGCTCCCATCGGCGGATGAGTCCGTGTCGCTGGTTGGTGATCCGGTGACCGACGTGAAGCTCCCCTCGCCCTCCATCCCATTGGTGTATTCTGAGTCCGTGGTGTGGCCCTCCATGGCTGTGGGATGCAGCTCCCTCGTGCTCCGGTGCCACTGTACCTCCACCTGATGATGCTGATGCACAAAAGAACAGGGAGAGCAGAAAAAGGGGGGGGGGGATTCTGTGTTCTGTGTATCTGTGGGTACATACCTGGAAATTTGTTGCTCTGTGGTCGCTGTTGTCCTTCCTAGGCACCGTCAGCTTGGACATTTGAGAAGATGGCGGAATCCTCCGGTAT
Organism: Pleurodeles waltl; assembly: GCF_031143425.1. NCBI lineage: Eukaryota > Metazoa > Chordata > Amphibia > Caudata > Salamandridae > Pleurodeles > Pleurodeles waltl. The sequence continues at coordinate 441,887,104 of NC_090444.1, forward strand.
ACCAACCGCTGGTGGACCTGTTGACAATGGAGGAGCGACATTTAATCATTACCTACAGGTTTGACCGTGCCACTATCCAGGAACTATGTACCCAGTTGGAGCCAGACCTGATGTCACCAATCCACCATCCCACTGGAATCCCCCCTCTAGTGCAGGTGCTGTCAGTGCTCCATTTCCTTGCAAGTGGGTCTTTTCAGACAACAGTGGCCATGGCATCAGGGATGTCCCAGCCTATGTTTTCCAACGTGTTGTCCAGAGTGTTGTCTGCCCTGCTGAAACACGTAAGGAGCTACATCGTTTTCCCTCAGGTGGAGGATTTGGCTACAGTTAAAGGTGACTTCTATGCCCTTGGACATATCCCCAACATCATAGGTGCTATTGATGGCACCCATGTAGCTCTGGTCCCCCCCCCCCACAGGAGTGAACAGGTGTAGAGGAACCGGAAGAGTTATCATTCGATTAAAGTACAGATGGTATGTTTGGCAGACCAGTACATCTCCCATGTAAATGCTATGTTCCCTGGCTCTGTGCATGACGCCTATATCCTGCGGAATAGCAGTATCCCGTATGTGATGGGTCAACTCCATAGGCACGGTGTGTGGCTATTAGGGGACTCTAGTTACCCCAACCTGTCCTGGCTATTGACCCCAGTGAGGAATCCCAGGACCAGGGCAGAGGAATGCTACAATGAGGCCCATGGGCGGACTAGGAGGGTGATCGAACGCCCCTTCGGCCTCCTGAAGGCCAGGTTCAGGTGCCTGCATATGACAGGTGGTTCCCTATTCTACTCACCAAAGAAGGTGTGCCAGATCATCATCGCCTGCTCGATGCTTCACAATCTTGCTTTGCGACGCCAGGTGCCTTTTCTGCAGGAGGATGGTCCAGATGGCGGTGTTGCGGCAGCTCTGGAGCCTGTGGAGCCTGTGGACAGTGATGAGGAGGAAGCTGAGGAAAAAGACATAGACAACAGGGAGTCAGTCATACAGCAATATTTCCAGTGACACACAGGTGAGAACATTTCTTTTTTACCATTACATTCACTTTCACACTTCTACCTCTATCATGTCTGTCATTCCATAGCACTATTTGGTCACTGAGTTGTACCTTTTCATTACGGTTTCACAGGTGTGGTTACCAACGTGTGTCATCTGCTTGCATCCTTCAAGGACTTGTGATGTGTGACATAGGTATGTTGGATTTACATTTGAAAACGCATTTTGACACTGTCATTGATAATACAAATTTACCAAATCACAGACTGACTCCAGATTGTTTTGTGGTTCAAGGGTGTTTATTTAAGTGCTCAAAAATGGAGGGGGGTTGTAAAATGGTGATGGGGGGCAGTGGAGGAATGTCCATGGCAGAGTCCAGGCTATTGGTCACACAGATGCATTGCCCATATGGACATAGGAAGTGGAGCTGGGGCAGTTAAAGTATGGACAGGGTAACACAGTGGGACAGTGGGAGGACAATCAGGGTGGTCTCGTTTCCTGGCTGGGGTCTTGCCATCTTGCTCTGTCCTGTTCCTGGATCTCAGGGACTGCTTGCGTGGTGGTTGTCCGTCTGCAGGGGGTGGGGTGCTGGTGTGGTGGTCCTGTGGCGGGGCGTCCTGTCCACTAGTGCCGGCGGAGGTGGTGGGCAGTTCATCGTCCATGCTAGTGTGAGGGGCCCCTTGGAGTGCCACGGTGTCCCTCATGGTCTTTTGTATGTCCTTCAGCACCCCTACGATGGTGCCCAGGGCGGAGCTGATGGTTCTGAGCTCCTCCCTGAACCCCAAATACTGCTCCTCCTGCAGGCGCTGGGTCTCCTGAAACTTGTCCAGGACCGTCGCCATCGTCTCCTGGGAGTGGTGGAGGAGAGGGCCTCGTGGAGAGTGGGTTCCCTTGGCCTGTCCGCCCCCTGTCGCACAGCAGCCCTCCCAGTTCCCCTGTGTTCCTGTACCTCCGTCCCCTGGACCGTGTGCCCACTACCACTGCCCCCAGGTCCCTGTTGTTGTTGGGGTGGTGGGTTATCCTGGGTTCCCTGTAGTGGTGGACACACCGCTGATTGACGTGTCCTGGATACGGAGGTATGGGCCCGCTGGGTGGGTGCTGTGCTGGTGTTACCTGAGGGTGGAAGGTCAGTGTTGGGCTGTGCCTGTGCAAGGGGAACTGACTGCTCTGAGGCCCACGATGGTCCGGGCGGGTCATCAGGATCCAGTAGGGCAGAGCTGCTGTCGTCACTGTGGGCCTCTTCTGTGGGTGGAGTGGAGATGTCTGACCCTCTGGTGTGTTGACGTTCCTTAGTGGTCCTGCAGGGATATGAGAGCATGATTATTGCATGTGTGTGTGTAATGGTGTGCAATGGGTGGGTGTGCGTGTACCCCAGTGCAAGCATTCCTGTGTGTGGGTTTGTATGATGATGGTTAGGGGGTTGTTCTGGGTATGTGCAGTGAGCATGCTTTGGTGAGGGGTGACCATGCTTACTTGTGTCATGCAGGGCTTGGTGTTGGGATGAGTGGTTTGTGTTATTAGTACATTAGTGAGGATTTGGGGTGATAGGGGAGGGGGTGAGGGTGGGGGTGTGTGATAGCATGCAGGTAGGGTGGGGATATGATAGTTAAGATTTGACTTACCAGTGTCCATTCCTCCACCGACTCCTCCGAGGCCCTCTGGATGCATGATGGTCAAGACTTGCTCCTCCCATGTTGTTAGTTGTGGGGGAGGAGGTGGGGATCCGCTGTACCGCGATGTTGTGCCTGGAGACCACAGAACGCACCTTTCCCCGTAGGTCGTTCCACCTCTTCCTGATGTCCTCCCGATTTCTTGGGTGCTGTCCCACTGTGTTGACCCTGTCGACGATACTGCGCCATAGCTCCATCTTCCTGGCTATGGAGGTGTGCTGCACCTGTGAGCCAAATAGCTGTGGCTCTACCCGTAGGATTTCCTCCACCATGACCCTGAGCTCCTCCTCGGAAAACCAGGGGTGTCTTTGGCGTGACATGGGGTGGTGTGGGTGATGTGTGGGGTGGTGTAAGTGTTGATGTGTGTGGTGATGTGTAGTGGTGTGTGGTGTTTTGTGCGTGGAATGTTGTATGGGTGATGGTGTTGTGTGCCTCTGTGTGGTGGGGTTCTCTATTGCTGTGCTCTCTGTCTCTCTGGCCTTCGTTCGTGAATTCTGGTCGTAGGGGTTTGTGGGTGATGTGGGTGTGTGTTTTATATTGAATTTGGTGTGTGGGAGTGGTGTTTGTATGTGTGTCAGGTGTGTGTATTTGGAATTGTCCAATGTGGCGGTGTTTTGGCGATGTGTGTGTATTTTGAGCGCGGCGGTGTGTACCGCTAATGGAATACCGCGGTTGAAAGACCGCCGCGTGGATTCGTGGGTGGTGATAGCATGGGTGTGTTTCTGTTGGCGTGACGGTGGAGGTTTTGTTTCCGCCAGTTTATCACTGACCTTTGGTGTGGCGGAGTTGTGTGGGTGTCTCAGGGGTGTGGAATTGATTAAAATATCTACTTGTCCAGGGGACAGGTTGCTTCTCAAATCTACTTGTCCTGTAAAAAGATCTATTTGTCCCTTTGGTGCCATGTAGTGTGGCGACAAATTATGGCAGCAATTAATAGCCTCTCTGATTATGCCAGGGCTACTACCATAGTAGGGCTTGAATACTTGGAGTTTCAATCCCTACTGTAGCAATTTCCTTATTTTGCCACCTTTCTGCAGATCTGCATACTGGGGCTGGAGGAAGCAGTAAGCAATAGTTCCAGGGCTGGAATGCCTTTGAGTCTGCAAACCTACTAACCTGCATGTTTTAAAGATTTTTACCAGCTTCTCTCTAATATTTTCCCATAATAAGAAAGGTTGGACATTTACTCCTGACAATGGCAGAATTAGAACTTCTTCCAGGGTTGGGAAGAAAGTGGCTGGAGGGAAAATGAACTTGCAGATGCTCAATAGATTTTCACATGAGCAAATCTACACATCGTATTTACCCACGCTAAAATCCAGTTCACAAATATTTTATAGGGGTACGACATATACCATGGGTGCACTTTTGTGACTTTCTTTAAGAATTTGGGGCCACAAGTAGGTAGGTTCAGATTTGTGACCTGCAAATTGCGAGTCGCAAATCCGAATGTAGGATGGTGTCCTTGACACCATCTGTGATTCGCAAGGGCTTCGCAAATGCCCACATCATGAATAATCATGAGGTGGGTCGCAATTTGCGACCCCCTCACGAATGGTGGCCTGCTGGAGACCGCAGACCACCATGTCTGTGACTGCTTTTCAATAAAGCAGTTTTTTGGGTTTTTTTTTGTAATGCAGCCCGTTTTCCTTAAAGGAAAACGAGATGCATAACAAAAACGAAAAAATGAAACGTTTTCGTTTCATTTTTTCAGAGCAGGACCACTGCCTGCTCTGAAAAAATGTTTACAGTGACATTCACAATGGGGAAGGGGTCCCATGGAGATCCCTTCCCTTTTGCGCAAAGTGTTAGCACCCATTTGAAATGGGTGCAAACTGCGATTGGTTTGCGCCCGCGTTCGCGGTCACAAAACAATCCTACATTGCACTGCGAGTTGCAATTAGGAAGGGAACACCCCTTACTAATTGCGAGTCGCAAACCTGTTTTGTGATTCGGTAACCAGGTTACTGAATCGCAAAACTGGGTTTTGCATCGCAATGTGCTTTTTGCATGTCGCAAACAGCGAAAGTCGCTGTTTGCGACATGCAAAAAGCTACCTACATGTGGGTCTTGGTCCCTAATTAGGTCTGGTGTTAACAAAGACATTTTGTTTTTATTAAACTTCTATTTCTCTCTCTTTCGGCTGGCTTTACTGTGAGTGATCGCATTCTGCTCTTCCACAAGGAGCATATTGCCACACAAAGTAGTTTTGTTCAGTGTCAGGAACTACAGTGGCAATCAGTGACGTAACGAAACTGGAGGGTGCCCCTTTGCAAAGAACATGGAGGAGCCCCCTCTCCAGACTCACTCAGGGCAGGTGCTGTGCTGACGGGGCCCCCTGGAGGGCAGCTGCGGGGCCTTTGTTATGCCGCTGGTGGCAACGTGTGCTTTAAGAGTTCAAAAACGTTTTGGTTTTTTTTGCCAATGTTTGTTACAATGTTGAGGGCCTGGTAGCTCCCACAGCAATAAAGTGTTACAAAAGCCATGTCAAAATAAGACACGCATTGATGAAACTAAAAGACTTATAAAAATATGTCAGATCAGTTGGCTTTGTCAGTGTTTGTTTATTTTCATGCTTCCCATAATCATGTTGAAAATGGTTACACTGATTTTCCATTAGAAATATTTTTGGGAAATACTAGCATGCATCAACACATTTTACTAAATGACACTTCATTTGCATATAATCAGAGAGCATTCTGGGAGCATTATACTTAGCCTCTTAGCCTAAACTTTTCAAAAATGTGTGTACACGTTTTTTTTTTGTACTGGAGCCAACGTCAGTAGTGAAGTGTGACCTTAAAACATTTATTTACAGCACGCACCCTAATAATGAAGGCTTTCAAATAATGAACCATAAATACAAGTTCGAACAGCATTTTCTTTTGGAAACATATTACCTCAACTGCAGAGAGTTCAACTCTCTGTAAACAGGCAGCCAAAGGGTTTGTGCTGCAGGGGGTTGGGCCTACTTGTCCCAAGGACAAAGTAAACATAAAAACTTGTTGCCCTTGACCCCAAACAAGATGCCCTGGGCGTCGGGCGATAGGAATGCCACATCCCTGGTGTCTGAATTTCGCGGAATTCCGCACCCGCAGTGGTGTTTTGACGGTCTTCTGCACGGCGGTAAGCGGCTTTTACCGCCAATGTTGTAATGACCCCCTATGTATTGTTAGGTTCCATGAGTACTAAAAGAAAGCTTGTGATATTTGAAGTAACGTGTGGGCAATTTGCTGAGATACAATAAAACAATAATAGAGATTTAGGGAAACATCACTTCTCCATTCTAGGTCCACACCGCCTCCTAGTACTGAATCTACTTTGCTGGGTGTTTGAGGTAATAGCCTTAATTTAATTGACAAAGGTGCAAATTCTCTATTGGGTCCGTTGGGTCTGTCAGCTACCTTTGATTATGTGGACCTCACAGTCCTTTTAGACAATCTGTCTATGGTGTTGGGGGGCTCACTAAACAGTTAAGTGGTCCCATTCCTTATTGTCTGACCCTATCCAACAGGTGAAATTGTGTCTGTTTGACAAGTAGCGGCTAGGCATGGCATGTATTATTATTAGAAGATAAAATTAGACTACAAACAGAATTCCACCTTGAAACAATGTAAAAATGAAGGTACGTTCAATTGAAACTTTCTCTCTATTTGAAACTTAGCACAATGATCAATCCTTTTCCTGATTGTCCCAGTCACCAAGGCTTAACAACCATTGGCAAATCAATACGTGTTGCCCATTCTGGCTTTGCCAATGTTTTTAGCTATGCTGTACAGCACTGTGGCTTCTGATCTGAGCAGCATGGCTATTGAAAAAAGCCTGACGATGGCCGCTCTGTCATTTTGTAGGCGTCTGCATGCTTTCAACAAGCATGCGTGCACCTACTAAATTATGTGGGCACTTGTTTTCTTTTTTTTTTACTGATGTGGTAAAATGCATACAAAAGCACTTTAAAATATATTTTTGTAAATAATTATAAGCGTTGACTGGTTTGCGAAAGTGAATTGAAGGACGGTGTAGGGGAGAAGCAACACAGCCAGCGGGGGTAGAAGCAGCACAGCAGGCGGGGGAGAAACAACGCAAGCGTTGCTTGAATTGTTTAAAAAGCATGGCTATTACCAATTCCAAAACAATTTTGAGCAGGGCAGGGAGCCACTTGTCTAACCTTTGGCAGGTTTATCAGGGGAAAACATGGGGAAACTTTGATTGTCTAAGACAAATGCTGGATACTCATTTTCCGTAGCTCTATTCCTGTAGCTTTCTAAAACTCGTGATTACCTTGGCAATGTTTTTCAATTACTGCCAATATGGCTTTGAGAGTTAAGCGCTGGTTGCTGATATCTGCTTTTAAATACAGGTTAAGACATTGAATCAGCGTAGTAGCAACTCACCATTTCCTCCCACAAAACTCCCAAGTACAGGTAAAAGGAGTATATTAAAGCCCCTTTTCGTTTTATTTCTAGCTGAAATGTCTAGTTTTCTGTCAAGAAAGGCCTTTTCTTAAAAAACACAATGTGAGAAGAGGACTCTGATCATCACAGCTGCCTCTTTAGCATGTTTATCACCCTTAGATATGACCATGCTATGTGCTTCAGTCCTCTGTGAGACCATAGTGCTCCCGTTCACATCCAGTCATTAAAAGGAAATACATCCACCACCAGCTGGGAGGCAATCAGTGGATGCCCAGAAGAAGTTGTTTTGAAAAGCTTGGGGCGACACAAATACAAACAGCTCTTTTTATGGAAAGTGTACAAAAAAAACATATGTGTATTACAATGTGTATCTTAAAAGACATTAAATAAAAATATAAGTCTTACCAGGCTCATCTATGTGACCATGTCGTCTGCAACATACATAGACTCTCTACTTAGGGCTTAATTATGAGAGGCTTGTTAAATTCCGTGCTGTGCATAAACTCCTGGGATGGAATTACAAGCTTAGGGCCTGATTTAGGACTTGGTGGACGATCTACTCTGTCACAATGGTGACAGATATCCCGCCTGTCGAAATCTAAATGACACTTGTGTCCTAAAGGGATTTGGAGTTCGGTGGGCGGGATATCATTCACCATTGTGACAGAGTAACCAGTCTGCCGAGTTCTAAATCAGTGCCTTAGTTTTATTTGTTAATTTCACAGGTCAAATTTGCCGAAATTTAACAGGGGGAAAATTACGATATTTACCATATCATCACGGATTTTGGTGTGTTAAACACCAAAACCCTCATGTTATTCCCCATTAATTCATAACTGATAAATGACATGCCCCATAGTATCGTTATTTACTAGGGATGATAAATAATGCCTCAACTGGTAATCAGGCCATTCCTTTTGAGCCTGATCTTTGTCCTTAGGTAATGAATGCTGCTGTACTTTTTAAAAACCACAGGCACATTTGTTACCCAAACATCAACCTAATTAATACCTTCTTTCCAAAGAGGCACTTACAGCCATTATCCTCTAAGGAAAAAAAATACATCTTGGTGCGTAACCAACGGATGCTTTTCAGTACTAACACAAAACCAAACCTATGGGCCTTGCCAACGCTTTATTACGTTGCTTGCCTTAGGTCTTTAAGTGGACGTTCTCTTTTATCAAGTTTGAAACCTTTTCTTGTGAGTGTCTTTCATGTGTTTTTTTTTTTAAGAAATAGGCCTTTACCTTTTAAGTTGAGCCTACCAGACAGCACATGTTCTCTGGTTTCAATAGGCCTTATTTGAGCTTACCTAGAACTTTTAGGAAATACAGCGCACCCTTTCCTTCCATTGACTGGCTTTTTGTCACTCTCTTTTGTTCATTTTGTATTTGATGGCATTCTTTTTTCGTCATGTATTTGTCCCTCGCCTGGATTACTGGCTCTAACATCTTCTTGACTGGCTGACTTGTGTCCTTCCACTGCTCACTTTTAGGGAACTACTTCAGCAACCCATCAAAGTCCATGCATGTTCCAGCTTTCTCCCTCTTGTGTTTCTCCCACTCAAAATATCCTTCCTCTATGCTCTGTGTTTGCTGTTTCTCTCTCTGGTGGGTGCTCACTTTTTTGCTGGTGTAATTCTCCCTCGAATTTCCAGCCCACACTCCATGTTGCTGTCTCCTTAGTGTTCTTCTTCCCATCCACTGTGTTGTTGTCTCCTTCGTGTGCTTCGTCCCAGCCCCTGTGTTACTCCCTGTCCCTCAAGGTCCTCAACTACTCCCTACTGCTTTCCCACAATCTGCTCTTCCCCCTATTCATCCAGTGCACCGCATCTCCACAGGTGTTATTTTGAAATATACATTTTAAAATATATATATATTTTTTAGATGGGCTGGCAGCAAATTGTTGCCAGCATTCCACAAGTGTTTTTGCCCACTTACACGTTCTTCCTTTTTTATTATTGATCTAAGTGTGACAAGACATCTTAGATCAGTCAATAATAATAAAAGAAAATGTGCCCGTATCAGTTTGTGGCCACATGCATGTGTAGGGGGCAAAAACGCGATTACAGAATGATAGGACTGACAAAAGTGGTTGCGTCAATGCTACTTCTTTTGTAAATACTTTCTTATTCTCCTCTTGTTGTGAATGGTTGCAGCTTGCAGTAGTTATGTATTCATTCATTTGTAATTTTATGTGCCTTGAAAAAGTCTCATGTCAAAGACAAAACACGTGTTAGTTGTTCATCTGTTTTAGCCACAAATGAATGGATAAACAGCACTGCAGGCAGTGAAATACTGTTCATTAGCACTGGAAGAAGAGCAAAAGAATCTTAGTTTAATATTGTTGTCTCATGATTACCATTATCATGTAACTCAGAACTGATGTTATTTATTTTCTTAATGTATGCAATAAACCCATGAATTGTTTGAAACTATGTGATCAGTTCTGTTTTGCCACTTCTGTAAGTGATTGTTTGGTAGCACTCATCTTTATCCTTATGTTTACCTAGCTTACTTAATATCACTCGTTATGGAAGTGTAATTTTGAATACCTACTGCTACCACTGTAATAATTCACTTCAAAAATTAGAAAAAGGATTCTCACCCCCAGCAAAAATGTATGTGTAACACAAGTTCAGTGATGTCAATATCTTCGATCATGGCATTGTTTTGTATGTAGTATAACTTTACATTTCTCAATTCAGTGAATATAGTAGCTCCACTTTTACATACTTTCTCAGCGCAAATTTTCTGTGCCTGATGTCTTGACTTGTGTATTTGATCATGAGAGATGGTGAAGTGCCTTGGGGACCCATTTGGATAGGAGCAAAGTTGAAAATCCTAGTCAGCAGCTAAGAGATTTTTCTTTGGCTAACTAAAAGTAGTGTGTTGGCTTTCCCAAAAAAGTGAACATTCACCAGGTGAAATCAAAAGGAGGATTCACGTTTATTCCTCGCAGTCTATCAAGAATATTCTGCTCTCATAAAGTGATTCAAATGTTATCATGCAGTAAATGCAAGGAGACTCTCAAGTGTCCCTCATTACCTTGCTAAACATGGAATCCCTGAGGTTTTTTAAAGTTTTAGATGGCCCGATAGAGTAAGGGTTGCTTGAGGTTTGGCCTATTGATCGCATTCTCAATTTGGAATGGGTGGTCAAATGGGAAGTTTTAACTCTCCCGTACTGCCTTCAAAAACTTGCATGGCATAAGGGTCACAGTTTGAGTTTTTTTCAAAACAAAATCCTGCTTTGTGATTTTGTTTTGGGAAAAAAACATAAACAAGTTAAAAGTTTGACCGATGGTACCATTATTTTCACTGTATGGTCAGTCAAACTTTAAACTCATTGACAGGAACTGCCATGACTAAGTTTCCTATCAATGACTAGAGGTGTCCGGTGGGCCAGCAGACATCTCTAAATTCGAAGTACGGTGCTTCAGACTCTAAAGCTAGCTCGTAGTCATCAGTAAATTGGCTGAGTTGGGTTGGACGCATGCTCCGTCCACAAGCACGCCATTGAACTATGGGACCTCCTGGACTCTACCGCACCGGACGTCGCCTTCATCACTGAGACCTGGATGAACGCCTCCTCGGCCCCCGACATCGCCAAAGACATCCCCGACGGCTACAAGATCGCCAGGAGAGCCCGCACCAACCAAGTCGAAGGAGGACTCGCCATCATATTCAAGAACTCCATCAACGGCACCACCTCCACCGAAGACACCCCCCTCGCCGCCGAACACATGCACTTCCAGATCCACACCGACCCCAGGACCACCCTCAGAGGAACTCTCATCTACAGCCCCTGGACCACGCGCCCTCTTCAGCGAATCCATCACAGACTTCATCTCCCCGCACGCCCTAGCCTCGCCGGACTACATCCTCCTCGGAGACCTCAACTTCCAGCGGGAGGAGAAGAACAACGACACCAACACCACCACCCTGCTCGACAACCTCGCCAACCTCGGTCTCAAGCAACTGGTGAACACCCCCACCCACATCGCCGGACACACGCGCGACCCCATCTTCTCCGCCAGCACCACGTATCCTTCAGCCACTCCTCCGTAATACACTGGACTGACCACAGATGTGTCCACTTCACCTTCAGATGCAAGACTCTCCACCTTCGCACACAACCCATCTCACGCAGACATTGGAACAAAATCTCCACTGAACAGCTACTCTCCACTCTCAGCCACAACCAACCTACCATCACCACCGATGCCAACAACGCAGCCCTCAGCCTCACACAATGGATCACCAACTGCGCTGACAACCTCGCACCCCTCAGACGCCTCCCAAGACAGGCCAACACCAGGAAACCTCAATGGTTCACAGACGCATTCAAGGAATCCAAAAAAAACTGCTGTACCCTCGAGAAAACCTGGCGTAAAGACCACACCGTAGAAAACATGTCTGCCCTCAAAATCGCCATCCGCGAACACCATCAGCTGATCCGTGCCACCAAAAGAACATCCTTCAAAGACAGACTGGACAAGAACACTCACAACAGCAAAGAACTCTTCAACATCGTCAAAGAGCTCTCCAATCCCAACGCCAGCTCCAACTCCATCACCCCCTCACAAGAACTCTGCAACTCCCTCGCTACCTTCTTCCATCGAAAGATCACCGACCTACACAACAGCTTCGGTCCACAGACCCAGCCAACCACCACAGAACCCACAGCCCCAGCCATCACCCTCAACGCCTGGACACACATCAGTGCGGAAGAGACCAAAACTACCATGAACACCATCCACTCCAGTGCCCCCTCGGACCTTTGCCCCCATTTCATCTTCAACAAAGCCGACGACATCATCGCCCCCCATCTCCATACCATCATCAACAGCTCGTTTGCATCTGCCACCTTCCCCGAGAGCTGGAAACACGCGGAAGTCAACGCTCTCCTGAAGAAACCTACGGCGGACCCCAGCGACCTGAAGAACTTCCGCCCCATCTCGCTCCTCCCCTTCCCGGCCAAAGTCATCGAGAAGACAGTCAACAAGCAACTGACCAAATTCCTCGAAGACAACAACCTGTTCGACCCCTCCCAGTCCGGATTCCGAGCCAACCACAGCACGGAAACCGCCCTCATCGCAGTCACCGATGACATCAGAACTCTGCTGGACAACGGAGAAACAGCCGCCCTCATCCTCCTCAACCTCTCGGCTGCCTTCGACACTGTCTGCCACCGCACCTTAATATCCCGCCTCCGCTCCACCGGTATCCAAGGACAGGCCCTGGACTGGATCGCCTCTTTTCTCTCTAACTGCTCCCAAAGAGTGTACCTCCCGCCGTTTCGCTCGGATCCCACCGAGATCATCTGCGGTGTCCCACAGGGCTCCTCGCTCAGCCCAACTCTCTTCAATGTCTACATGAGCCCCCTCGCCGACCTCGCACGCAAACACAACATCAACATCATCTCCTACGTCGACGACACCCAGCTGATACTTTCCCTAACCAAGGACCCTACCACCGCCAAGACCAACCTGCAGGACGGAATGAAAGACGTCGCAGAATGAATGAAACTCAGCCGCCTGAAGCTGAACTCAGACAAAACGGAAGTCCTCATCCTCGGGAACACCCCGTCCGCCTGGGACAATTCTTGGTGGCCCACGGCCCTGGGCACCGCACCAACCCCCTCAGACCACGCACGCAACCTCGGATTCATCCTGGACCCGCTTCTCACCATGACCAAACAAGTCAACGCCGTCTCGTCTTCCTGCTTCCTCACTCTCCGCATGCTCCGAAAGATCTTCCTCTGGATCCCCGCCGACACCAGAAAAACTGTGACCCACGCCCTCGTCACAAGCCGCCTGGACTACGGAACTACCCTATACGCAGGAACCACCGCAAAACTCCAGAAACGTCTTCAGCGAATACAAAACGCCCCCGCACGCCTCATCCTCGACATACCCCACCACAGCCACATCTCCGCCCACCTGAGACACCTGCACTGGCTACCCGTCAACAAAAGGATCACCTTCAGGCTTCTCACACACGCACACAAAGCCCTCCACAACAAGGGACCCAAATACCTCAACCGTCACCTCAGTTTCTACACGCCCACCCGTCAACTTCGCTCCACCAGCCTCGCACTTGCCGCCGTCCCTCGCATCCACCGCACCACGGCAGGTGTTAAACCCTTCTCCTACCTGGCGGCCAAGACATGGAACTTCCTCCCCTCCAACCTCAGGACCACCCAGGACCACCTCGCCTTCCGGAGGCAGCTCAAGACCTGGCTCTTCGAGCAGCAGTAAACCCCCACCCCCTAGCACCTTGAGACCCTCACGGGTGAGTAGCGCGCTTTATAAATATTATTGATTGATTGATTGATTGGAAAACATCTTTCCTTAACTTATGCAAACAAAAGAAGGTTGGTCACTGGATGAAATTATTCTTCAGGGTCAGCTCTTGATTTCTTCAGGACCGAGGTGACTTGTCCAATCTTCAGGTAGCCCGGGTCATCATATTGGTTAGTGCGGAATTGATTTCCTTGATTAAAGTGGTTCGGCTGCTTTCACAGTGCCTATTGTTTGAAGAGTTTGTCATCACTCACTACCTTGAAGTTCTTCCAAGAGACACTGTCCTTTGGATTAGTTGGTAGGGAGTGCCAGCTGATTACCTGGCTTTGTTCCAGGGAGCACTGATCTTTGGGTTGGGCACTGATTGATTTTTAACAATTGTTCTGTAACAAATGAGAGCTCTATCTTCGTAACCTTTTCAGTGAAGAAGTTAGAGAACATCTTGAATCTGTATTCTGAGGCATCAGTGTCTGTTTACGTGTTAGGGGACGGTTGTTGTCTAGTGATATAGTAGAGCTAGACTGAATGGGTTGTTGCCCTTTCTAGTTAGGATCTAAAGAAGGAGGCTTTTGCTTCAAAAATAAGGTTCTTTCCCTCAAAAAGTGAGTATAATGCAAAGCTAAGGGGTCTTGTCTCTATCTTCTCTCAAGCAGCCTACTTTCTTCATTGAAATTCTTGTTGTACCACAAGCAAGAGAAATTGTTTTTCTGCCTCTTTTATTTTAAGGGGCAACTTCATCTATGATATTGGGGCGACAATGTAATGTGAGTCAAGATCAGTTGGACTCCAGAGATAATTAGACTGTTGGAGGTGGACATTATTTTAGCTGAGAGCTTGTTGATGTTGATTTGTTTTCTTTCTCTGATTCAACATTTGGGCCAGTGGGGTTGGCCTTTGGTTAGCATTTTTCAGTGGTGAGATGGGTGATATAGTTGTCAGACCCGTCGACTGGTAGTATGAAGTCCACGGAAAAAGACCCCTCTTTTGCTATAACATCACAAAGTCTTGAGTAGAGCTTTTCATGTAGGTTGAACTTGCACAAATTTGAGTGAGGTCTTTGTGCAAAGGAAATGTCTTATTTGAGCAATCTAAGAGTCTGTGGTGTGATTCCAGTGTAGATTGAAGTATCCTAGAACAATGTTGTAAGTAGGCAGGGGGGAGTGTTTAGTGATAATAGCCATCACTTGTTTGATGAAGAGTTGGTTGTCATCTGGTGGGTGGTAGATGATGTGGAACTTCGTTGGCTTCAAACGAACAGCTGTGAGTTCATCCCCATACGTTCAAAGGTGAAGTGATTCTCCACATTGAAGCAATTAATTTGGAGAGTGACTCAGTGGATAGCTGCAATGCCCTGACTGTAGTGCCCCTCTCAATCTAGGTGCTTAATGGAGAGTTTTGGTGGAGCCAATAGGTCCATCAAGTGGGTGGAAATGTTGTTCTGCCGGATTTCAGTAAGGAATAGAGTAATGATGTCATGTGCCATGCCTCCTGCCTTTTATGGAGCACACTTGGGATACTTGTGATGCACAGGTCTTATAATTCTATGTAACTGTTGACTGGGCACGGCCTGGTGAACACTGTTGGTGTCCCGGACACTAATGCCAGACAATCGTTCACGAGGAGAAGGTCTTAGCACCATTGTATTATGAAAGTGTTATGCAGAGCATATGGTGAACTATGAACTAATGTACCAAGTACATATGTTTTGCCCATCTCACACTAGCACAGGGTACAAGCCCGATTTCTCTTTTTATGATCAGTGCCATGGTTGTAACTTAGTCCTTCATTAGTGTGTAGAGCATGATCGGGAGTATAAACTCCATATTCTGTGAAGTCCCGCTGGTGCCCTCATGCTGTTGACATCGGGTTTTCAGGCCAACGACATCCGGCATTAAAACCAGTCATGTCTTACATCAGGTATTTGCAGTCTAGAGTTCCTGGTGAAGACCAAAGACTCAAGACCAACACGGCGAGCACAGTAAAGTGATCGAACAATATATGTCTATGAACCTTCTTCTGTATTTAGCTGAACAATCTCAGTTTGATCTCAGAGAATATTATATTCCCACGTGATGTAAATGTTATTGAGCAAAACCTAAGAGCATCCCTATTGCTAAAGACTTGGTATGCGTTTCATGAATGATTACAGCAATCTATGAGCCATTGCAAGTTCAGAACTCTGTGAATGCTTTCCTTGACTCACAATAAGCAGAGTCATAGATCATGAGATGAACTATTTATGCAACAAACTATAGTGTCTGCCAGAAATCTCACTGACAACAGCCTCAATGATTCACACATGGTAACCTGAGTGCATCACTAATGTTTTATTTTCAGGTAAGATAAACCATTATTACAAACTGTACAATTGTGTGAATATGATAGTAGTATTATGACTTCAAGGAACACTAGCTAACCACGGACATCATCTATTCCATGTCTCCCTCCTTGCAGCACCCTCCCTAATTCCCTTTTCTTTATCTAGCCACTCCGATCCTCTGGTTGTACTTAGTTAGTGCTGCTGGAAGGTAGATCATTAGGGTACTGCTCCTGAGGAATCGTGAGTCTGCCTGTCAGAACTGCAAGCTCAATTTAATTTTGTTCCTCCCGAGCAGTATCATCAGCATGTCCACTTTAGACGACCTATGTGAAATGATGGAAAACCTCCAGAAGGAGGTGGAAGTGCACATAGAGTGTTCGATCGGAGGACCATAGCTGGTTCCGCTCATAGGGACTTATTGGAACTCTGACAGGGCAACAAGGATCTTGAGACGTATCTCACCCAGTTTAACTGCCTGGTTTCAGACACCAGATGAATGGAAGAAAAGAGGTCACTATTTTTTACCAGGGCTTAAAGGATGACCTTAAAGACTTGATTGCGCAGATAGATCCACAACCCACATCCTGTGAAGATCTCTTAGTCTTAGCATTATGTTTAGATCATCATATACCCCGAGAGAAAAGGAGATTGAAAAAAAGTTGAGATCCGCCCCTGGATCCATCCAAAAGAACATCCCAACCAAGGTCTTGATGAAGCAGAAGAATATATAGAGTGATAGATAGATAGATAGATAGATAGATAGATAGATAGATAGATAGATAGATAGATAGATAGATAGATAGAAACGACAGGACACTAGTTCTGCTCCACTGGAGCCATGGATGATGCTACCAGCATCCAGGCTAAAAGGAGAGTGGGCTGACACTCAAAGGAGCTGAACATGAGAGCCACCAGTCTGCTTCATTGGGGGCTGTAGAGGTAGCCGCTAGGCCCATGGCCAGGTAGCGAACAGGCCAGCACCGAAAATGAGCCATGCCAGGTGTTGTGAGTCCCAGTGCAAGGCAGAGGGAGACATAAAGCAGGCAGCTGAATGTGGACACTGTACTGCAAACTCACTTGGCAATGGGAGGACGATGCAGGTGCTCATAGAGAAGCCTGCCAGCGGGTGGTTGCAGAAGGGTCTGGCCGGGTTTAAGTAATATCTTCAGGGAGGAGTCTTTTACAGGTCCATGTTTCTACAGGTTGATAGCCTAGGCATATATGTAATTTCCACAGATTGTGATCACAGAGCTTTCCTCCCATGTGCCATTTCGGAAAAGAAAGTCCCTTTGCAAACCCCTGTGAACATCGACAAAGTTGGAACTCTGCAGGCATTCACAAACTTTCCCTTGGCATTTTCCAACCTCAATGCACATGGAAAATGACTCATGTCAAAATAAAGAGGGAGAAGGAAGGGATCACCCTTTAATGAGAGCGTTGATGAAGGAACTTTCCCTGTGGAAAAATAGAATGTTTTACATGAAACTGCAAAACATATTGTTAATTGGCTCCTGTAACTGGGTACGATTTGGAGGGTTACAGGGCAAATCTTGGGCACCACAAATTTCAAACTACTGTCCTACTACTCACTTTTTTTGTGCGTGGGCATCCTAGTTCTTGCACTGTGAAACTTTATGTAGATTTCCAGAGATTTGTTAGTGCCCAAATACAACTCACGGTTCACTTGCTCATGAGATTCTTGTAATTGGACTGTACATTTAATTAAAATGCTCTGTGCGCCTCTAGGTGTGCTCTGTGGCATAAAGTAGTGAACATACCAAATACACCTTTGGAAACTTGCCATGCTTCCGACATCTCATTCGTTCTAGGGAAGAATTTGTGAATCTGGCCCACTTGCGTGTAAATACTTGGCAACGTTATCTACAGGTAACGTCTGGTGACTGTGCTTTAAAAGGCAGCCATTTGGAAATCATACTGATCTGCATTTAGAAGCTTTCATTTTAATACATGAAACAACCTGTGTATTTTCATTGCATGCTAAAGCCTAATGAAAACTCAACTGTAAGGAGCAAGCGTTGACAGCAACAACAAAACTGAGGTTTGAGTTGCATTCTGGCTTCACAGAAAAATCTGGATTGTTTGCTTTTGTCTGTGATGACTATTGCTGTGGTTACCGGACTTTCCGGTGTCTTTACTGTCCCCGAGATGACCCCTTGACACCAGCAGTGATTGAACACTTCTTCATACAGATGTTGATTATTTTCTCACAACCCCTCTGGGTGGCTCCTGCTGGCAGGAAGTGACGGGGCGGAGACGAGTGAGATTTACAATCCTCGCCTGGAGCAGGATTCATTATTAGTCGTCCGCCACACAAAGGAGGGCCCAGGTCAAAGCAATCCCCCTAATAAAACAGTACTTTGCCAATGTTACCCAGGGTCACCGCTTTGTGGTGTCGTAAATTCACCTTAATTGCAGAGTGATTAACCAAATGAACGAGAAAACGGGTGAGCAACTTTGAAGGCGCTGAATGTTATTCATGATATCACACTAATTATTCGAATACACCCAGACAATTGGTACTCAAGGGCGTCAGTTAGGGGTAACCAGGTGCCCCTGGCATGCCTTTTAGTATACCTTTCACTGTCCTTGCTACTCATTTCTCAAGTATCTTGTAGACAGTAGCAGTAAGGGGAAGGAGGCAAGGCATTGAAAAGCTATGCTTACTTTTTGCAGCCTTGCCAAGTGCCACGCATCACGGGTCAGACTAAGGCAAACCGTTGATCATCCCCACACTGGCACCACATTGTCACGCAATTCTGACAGCTCTTTTAAACTCTCACCATCATTTTGTCTGCTATGTTCTATGTAAAATGTTCACATTTTTAACATGAGCATTCATTACATTCAGCATTTAGCTGGTGTATTTGCCTGCAAGGTGACTTGATACCCAGGGTTAGAGAGAAGTCAGAGTTATTGTCATGGTTACGCAGAGCCTCCGGTGCTCGGGCACTTGGAGGGAGATGGACTGTCCTTGCCCTCTGCAGAATTCACTATCATACTGGGCTCGGAGGTAGGACAAATGCTGTCAGCCCCTGGACTCACTTTAAGTGGAATACTGTGGCAAACCTATGCAAGGTATACTGACAGTAACCTCACAGAGCCCCACCAGGCATCATGGGTGGAGGAGCAGAGATGGGTCAACCAATAAATTAAGGACAGCCTAAAACCCTGGGCAGGAGCTTATCCTGAAAAAAATCTGGTATACAAATCACGCACCAAAGGTGTTGTAAAATAACATTCTCTCTTCAGAAGGTGTCTTTCCTTTAACACGCAGAAGTGTTTCTCTCATCTTAATACAAGAGTTTAGATCACTGCTCTGACAGGCATTTACTCAGAAATATTCCTGCCCCCCGGCCTTGAGCACAATGTGATTACTAAGCTAAGAGGTAAGTCATTTGTCATATTACTATGTGTGGTGGCTTAAATTCTTTATAAGGCACGCACAACATTATAGCCTTTTAAAACAAATGCAGTAGATTTTGGTTCTGCACAGGTATCCGTAACTCATCCATTTGAAAGTTGCTTCAATATAGCCTTAGAGCCTGCCATAGCAGGCTATACCGGCCAGTAAAGGCCAGCTCCATTCGGCTCAGGCCTTTAACAAAGGAGCTGGACTTTGATTGCCGGTATAGCCCTTGCCAGGAAGGGCTATAAGGCTACTAGAACATTCTGCCACTAGAGGGCAAAATGTTCTAATAAACAAAACAAAGTCCTCACAGAGCCCTCCGTGAGGCCTTTGTTCACAGCTGTTGCTGTGAACAAAGAACATTGAAATGTTGATGCTCTGGGCTTTTACCAGCCATTAGAAGCCCAGAACACTTCATTGTCTCCAATGGAGCTCCCAACATGTTACCGCCATGAAAAGGCTGGCAGAGAACGACGTTGTAATCTGCAGGGCAGCGCTGCTTGCAGCACTACCCTGGCAGATTACAATCACCCCCAGGCCATCCTGGGGGAGCTGGCAGTTCCCTGGCGGTCCAACCGCCAGGGTTTTAATGTGGCAGTCAGACCGCTGCATCCATGGCGGTCTTGACCGCCACACTCGTAATGACCCCCATAGTGTTGCCCAACCTAGGGGGAAAAGATGAGACTCAATTTAGAGTTTGCTCCTGTTCTGCATGTAGAGGTTGAATATCGGAGACCAAACGTGAGCCCTGCTTCAGGCCATTGTTTGTTGCAATACATTATGATATCTGGCCACAAGGCCTCTGCTCACCCTGCCCCTGTGTACCAACGTAGAGGGCCTATTTAACCCTCAGTAATTGCTTAGAGTTGGCCAAAGCTGACAGCTTAAACCAGAACTGCGACACGTTTACTGCACTATAGACCGCAAAACTTGCTTTTGCCTCAAAAACATTTGTGAGTTCAAAAAGTCAGAAATCTTCATCCATATTAGGTGAGGGGCCAGTGGGTGCATACATTTCAGTTTCTTTGTTAAATCAGGTCCTGAGTATCTTAAACTCATGCTTTTTCTACTTATGTGCATCCTTCATCACAAGTAACCTTCTCATATAAAGTCAGTATATGCAGCCTCTGCACACAACATAAAGGTGTCAGAGACATTTTAAGGCATGGGAAAAATGGGCAATTGCTCGGGCCCCCACCTTCCAAGCTGACCCCTGGAAAAGTGAACTATCTTTATTGTTCACTTCCGCCTATTACTATGTCTCGGCCTTTTACATGGTTCAATATTGTTTGGCACCATAGGACTTGAATTGGCAGAAAATGGGTAATAAAATTCAGTTGTTCTGAACTGGGGCCCCCAAAGTATTCCTTGCCAGGGACCATCAAAATCCTTCACAGAATGAAACATTTTGAGAAAACTTCCCAAAGTGCGAGTAGAGGAAAGCTACACAACTTCATCCAGACAGACAGTTACCGAAAGGAAAGCAGCATTGGGTGACATTGAAAGTTCTTTCCTTACCAAAAAGCTGAAGGAATTGTTCAACTCATTCATCAGGATAATGTTTCATTCACCATGCAAGGAGCAAAGAAAGAGCACAAGTTTGCTAGTATAAGCTTTTTATATTTCAAGGCATTACTTCGAATGGGCCAGGATTTCTCAACCCTGATTGGCCTATGAGCCTCAGGTTTTCTGAGATGATTATTCTTCTACCATGTTTTCAGCCGCAGAATACACAATAAAGAATGTTGGTGAAAAAACAGGATATTCAATTTGCTTTAAAAATGTCCACTTGGATTAACTTATAAATTTTAATCACACTCCAATACATTCCATTTATTAATCACTACTGGTAAATATGTTCCAGGATTCACAATAAGTTGTGATACGGCTAAGAACGTCCATGCATAGGTTCGTGAGAACTGGCTATAGCAGGATTCAGAAAAAGTTTTAGGGGTTTGTGAATAGCGTTTTTCACATTAATTTATCCACTGATGTTGATTATGGATGAAGAATATAAAGACTTCTGAACGTGACATAAAATCCCAAAACTGGGGACACAGAGAGAACATACTGTAAAATGAGTGTGAACTACATGTTTTTAGATCTTGCCTGAGGCAGTGCATGCGCTGTTGCTTGCAAGAGATTATGGGCCTCATTTCAACCTCGGCAGTCTTTTAGCAAGACCGCTGAGGTACCGCCGTGCTAAAGACCGCTGGTGCAGGCCGTTTTCCGCACAGCGTATCATGACTGCTGGCAGCCCTCCGCCCTTTTCCGGACAGAGAGCCACCAGCAGCCATACTGGCGGTCAGCAGTGAAGTGGATGCTGCTCCACCTCCACCGGCACGTCATCAGAACACCGCCCAACGAATCAAAACCCATGATTCGGTGTGGCAGTGTTCTGGTGATGGGGAGCTGGCGGCGGAGCAGCCCTCATGGATCCCGTTCCCTCCCGGAGGATCACCGGACCAGGTAAGGTGATCGTCCGTTAGGGGAGGGGGGTGGGGGGGTGTTGTGTGCATGCATGGGGGTGTGCGTGTGAGTGTGTAGAGGGGGTGTGTGAGTGCGTGTATGCATGCAGGGTGTGTGTTGTTCGTATGGAAAATGTGTGCATATCCCCACGAAATCCATGGCGGTATGCGGGGTCGTGATACCGCCGGCGGTGTAGTGACGGCCGCCGGGCTGGAGACCGAAGTCTCCAGCCCAGCGGTCTTTACCACCGTGGCAGTCAGTGTGGAGAAGTGGCAGTTTTGCATGGCGGTCACCGCCATGCTTGTAATTCAAATTTTTGTACCGCCAGCCTGTTTGCGGTATTACCACCACTTATCCACTGATCGCCAGGGTTGTAATGAGGGCCTATGTTTACTAAAAAGGGCTTGGAGCCCACCCTTCGCTTACCATTTGTTGGCTTCGTTGTCACTGGCTCCTCATTGGTCAGCATGTCCAGATTCACTTTCCTTTTGCTCGTTTCTGCGTTTTGTGGAGTATGGACCAAATACTGATTCATTTTTTTTGATTAGTGTCTTTCCACTGTTTGTGCTGCAACTGAGGTTATTTTTTCTCTTTCATCTTTTCCTGTTGTCATTGTTGTTGCCTGTTCCCCTGTTCCCCCTTTCTTGTCAGTATGTGTATCACTGCCCTACCACCACCACCCTAACATCACCACCCTGGCAAAACCACACCACTCTAAAGCCACCCCACCACCGCCATCTTACTGCATCAGTGTGTGTGCAACTGCCCTACCACCATCATGAAAACACCCCCGACTGCCACCACACTTACAACACTACAGCACCCTACTATCCCTTACGTATCACCACTACATTACCCTACCAATACGAGCATAACCACCAACAAAACCACCCTAACTACCACCAGCCTACAACCACCCTACCACAACCACCATCCCACCACCCTACACCTAACACCACCACCCTACCACCACCTACCCACCACTGTAACCACCACCTCTATCCTAGCCACCACCCATTAACCACCACTGCCCTACTCTAACCACTGCCACCCTACCCTAATGACCAACACCCTAGTCACCTGGCAAGACCAAAATTACTGATACTTTTCTAAAGCTTGCAATAGCTTGTGAACAAAGGCCCAGCAGAAGCAATGCACAAAGAGAGCCCACCCACTCTCCTTGATGTTTTACCAAGCGAGTAGAAGGAACAACTTTATACAGAAGATCACCAAATGGGATGAGGCAATGGGACAAAATAAGAAAAGACAGTCAAGAGGTAAAGGCATGGTTGCATACTTTAACTTAATCCACCATCGGGGGGTGTGGCCAACATGGCGACCGGAGCAGCAGCATAAACTGCAGCTCCGATCCCTGGCCCAAAAAAACATCCTGTTCGCGGTGCCTGCAACTTGGAAAAGGGTCGCGGGCACCGCCTTAAATTGCCGGCCTGGGTCCGCGCTGCGGGCCGTATCCAGAATCCGGATAACACACCTGCTGTGTGCACCGCGAGCGTGTTCCAGGGAGGCCGCGGCCGTGCTCGCGACCGCGGCCTGAGTTCCTCCGTAGGCCTGTGCCGCCAACTTCGGACCCGCGTCGGCGACCACATTAAAGACCGGCCCGGAGGCTGGATCGCGGGTGCGCCTGCTATCGGAGCCATTGTCGGCTCGTCTTCCACTGGTCCACGTGTTCGTGTTCCGGCCGCTGCACCCGCTTTGGACGTTGCGGGCGGGCGGCAGTGCGGCCGGATTCACGCCCACAACCGACGCCGGGAGGTTTGCGTAGCTGAGAGCTGCCGGGCTGGTGCCCGTCTCAACCAATGCACCCGTGGTCGGCCCGGAGGTTGGGCCACGGTGGTATCCCCCCGGCCGGGGTGGACAGGAACGGCTCTACACTTCGGCCTGCGCGTCGGCAGCCATTTCGACGTCCGGCTCAGAGGCTGGACCGCGGGCACGCCTGCTACTGAGGCCATCGGCGGCTCTACCTCAACTGTTCCCCGTGTCTGGGCTCCGGCCGCCGCACCCGCGTTGGATGCTGTGTGCGGGCTGCCGGATCTACATCCACAACTGTAGCAGGGAGGCTTGTGTGGATGTGCATTGCTCTACTGGTACCCGTTTTAACGAGTGCACCTGCGGCCGGCCCGGGGGTCATGCCGCGGTAACATTGCTCTGGCTGGAGGAGACGGGAGCGGCTCCACACTTCCGCCCATGTTTCGGGGCAGCCGTCTTGGACGAGGCTGCCCAATTATTTAAACAATACTCTACGGACAGGGGCCTGATGCCCCGCCCCACGGCGCACTCCTCCTACCATCCGTTGGACAAGTTTCAACATTGATGTGCCCGGGGTACTTTGGCTGGTAGTGGGACCTACACCAGCGGCAGCAACGGTACACTGAATGAAACACCCGCTGCACCATCGGCTCGTGAACTGCTATGCGGCTGCTCCCGTGATCGTGCCTGGGGTCTATATAATAACACCCCGCTGTTAGAGGACCTGCATCGGAGTATGAACTTACGACAGATCGGGAGATCATACTGCAAAAGCCGCAGCCTTGCGGACTATGACTGAGGTGGGTGCGCACCTTTAATTAAGCTGTAATATGCGTACTGTGCATGTGGATATGTTCTGACACTCCGCACATCAACTACCTCCCGTGCAGTGTTGTCATCATTGAGTGGAGGCACGTCTGAAATCCTATAGGCCCCATCGCTTGTGGCTATGCCGTTGATCTGAGTGTGAGCTCATTGGAGAGGTGTGCCGGGGGTGGAGGTGCAGTGGCCCTCCTACCTGTATTGACACTTGCTAATATAATGGGCCATTACCCACACATTCTTCTACATTGACTCTCAACTGGACAGCCTGCCCTTCGTACCCAGGCTGCACCAACCAGAGTCGTGCTTCTCATCTTACCCAAATGTGTCAATTCCAATTATCCTACTGTCCTGATACACCTGTGAGACTCCGCGACAACACCA
This sequence comes from Pleurodeles waltl, assembly GCF_031143425.1. NCBI lineage: Eukaryota > Metazoa > Chordata > Amphibia > Caudata > Salamandridae > Pleurodeles > Pleurodeles waltl. The sequence goes on from NC_090444.1 coordinate 441,911,676, forward strand.
TCTCTTTCGTCTAAAGTGACACAGCGTGCACACTTCATCTGCTGCCAGTAGCTGCGTCACGTGCTAAACTCGTTCCAAAGCAGCAGTGCACCCACCTCTCCTCTCCACTAGATACCTACCAGCTCACATCTTAACCACGTGACTACAGTCCCGTTCCGGTGGCGTGTGAATTGTCTCTCACTCCTGGTACACTATTCTGTGGTCATCAGAGTATCACTTTTTGCTTCTAACTGTTACCCTAAGACCCCCATAACAGCGCCCTCATTGATCCACGGGTAGCAATTTATGAACGCCCCTCCTGCATCTCCTCCACTTGGTCCTATACTGTCTGGACACTCCTGAAACCAATCTGCCAAATGGTCAAACCAAAAACCCCACGTGCACCTCCGGGTAAAATGGATCTTGACACCCCTCCCTCCCATTGACGCCCAGGTGTCCATGCAACTGGCCTTGCAGAAGATGGACATCACATTACAATCACACACGTCGCAGTTCGAGAAGATACTGCAAGCTATCCTAGACACTAAGTCCACCCTAGAAGCCAAGATAGGCTCGGTAGCAGAAGACCTTAACGTACTCCGAACCGACCAACATGCACTATCTAACAGGGTATCTGAATTAGAGAAAGACTCTGCAATACTACCCCGTTCTGTGAAGGATCTCCAATCGCAATTATCACACCTAACAACGGAGGTGGACCTCTTAAAACGCAGAGCGGAGGATGCGGAGAGTAGGTCTCGACGCAATAATATACGTCTGGTAGGTTTTCCTGAGCGGATCGAAGGCCCCAGCATAGAACTATTCATAGAACAATGGCTCACGGATACAATTCTCAAAGACAATATCCTGAAGTTCTTTTCTGTCGAACGTGCCCACAGGGTCCCGGGAAGACCCCCTCCGCCTGGCGCTCAACCTCGCCCGCTGATAATGAAACTCCTTAACTATCGAGACAGAGACCTCATTCTACAATTATTTCGCAAATCTGGCCCAATGCGTTTAGAAAATGCAATGATTACTGCATATCCAGATTTTACAGCAGAAGTCCAGAAGAAACGGAGCTCTTTCTATCGTGTCAAAGAATGCCTTCGCAAACACCACATCAAATATGCGTTGATGTTTCCAGCCAGACTCCGAATACAAGATGACACCCGGGTACATTTCTTTACTACACCGGAAGATGCCTGGACCTGGCTACACGCCAAGGGCTTTGCCGACCCGATAGACACAGAAACTCAAGGCAACAGCTGGTATCCACCTAAGACAAGGCGGAAGCAACGTAAAAAACAAGGCGCTAAACCCTCACCGGAACAATCACAAACTGAACGCTCCCTTCTCCTGCAAGCCACGTCCAGATTCGTTAATACATCACCAACCGCCCTGTCTAATCAAACTGAAGGAGAACCAGACCACGACCTTACTTCCGACTCGGCGGACTCCACACGTGGCCCTACGCTCACACCGCGCACAGCAGACGATATTGGTTGAATCATCCGTGATTCATCCATACCTGCTTCTTATAACCGATAACGGGACTTCCTCCCCCCAGTTGTCCGAGTGAAACCTGGCGACACTGCGGGCCCTTGGCCGCGGCGCGCGGCCCGACCGCGGGCCCGGGCGGCACACTCAATATCATAAACAACTTGGGCAGGGTGACTTTATCTTTTCACTCTGCACGAACGATTTTTGGCACCCCCCATGCGCCATATGGACTGTTCTCCCATGCCGGCAATGACCTGAATTTTTTTCATTTTTTCATTTATCTTGTTGTTGTTATATACTGTTTTCAAGTGCATTAGTTTTTTTTGTGGTTACTGGCCTTGTCACACGCTACTCTACCGCAAACACATCCGCAAATACCCACCCCGCATACACTGCACCAATAAGCTCACATTTAACAATGCTGCGTACGCTGCCCGGTTGGTCTTGGAAGGTAATCATTGTGATATTCCCATAGCGGGACCGGGGGACAAACACCTCCCCGTTTTATTTATATCTACAAATGTATTATAGCTTCTCAAACACAACGGGGAATCTTGAAATATAAGATACTCACATGGAACATCAGGGGCATGGCAGCGCCGCAAAAGCGACAAAGGATTCTCACATTTCTTAAAAGACAACAAGTACACATTGCCCTGCTACAAGAGACACACCTCACTAAATCCACATTAGAGAATACACGCTTAAAATGGAAAGGACAATTACACGCCACCACCTCCTCTTCCTTTGCTCGTGGCATGGCGATCTGGGTGGCCCCTGGGGTCCCATTTACTACGACTCGCACACAATGCGACCCAGAAGGCAGGTATGTGATACTAGAGGGTGTTCTAGACGGATCCCCATCAGCATTGGTAGCGCTATACTCCCCTAACTCTAGCCACGGTGACTTCCTGAAAACGCTTACCACCGGCAGTCTTAGTGATCCTGCATTAGAGTGCATCTGGGGGGGTGACTTCAATAGTGTTCTGAACACTCAAATGGACCGCTCGTTTCCCCCTCTGGGTGCAGCCTCAACCAACCGAGCCTCTCAAGATTTAGCAAAATGGGCCTCTCATAATGATTTAAGAGATATCTGGAGGATAGGTCACCCTACCCACCGCGAATATTCCTACTACTCCCAAGTACACAAATTATACACCAGAATAGATATGATCTTTGTGTCCGCATCCGTAATCCAGAAGATGTGCATTACCGAATATTTGGCACGCACCATATCGGACCACAACCCATTATGCGCAATAATGGCCTGGGGCTACATACATACCCGCATACCAACATGGCGACTGCAGCCAGAAATTCTCTTGGATCCCCCTTTCCATACGGAAATGTCCAAACAATTGGCTGATTACTTCTTACTAAATAAAAACACAACAACTTCTCGTGTTACAGAATGGGACGCCCACAAGGTGGTGATACGCGGCCACTGCCTTGCAGCCACAGTAGGGGTAAAGAAGATACTCACTAAAGAACTACAAGACTTAGAGGTTAAGCTCCGCAAAGCGGAGATCAAGATCTCCAGTGGTGAGGCTACATTAACTGAATTGAATTCGCTTAAAGCTGCCTATAATGAAGCAGATACTAGACTGGGTAAACACGACTACAGACAGTACATGACACGACAACACGCTGAGGGGGATAGATCGGGTAGACTACTGGCGTGGCTTACTCGTCAACCCTCGCAGTCATCACCTATTGGTGCAATACGTTTAAGTTCCGGCGTCATTGTCAATACCCAATCTGAAATCAACGTCGCCTTCTCAACATACTACTGTACTCTATATACACCTCCTCCTCCCCCGTCAGAGCAGCAACTAACTGATATATTAACGTTAGTATCTCACAACCAACATATTATAGACAATGCCAATACCCTAGACGGTCCCATTACAATAGAAAAATTGCGCGCAGCACTAACACAAATGGCACGAGGCAAAACCCCTGGCTCAGATGGCTTACCGGTAGAATACTTTAATTCCCATGCTACACATCTGCTACAGCCACTCACAGACGTATTCAATGAGGCACGCAATAAATTACTACTACCAGAATCCATGCGCAAAGCCCTAATAGTTGTTCTCCCAAAAGCAGGCCGTGACCCTTTAGAGGTTACATCATACAGGCCACTCTTTCTTCTTAACACAGACTGTAAATTACTGGGGAAAATACTAGCAAATAGATTACTTCCCCACTTAGAAAGTTTAATACACTCGGACCAGTCTGGGTTTATCCCTGGGAGAAGTACTTTCTTAAACATCAGAAGACTGCTTCACATAATGCACAGTAACACAGAATCAAAAGCTGTAGCCCTCTCCTTAGATATTGAAAAAGCATTCGATACGCTGAGCTGGGATTATCTTCTACGCACGCTTAAAGCGTTTGGATTTGGTCCCGGTTTTTTACAATGGATCAAAACGCTATACTCTAATCCCACAGCTCGAGTCAAAAACGGACGTGTTATCTCTGAGGCGTTTCCCATAGGCAGGGGCACCAGACAGGGATGCCCACTATCCCCTTTATTATTCGCCATAGCTATGGAACCACTAGCAATTAAACTACGCAGTTGCGCACATCTATGGGGCATCTCCGAATCCAACACACATCATATTATATCCTTATATGCGGACAATGCCCTGATATACCTGCGCAATCACTCCACCTCCATGGCTGAGGTACTATCAATGCTTGACTCCTTTGCCCTAGCTTCTGGCTTGCGCGTCAATTGGTCCAAATCAAGTATCTTCCCTCTTACCCCCATACAAGCAGACCTTCACATGACACTACCGCAATATCAACTCCCATGGTCACACAATACTTTTAAATATCTTGGGATCCAAATCTATCACTCCATTGCTGACCTGAAAGAAGGAAATATTGATAGAGCACTCAGCTCTACTCGCAGCTTACTGTCATTCTGGGGCTCGCTCCCCTTATCCCCTATGGGCCGTGTAGCAATAGCGAAAATGTTCATACTTCCAAGTTTCTTATATTTTTTTACTGCCCTGCCGTTGTGTCTGCCACGGGCATTTTTTAATAAATTGCACTCATTATTGACTGACTTATTATGGGGCAGAGACAGACGCAGAGTAGCGCTAGCCACAACACAATATCCGCAAGAGGCAGGAGGCTTGGGCATGCCCAACTTCGAGAGATATTACGCAGCCTCACAGCTGCTAAGGGTGTCTACATGGCTCAAAGAGACCCCCTCCCCTGAATGCATAATGCTGCAGACATATTTGGCCCCGCAAACATTGCTGTCCTCACTCTTATCTGGTCCTAACGGCTTACCCTCAAAACTTATATTGCTAGAGGCAGCTAGCTTTTGCTGGCGTAGATACGTTTAAAGTAAGACCCCTCTACCCCCTTACTCCCCTCTGTTGCCACTGCTTCAGCTTCCGAACACCCAAGTATTATCATTAAATCACGATACGCGTGACATAAGTACTCTAAATGTAGGCGACTATTATTCGAGCTCTAAACTACGCACCTTCGCAGACCTAGTGACTGCTGGAGTTATGCACACAGGAGCCTTCCTCACATACAACGCTATTAAATGACTATTCAATAACCTCTGGGGATCCGGCAATAATGAACCACCCGAATCCAACTACTAACTGTTATTCTTACTATGGGTAGCGCAAAAGGTATCATAACTAAATTATACACAGTACTGATGGCGGAAGTCTGCTCTGCGTTACCGCTCGCTAAAGCACGCTGGGACGCGGCCCTCCCCACAACACTATCACAAAAAACATGGATCGCAGCGCTTACAACGATTAAGCCCATATCCCGCAACCCTCGGTTGCGCTACACCCAATTTAATTATATTCACCAGGCATACTTATCTCCGGCCCGCATTCAAAGAATATACCCAAACTTGAACCCGTCATGCCCTAGATGTGCTGCTCCGGCAGCAGGCTTTTATCATATGGTCTGGAGCTGTCACCCCATAAACTCAGCCTGGCATCGGGTCACGAATACTACAGCAGATATTGCATCTCACACTCTGTCACCCACCCCTGAATCATGTCTACTTGGCATAGGCCAACACGCCAAAGGCGTTAAACATCGGCACAGATTTATCGATTTGGCATTCGCTGTCTTCAAACGCCTAATAGCCACACACTGGAAAGCCCCACACGCACCATCTTATGTTGCCTGGCTACGCGATTTGCATAGCCGTTCACAAGCTGAAGCTCAGACACAACGCTTACTGCAATACAAAGGCCTTCTACAGGATGGCCCCGAAGTCTGGGACACTTTTGTGGTAGCGATAGAAAACAGGGATGACACATACCCTCCTTAACAATTGAAATAAAATAAAATAACAAGGGCAAAGACATCACCCTCTGGTTTAATAATTACAGTATGGTATTCTCAATCCCCCCTACCCACGCTCTTTCTATACATTATCTCCCTCATGCCCCCTCCTAACGACATGAGGCGGCACTTTTGGAGGCTTATGCAGGGACCACGACTTCACGCATTATATGTTTTACTTTGTTTATTCCTAAAATGGCTGTACGCCCTATTGCACCTCACAACCAATATCTCAACTGTGTTAACCCCTCCTCTAAGTGTAACAACCGGATCTCTTCTTTATTTTATTCCACCCCCCAGGGCTGGTGTATCCAACATTAGGAATAATGCCAGTGGTGTTTAGCTGTGACCTTAGTTAATTAATTAGTCGCATAATTTTCAAGGGTGTTTTTGGAATCGTACCACGCAACTGCGCAGTAGGGATCTACAAATGCATGTAAACAATTTGAAAAATTATCAATGGCTAAACATGTTATTGTGTGTGTATAATGTTTAATAAACAGATTTAAAAAAAAAAAAACGTAATCCACCATCCAACCTCTTTCATCTTTTGTAACAAATGCTACTGCTTGGTGGAACTACCTGTCTGTATATTTGCACATAAAAGACACCAGCATGAACTGCTGCATATGAACCTACAGTCATTTACAATACACTTAATTACTGGTTTTGTACATGCACTTTTTCTCTTTAATTTATACACCTTAGGCTGTATTCCATCTACGGGGTAAGGTGCAAGGACTGTTGTAGGTTGGCACAAGTCCCTGAGTAATACTATTAAAATTGTTCTAAGAGTGTCTCATAGTTAGGACTCCTTGTAGAGAGTCTTTTAACCTTACAAGTGTGAGTTCTGCTCTACGTGCCATTTGTTATTGAGTGTGGTTCGTCTATTTAGTCTACAGCCTTAGCCTGATTGTAGCTAAAGAATTAATTCTTGTTAGTTCTTAGAATATCTCTGGGTTAATATTTTTAGGAGTGCAATACCACATATGCTACACAATAGGTTTGTACTTAGCTGTTTCTTCTGTTTTCTTTTTCAAATCATCATGCCAAACTCTATGAACCAGGAAGCGTGTGGAAGAGGCAGTAGCCACTGTAAGTGCTGGAGAACAGAGGATGCATTCCCATAGGTAGGTAACACAGGAAGAGTCAGCCTCTGTTTGCCTAGCAAAGGTGTGGTCCAAAGGGAGCTGCATTTATACTCTCCCGGATTCAAAAATGGCCACAGAGATTTCCCAAATGTTCTAGAAAGTTGTTTCATTATTTACCAATGGCTCAGAGGAATACAGAAGCAAGTCATTGAGTGATTGTAACAAGTGCCCCCTGTAAACCCTGTTGCCCGCTACAACATTGACTTTTGCTAGTCAGCATAAACAGTAGTAGGCCAGGAGGCTTTTAGATCTTGGGAGCCAGCTCTATTTTCCACAGTCATCATTTGTGTACTCTGGACCTCCATCCTCCCAACTTTGGGGTATCCCACAGGGCATTTGGAATTATGGGGAAAGAAAGCGGGTCAGTGCTCAGGATGCTCATGACAGTCCCCCCCTTAACGACCACTATCTCGGGGGTTGGCTGGGTTTGGAATAATTCTGGTTACGGATTTTGCATAACAGTCTGGGTGCATGGAGATTTCTAGCTGGTTCCCAAAATCCTTCTTCTGGCCCAAATCTTTCCAGTTTATTAGACAATATACTTGGCCTTGTATCAGTTTTGAATCCTATATTTGCTTGATCTCGTATTTAAGTTCATCATCAACTTCCACTGGGGTTGGTGTCTTGACTGGGTGCATTTCTGAATGGCATGATTTAGGGAATGACACATGAAACATTGGATGTATTCGCAGAGTTAAGGGAAAGTCTAATGGAAAGTTAATGGGAATGGGAAAGTCTAAAAACCTACTGAGTTTACGATTTTTGTGATAGGATATGGTCTCATGAACTTAGGTTTCTGTTTTCAAATCCTTTGTAATGCTAGATGTTTTGTAAATAACCAAGCTGGACTTCCAACCTGACAGAGAGGCTCAGAAGAGCGCTTTTTGTAAGCATTGAACTTACTTTTGTGTTGAGCTTTCTCTAGCTCTTTCTTGGCAGATTTTAAAAAGGCTGGGAGTTTTCCATGATGCTCCAGAAGAGAAAGGGGATTGGACATAGCTGGCCACTGAAAAGGAGGATATTAGGCTAGAACCCATTCATACAATAGAAGGGAGCATACCCCAGCGAAGCAGGCTCTGAATTATTGTACGCAAACTCAGCTAGCCATAAACACCTATTCCAGTCTTCCCCCTATTGGATCCACAAACACATGTGATATAGTTCTTATGTTTGATTGAGGGATTCAGTTTTACGTCTCTTTGCAGATGATAGCTTGTTGACATCCTAGCATCTATTATCATGGATTCACACAATTTCTGCCAAAGGTGTGAAGGGAACAACGATCTGTAATAATCACACCAGGAATACCATGTAGCCTGATAAACGTGAAGTGGGAGGTGGGTGCCACCTCCGTGGATGAGGGTAACTTAGGTAATGCTATGAAGTGCCCTGTCTTAGTCAAGTGATCAACCACTACACGGATTACTGTGTTTTTCTCACTGCATTACATTTCAACTATGAAGTCCTTCAGGATGGCATGCCACTCACTCTGTGGAATAGGGATGGGAAGCAATAGACCCTCTGATTTGTTTGTGTTCACCTTTTCCTTGAGAGCATATGGCACATGGATTTACATATTGCTTGACATCCTGGTGTAAGGTGAGACACGAAAAGTATCACTTAATAGCAGCTGTGGTTTTCCGAATTCTCATGTGCCCACCCAGATCTGAGTCATGTACCCTAGCTAAGACTTGATATTGTAATTTGCTGTTTGGGACATACAGATTATCTCAATAGTATTTCAATAGTAACTCTGTTGCTTGGGTCCACTTTCACCCAAGCTTCCTTGTCCATGTTTTGTACCTGTTCTTTCAGGTTTGTTTATAAATCATTAGTGTTATCAATGAGCAGCAGACTAGTGCTATTGATTACTATCCTTGGTAGGATTAATGGCGGTGTATTGATTGGGTCCGACTTGGTATCTCCCACCGGGGCATGAGACCGGGACAGAGCATCATCCTATGCATTTTGGGGACCAGTAGGATACTTCATAATGAAATTGAAGTCTGAGGAAAACAAGGACCAATGAAGTCTTCACGGACAAAAAGCCCTGGCTGACACCAAGAACTGCAAGTTTAATTGGTCTGAATAAATATGTATGGTCTATTTGGCCCCCATTAGGTAATGTGCCATCCCTCAAATGCGCTTGATTGCCAACAACTATTTGCTGGTAATGCTATAGTTCAGTTCACATGGCAAGAACTACTAAGACTAGTAAGCTACAGGATGCATTTGACCAGTTTCTGGGTATTGTTGGAAGATAACCCCTCTCATAGCAAAATAGTATTAATCAGCTTCCAGCACAAATAGTAGGTTGCCATCTGGGTGTCGTAAAACAGGGCTTTGAATAAACTGTCTTTTTAGCAACTGGAAGGCTACTTCTTAACGGACAAGTAATAAGCTGGACTATTCCGGAAAAAGCCTTTACGAAATGCCTATAAACATTGGTGAATCCTAAAAAGCTCTGTAGAGCTTTGATATTAGACAGCAGTTTCCACTGAGTTATTGCTGACACCTTGCCTTCGTCCACCCTTTTTAAAAATAATTTCTTATTCAATTTTGGTAAAACCGACAAATCCATGAACACATAGGGGGTCATTCTGACCCTGGCGGTCATGGACCGCCAGGGCCAACGACCGCGGAAGCACCGCCAACAGGCTGGCGGTGCTTCCGGGGACATTCTGACCGCGGCGGTAAAGCCGTGGTCAGAAAAGGGAAGCCGGCGGTTTCCCGCCGGCTTCCCGCTGCCCCAGGGAATCCTCCACGGGGATTCCGACCCCCTTCCCGCCAGCCTGGCTCTGGCGGTTTTCACCGCCAGAACCTGGCTGGCGGGAACGGGTGTCGTGGGGCCCCTGGGGGCCCCTGCAGTGCCCATGCCACTGGCATGGGCAGTGCAGGGGCCCCCTAACAGGGCCCCACATAGATTTTCAGTGTCTGCGTGGCAGACACTGAAAATCGCGACGGTGCAACTGCACCCGTCGCACCCCTTCCACTCCGCCGGCTCCATTCGGAGGCGGCATCCTCGTGGAAGGGGGTTTCCCGCTGGGCGGGCGGGCGGCCTTCTGGTGGTCGCCCGCCAGCCCAGCGGGAAACTCAGAATGACCGCCGTGGTCTTTTGACCGCAGTACGGTCTTCTGGCCGCCGGCGGGGGTCAGAATGATCCCCATAATAACTCCCCCATCCGTCCTCCACTTGCTGGTACATCAACCATCTGACAGTCAGAGCCTTGAAGCCATTTCCCAATATCCTGCCCCAATGTCCTATAGCAAAATAGTCCATACTACCAGTCTCAGCTCTTGTGGTCCGCTTCAAGCCTTAGCTCCCCCTTCGTATTCATGTTCTGACAAAACTTCTACCCTCCCCTTCCACGACCCCACACTTTCGATGATGTATATCTGTTCTTTGCCCCTCATACACCAGTTCATGTTAGCCTCCCATTGCCCTCTTGTTGGGCCCCGCTTGCTTGCATTTCTGTATCACGTCTCCGTGGCTCCATCAGGACCACATTGCAGAAGAAGAACTTGTATCTATTGAGTGTCTGTTCCCCTCAAATCACCAACATGTCTACTTCACCATTTAGTTCCAAAGTTTCCCCTAGGACCTGAGAGTTCCTGCTATGGACCTCCCCTAAAACCATGTGAATTTTCAGACAGTCCTCTCTGTGTGCATCCCAGCAGGCATCTTTCTGAGGCCATTCTGCCCCTTGTGAATAATCTAGTTCTGTTATAGTATGCTTGGTGCAAAATCTTGAGTTTACTCAACCTTAAACCCACTTGAATCACCACTTCCTCCAGGTACCTGCAGGCCTATGCCTTCATACATTCTTATCCCCTCAGGGTCAATTACATAGCTCAAAAATGCTATATCTGTGACATGGAATTGGAACTTTTGTAGTTTGGCAAACAGTCGTTAATCTTTTAACCAACCTAAAACCTCCTTCACATGGTTTATGTGCCTTTGTTTGGTTTCAGAATGTATTAGAACTTCATCTGTGCAGACAATGCAAAATACTTCTAGGTAGCCACATAGGACATTGTCCATTAAATACTGGGACCCCGACGGGGCATTGCAGAGTCTGAGGGGCAAAGCCTGAAATATAAACTTGGTCCTGAATGTGGTTTTCCATACATCGCCCTGTAGGACTCCCCTGTCAGACTCATATAAGGTGGCAGGCTCCTAGGAGTTCCTGTCTGGTATATATTGTATCTCCCTTCAATTAGTCCATTAAAACTGGTATAAGGGGTAACGGATACCTGTTTGTCACTGTCACTCAATTCATGGCTCTGTAATCTATAGAGGTTCATAAGTTCCCTCCTTAAATAGGTACAAAAAAGAGAGGAGAGGACACAGGAGACTGTGAAGGTCTTATAAATCTTGCGGCCAAGTTTTCATTTAAGTACTCCCACAAATGTTGAGTTTCGGGTTTCATTAATGCTTAGATCCAATGACACGTACAGTGTCTCAAGGAGAAAAACCTTTCCGGCATTCGTAGTCCATGTGTAGGGAACATTAACTTTCTTTTTCTTTATGGAAGACTGCATAAAAGTCTTTATATCAGCTGGGGAGAGTACTGACACAACAAACCTGGGGGTCTATACTCCCATAAGTTAGGAATTTAGCTAGGTATTTTAGGACTGGGTCAGGACAGACACGTTCTTTCAAACAATGTTTCTTGTAGAAGTTTGAGCTCACTTTCACTGAGTGAGCTGACTAAAGCACTGAGGGTCACATAAAGTAAGCCATGGCATTCCTAGGATGAGTCTGAATTAAGGTGCCTCTATTGGATTGAACATGATGCTTTCAAAATGATCTGCACTGAACTGTATTATCAATGGACACGTATGATAGCAAGCTGATCCTGACATTAAAGTGGTACCTGCCACTGCTTTCACTGGCTTTGTAGTATCCTTCTTCATACGAGGGATTTTCAATTCTCAGTCAAAAACTTGAGGAATAAACTTTCAAGTGGCAACGGAGTCTAGCAAGACAGAAACTTCTTAGTGATGCCCATCATGTAAGTGTATCTGGCATGAATATTTATGTGAGCTACCAAACTTTGTAGGGTATTAGCCAACACCACTGAGATCTCAGTAATAACTTCTCCCACAAAAAGGACTCTGTCTTACTTGATACAATCGGTGTTCCGAGTCCACTTCAGTGTCAAACCAGTTAACACTATGACTTGACTTTTACATGTTTGTTTATTTTCTGTGGTTTTATTTCTAACTCGACAATCTGTTATGAAATGTCCACGTTTGCGCCAGTACATTCACAATTTCAATTTCCTATATTTTTCTCTTTCCTCTGCGGATAAGATACCATGTATACCATTTACTTACATAGGCTTTACACCATTTGTACTTCTGTCCCCTCAACTACAATGGGCTTATTTACTCAAACCACAATGAGTTTTTGATCAGGAGTTCAAGTTTTATCAATTTTTTCGTTCTTTCAATCTATGGTCTAACTGCACAGTAGGTTCTATTAACACTTCTCAGTTATTCGGGAGGTTTAATACTCTGAGCAACAACGTTTATCTATTCACTCTTTAAACCCTGGTAAATCTGGAAAGCTCTCTTTGCCACTCGCCAGTTGGTTTCCACAACAAGTCCATTAAAGGTGGTTATATATGCTGGTAAATCTTGCAACCTTTGTCAAAGCATGATAAGTTCTCTGTCTATGGCGAGGATGTTGGTCTTTTGATCAAATGACTTTCTAATTTCTCCATAAAAGGCAGAGAAATTATACAGTATCAGACCATCCTTTTCTATGACTAGAATAGACCAACTGGTGGCATTTCCTCTGAGATATGAGAAAATAAAAGTAGTCTTAGTCTGCTCATCGGGGAACGCCACTGGCTTGCACAGGAAATGCAACGTGCACTGATTTATAAAATTGCCATATTTCTTAGGGCCACCATACAACCACGCAGTGTTTAATTTGTAAATAAAAACGTGCCGGAGCCCAAAGCACTCCTCTTAAACACGCGGCTGCTGAATTTAAATGTGTGAGCACTGAATACTGAGGCAGCGTAATCCTGAAGCCAGCTCAGGTCTCTTCAATCCATTTACAGCCACTCCCCGCCCCTTCAGCTCACTCTTGCAGCTTCCTGCCTCTGTGACGCTTTTTCATTTTTCTCTTTCTCAGTCTTTCCCATGTGTGTTGCTTGAGGCAGAAGAATAAGCGCCGGCCCACAAAAATAGGTGCCGGTGCTCAGCACCAGAACAATAAACATAAATTAAGCACTGCAAACACACAAATGTAATCTGGGGTGGCTGATCTAAAGAAATAGAATTTGTAGTGCTGTAGTAGTGGATGCTGCTTGTGCCTGCAAGGTGTGAGTGGGTTGAAAACCTGTTCCCTGCATCCCTCCTCCAGGGGGAGATGAAGTGGTAGTGTGCTATTATGATGTTCTCAAACTGGCCAGGGCTGGAGGCAAAGACCATTGTTTTAAGCTCCCCCAGTTTTCCACTGTCCTGTTTGTCTTTGCACAATAACCCAGCTACCTCTCTGGCACCGACCACAATTCTTTTATCCTGGCTTTCTTCCCATTCCATT